>NC_134543.1:50049230-50352087 GCF_050624435.1 Tenrec ecaudatus
TTGAGTGAGTTCCACTTCCTTGAGATGTCCTTCCTCGGGGGAAGGAATGCTTACAAAGCAATGGCCCACAGAATTGGAAATTAAGGGAAGTTGGAACCACCTTTTAAACAAGTGGGAAGGGTTGTGAAGTAAGTCTATTTTCTACAAAGACTCCACACATTTACAGTTGTGACCATCCAGCACTAAAATCTGTGATTTTTACTCAGTTCTGATGGCAAATCTTCTTGCTCTGTATTGATTATTATTTTAACTAAAAACAAAAATAATCTTACAGCTTCAAGGACATAATTGTTCATAGACTTTTAAAGTACCATTTATTGAAAAACCTACTTTGGCCAAGCATGATTATGTACTATATCAATATTGTAACCGAACCTCAAAGGGGAAGTTATTGTTATCCCCACTCCAGAGCTGAGGAAATTGTAGCTCAAGAAAAATTAAGTCATTTGCCCAAGAGCATATAAATAAAAAGTAGCAGAGTTGGGTTGTTAGTGCAAGACTGTGATGCTAACGGTAATATTCTCTATATTCATATACCCATCTCAGGATCCTGCTAACCCACAGCTGTTTAAGTGGACTCTCAGCAGGTGTATCCAAACCAAAAAAATCCAAACGCACTGCCATTGAGTCGATGCAGACTCGTAGTGACCCTACAGGCCGGGGTAGAACTGCCACTGCATGTTTCTGAGACTGTAACTTGACAGCTTGTTTGGAGGTTCTAGCAGGGTAGTGCAGCTACTCATATGCCCTTGACCAAAGGACGGTCCTCTTATGGGGGAAGGTCGTCCTCTTTGGGAGGGATGTGCATTGAGCGCTGAGAGAGGAAAGGGACTCCCACCTTGCCAGCATGATCAGCCGAACCAACCCTGGCATCAGTGTCATGACGAATGGGCTGGCAAATGTTGCTGGCAGATCAACCTCACAGAGAGACTAACTCTTTATGGGAATAGAAAGCCCCAGCTTTCTCCCACAGAGCAGCTAGTGGTTTGGAATTATTATTTTCTTTTTAAAGAAAGAACTTGTCAATCTGTAAGCCTTCATCTTTTAATTCTGTTGGGGAATGTGGGGCCTTAAGCTTTAGCCACTACAGGCCGATTAAGTGATCAACAAAGTGAACATTGCCACTCAACCTCCTCACGCTGTGCTGCTTGGAAAGGGGTGAAACGCAGTGAATTATTTAATAGTACCCTCGGAGCCATAGCCTTTGCAACTCCCACCAAATGACTTTCCCGATGGGGCTGGGTAAGAGAAGGTGGGGCAAAACACCGATAGGATTTTCTGACTCTGTTGTGATTATTAACAGGCCTGCTTGTGATTGTAGAAACCTGGCATTCTATTGTGGGGACTTGTCCATTTTTCCGTTCTGCTGGGCTTTTAAGGAGGCATCACAGAAGCAGAAGGGGCCATGTCACGGACATAAAAGAGAAGACTCTCCATTGGATCTGTACATCCCTGTGCATAGAATCTCCTAGACTCAAGGACAGGAAGTGTGACACCAGGAAAGTGGCAGAGGAGCAGCAGCAGCACTACCAAGAGCCAGAGCCTGAGGCACAGCAGTGGGCTTCAAGGCCCACACACTGATTAAAGCTCATTGCCTTTGGACAGGGGGCTTGCTTGCAGGGTGGGGTGCCCCTGGCACTTAACAGGGGAGCTATGCTTGCTGATCCAAGCTAGAGCTGAGTTCCTGTGGGCTAGTTTATGGAGGAGTTGCATACCCTCTGGCCACAGCTCTAAGAGCTTTGTAACATTGGCAGAGCAGGCAGAGGCCAAAGGGCTACTTAACTGAGAAACCAAGCACCAGAGGGTGGGATGGGAGCAAGCAAAGCTGAGAAGACACATTTCTGACTGAAGAACTGCACCCCAAACATTTTTTAAGCCGACTTATAACATATTAAGTTCCCTGACAAAAGCCATCGTTGTGAGTGCTGCCTATGAGTTCTATGAGGCAATGAATTATCAGTCAGATCTAAGCCGCAGATAGTGCTATGGGAGGGACAGTTACTATTAGATTTGATAAGGAAGGTTGGAAGGTGGACATGGCCTTGGGCTGCTGCTGCTGCTTGGGAGTCCTCTCCCTCCCTCTTGCGAAGTTACTGGAGGTCAGACGTGTTTGCCCAGCTCATTTATTACACAGGGCGAGGCCAAAGAGCACCTCATAGCACAGAGGATGTGGTCTTCCAGGACCAAGGTCCTTTTCCTTCATCTTTTCTCCTTTGTGAATCAGATTCCTATACAGAGTGCAGGTCCCCACTGTTCTGAGAGTGCTGGCTAAATACACACTGCCGTGCTAAGCTCTTGAGAATATTAACTGTAGTTCTCACAGCTCTATAAAGTAGATATTATCTGCACATTACAGATAAAACTTGAGAACAGAAATCCAATCGCTCAGGTTGGCCTGACTCTACAACTCAGCTCTCAACCACCCCCAGAGTAAAACAGTTGTCACCCATTCAGATCAGATTTAGGATGACCCCTCCTGACTCACGGTAAGGGGTACCCCATGGGGTTTCTAATAGTTGATTTCTCAGAAAGAGCATGCCAGCCCTTTGTTCTGAGCTGCTTTTAGGTGCCCCCAACCTCTACCCTTTGGTTAGCAACCAACTGTGCTGATCTTCTGCACACACCAGGCCTCCACCTTTCCATTGCCAAAACTTCTAAATCAATGAGTGGTACCTCTTGCTGTCGTTAGTCATGTCATTTCAATATTTTAAGATGCCGATTCAAGCTGACTACAGATAAAACCCCATAGATGAAGATCACTAGGAACATGCCTGCTTTAAACAGTTTGTGTGTTAGACAGGGTTCTCTAGAGAGAAAAACCAAATTGCTAATAACTATATATGTATACATATATATATAGTTATTAGCAATCTGGTTTTTTATATATATATAAAGATAGGTATATAGCACAAGAAATGAACAGTTAAATTATATACAGATAGATAGATATATAATACAAGAAATGAACAGTTAAATTATAAAGCAATACAGATGGCTCAGTGTAACTCACTCCTGTGAGAGAGTTGTGAGACACTGGCAGTCCTTCAAGTCTTGAGGGCTGCTAGGTAGTCCTCTGTAGAGAGAGCTAGGCTATCCTGGTACAAGCAGCAAACAGCAAGACAGGTTACCAACAGTCAGCAAGGTCACCAACAGTCAGGTCACCAGCAGTCAGGTCACCAGCAGTCAGTCCCCAGCTCAAGAGATGTAAATTCCAATTGTATGGCAAAGCAGGTCTTGAAGGGACCTCAAATTACAGCGACACAGTCCACAGGTTAGGTGTCCCACAGGTAGTGTTGTTTGCAAATTGAGGCACAGAACAAGCAAGGCAGCCGCACACTGGTCTGATGGTCAAAGAGCGAGAGATAAGAAAGGCGAGGCTTGCCGAGCCATTTAGCTCTCTGCCCTTCAATGAATCCCACATGTGTTTATTGGCCAGGCAGGCACAATAAACTAACTACCGCAGTTTGGTTGATTAACTTGCTATGGTAAGGGAGCACAGCACCAAAGAGCAGGGGTGGCTGGGAGGAGCAGCTGTATGCAGTGGCATGGAGTGCCAGGGTGGACACAAGAACAGAAAAAAAAAAGATGGGGGTTGGACTTCTCCTGAATGAGTGTGAAGAGGGGCCTGGGGAAACCAATGGACCAGGGCTGAATTGGTCACAAAATCATAGAGCAGGGGTTCTGTGGGGTGGGGGGTAGTTGCTGGACTGTTAACCTCAAGGTTGGTGGTTCAAACCCACCAGCTTCACCCTGAGAGAAATAAGTCTTTCCTTGAGGGAAAGATGCTCCCATTAAGATTTGCAGTTTCAGAAACACTGTATAGGGACACTCTGAGTGGAAGCGATTCGATGGCAAGATGTTTGGTTCGGTTTGGTCCTGGAGCAGCGGTTCTCAACCTGTGAGTCGTGACCCCTTTAGGGATCGAACGACCCTTTCACAGGGGTCACCCGATTCATAACAGTAGCAAACTTACAGGTATGAAGTAGCAACGAAAAAAATTTTATGGTTGGGGTCATGAGGTAGGTGGAGAACCACTGTGCTGAGGTAGGAGAAACAAAGCTAGCTGCAGGTGGGATGGGTGGGAAGCAGTCATCTCAGAGAGAGAGGGTGTGTGCCTGAGCTAAAATGTTTACAGGACCTCCTCCTAGAACAAGGTGACCAGATGTCCCAATTTTTAACAATTTTTTCCCGTGTCCCATGGCATTTTTAAAAAGTCTCAATTTTTGGAAAGAATGCATGACAAGCTAGGGCATACGGTTTTCAACTGCCATGTGGCTATTTTGTCAGGATATAAGTTTTTATCAATGGTGTCCCGCTTTACCAATGTTCAAATCTGGCCACCTCATCCTAGAAGCACTAACATCTCAATCTGGTTACCGGTATCATGGGGAACTACCATTTTTGAAACTCCTACCTGAAGCCCTGGAATGGATATTGAGGCATTCCTCTGTGTCAAAGTTTCCCAGGTGGCTCAGATCTTTCAAGCAAGAGGGAGATGTTTCATTCTCACTTGATATGGTTTCAAACAGCGGAGTGTCTCATAAACTGATATCATTTTCCACTAGAAAGACTCATACTATTGAGACTATGTGTAATTTATTTTTTAGTAGCTGGTTTGCAAAAATTAAAACAGGTGAAATCAACTTAACATTTTTTTTAATTTTTACTTTTAGAAATCAACTTTAAAAATACATTTCACCTAACTCAATAAAACCAAAGCCAAATCCACTGCCATCAAATCAATTCTGACTCACAGAGAACCCACAGGAGAGGGTTGACCTGTACCTGTTAATTTCCCAGACTGGAACTCTTTATGGGAGTAGGAAGCCTCATGTTCCTTCCTCAGAGCTAGCTGGTGGCTTCAAACGGCTGACCTTGCAGTTACCAGCCCAATGCTTAATCATGATGCCACCAGGGCCCCAGGCATAAATCCACAAAATTATTTCAACACATAAACAACATCAAAACATTAATGGGATCTTTTGTGTTGCATTTAGGTACCAAATCTCTCATGGTGCCCCCATGCCCAATAGAACTAAATGCTGCCTGGCCCTACACCATCCCCAGATAGTAGGTTACAGATCAGACACTGGTGAAAACCGGGAGTTTCAGGGGTTGATTTCCAGAAGCAGATCATTAGGTCTCTCTCCTTGGTACATTGTTGCTTGGAAGCTCCACTGAAACTTGTTAGGCATCGTGACAGCACGCATGACTCCACTGACACATGGAAAGTAGCTGCACATGAGGACTTTGGCCAGAATTTGAACCTGATTCTCCAGCATGGAAGGCAAACATCTTACCACCAAACCACCCCTGCTTCCTTGTGCCATTGCAAGGCGATCACACCATGTAGGCTTCCATGGGTCAGAAATAGTAAGAGGGGCTTGCGTCACCAATTAGAGCTTGGGCAGACTGTGCAGTTCTCTCATCTTCATCGGTATTTGGGGGGAACCAGCGATGCAGCTGTGACTGCAGAAGCAGGGGTGCTCCCTCAGCAAAGGATTTAATTGCATCCCTACACCTGTACTCCAGAATATCCAAGAGCCTCATGAGAAGGACTGCAGCTTCGCCCAGGGGGCAGTATCACCTACGTTGGGAAACATTGGTCTAGATTCAGCCCATCTGCACGGATACAGCACCCCCAGTCCACTTACTTCATGGACCCAATTGGCCACCTCAAGAAAGCCTACCAGCATTTTCACTTGCTGACTCCAATCACCTGCTGACCTAAGATAAAGGTTTTCTGATGGGCCCTGACGTGATCCCCTCTGATGCCCCTTTACATTCCCATAGTCCTTTCTTTGCTCCACCAGGTATCCTTTTCAGTCCAGCCTTCCATTGCTCACCTGCCTGACCACACAGTCACTGGGTAATGCGCACGAATTAGTAAACACAGGGGCTTTCACCATCAACCGATTCTTCCAGGAACGGACATGCTAGCAAGATGGCAAGAGGTTCAGCCGATTTAGCCGATCCATTCTTTCCTCTTTTACTAGGTCTCTTCTGACTCTTGGTCTTAATGCAGCAGTTTTGCATGTCAAATGTTTTCTGGAGCTGCCAATCATGAACCAAGGCGCCTTTTGCTGATCAGCAGAACATTGTTGATGGGGCACTAAGTGGCAGTGGACCCTGACAGCTTCTCAGGGTAGGACTCACAGGAAAAGAGGCTACCTGCTCATGGAAATGGTGGGTGCTTCCCCAGTAGTGTGTTCCTGTCTGAACCATTTCCATTGTATTATGGAATTATTTTCTGCACCAACTTCCTGATTGGTTTCTCCGATATCGCCTGAGACATTCTGGGTATCTCAGGTCTCATATGATGATTCTATATCCTTCTGTCATGGGGCTGCCTCAATCACTGCTCAGTATCGGGTGAGAGACTGCTTTCCACATGGTGTACGGATATCATGCGGCAGCATCTGGACACGCTCTAGTCTGGAATCCCAATGGTCACTAAAGGGCAGCATGCTCAGGTTTTTGCCGTAAGTTCCAGTCTACATAAGCACGTGTGGCAGACACCTCCAAAATCAGGTCTGAGAATCAGAAAGGCCTAAAAGCGAGGGGAGCGAGACTGCGTTCTGTAGTCAGATATAGCTGCTTTTGCTCAGCGCCCCCCCTTCAAATGCAATATTCTTTTGAGTGGTTTTATGGATGGGAGCCAGTAATATTTCCAGATGTGGAATATGAGTCCTCCCAAATCCAGAGAGACCAACCAAACACTGGGCCTGCTGCTTATTCTTTGGAGGGGGGGTGTGTCAGAAGAAACAGCAACTTATTCTTCTGGAATGTTATGAGTAGTTCCTGCCCAAGTCATTCCCAATAATTTCACCCTTTGGAGTTTGCTGGATTTATTAAGCAGCCTCTATTGGTCATGTAGGGGAAGTCACAAAAATGTCTTTGATAGAGGTGTGGTTTTGCCTTCTTCAAACTTTTTCTGCAAGCAAAGGATGGTAATTTAGTCAAAATACAAGACCTTGCGCATGTCCAAAATGTACAAAGTCATTGCGACCTTTCTAAGATCAACACTGTGATAATTTAATGCATGCAGTTGTAAAATACCCATAACCCCCCAGTCGTCTTAGAGTTTGATTCCAACTCAGGATGGCCCCACATGTATTAGCGCGGGCACTCTCGTTGGACACTCTCGATGGCTGAGTTCTCCTGAGGTGGTTGGCATTCCCAAGTGGACTCAGACGGACAGCAAGTACACACACCGCGTGCACCGTGCCGAGTGACTCCGTAAATTGAGAGGAAAGGAAAGCATCCTCTCCATTGCTGCTTTCATGTGCCAGTCTAATCTCGGCATAGTCTGTTCACTTTCTTCACATTTGCATGTGCAGCACATGAGAGGGCTTCAAAGAGTTCCTGGGGGAATCATCTCTTTTACATTTAAATAACTTACTTATTATTACTGTTTTTATTATTGTGACTTGGGTGGCCTATTATCTTTTAACTCCAGTTTTCCATGAACTACTGGAAGCCTCCTCGAATTTTACATATTGCTTGTTCACTGCTGTCTAGTTGAGTCTCACTTGTAGTGACTCCATATGTTCAAAGGAAAACTACACCATAGGATATTCAGACTGTGACCTTATAGGTGGGTTCAAACCGCCAGTCTTCTGGTTCAGTGGTTAACCATTCCTGCCACACAGGGACTCTACATAGTTATATCAACAACCACCACCTGTTCAAACCACCTGTGGACAGAAGCCCAATGCCTGGCCTACAGTGCCACTAGGTCTCCTTAGTTTCAACAACTAGAACCAAAAACCAAACTCACCGCCATCCAGCTGATTCTAACTCATAGAGAACTTAAAATTGTACTTTCCATTTAACACTAACATGATACCACATATACTACTGTCTCATAACTATAGGGTTTTAAAAATCATTTTATGGGGGGGGGGCTTGTACAACTCTTATCACAATCCATACATACATTGTGTCAAGCACATTTGTACATTGGTTGCCATCATAATTCTCAAAATATTTACTTTCTACTTGAACCCTTGGTATCAGTTCCTCATTTTCCCCCTCCCTCCCCATGCCCCCTTCCTCACGAACTTTTGATAATTTATAAATTATTATTTTGTCATGTCTTACACTCTTCGATGTCTCCCTTCACCTACTTTTCTGTTGTCTTTCCCCCTGGGAGGGGGTTATATGTAGATCCTTGTGATCGGTTCCCCCTTTCAACCCCACCTTCCCCTTATCCTCCTGGTATCGCTACTCTCATTATTGGTCCTGAGGGATTTATCTGTCCTGGATTCCCTTTGTTTCCAGTTCCTATCTGTACCAGTGTACATCCTCTGGTCTATCCAGATTTGTAAAGTAGAATTGGGATCATGATAGTGGGGGTGGGGGGGTGGGGAGGAAGCATTAAAGAACTAGAGGAAAGTTGTATGTTTCATCGTTGCTGCACTGCACCCTGACTGGTTCATCTCTTCCCTCAACCCTTCTGTAACAGACCCTTCTGTAACTGGACCTTCTGTCCAGCTGCCTACAGATGGGCTTTGGGTCTCCACTCTGCACTCCCCCTCATCCACAATATGATTGTTTGTTCTTTGATGCCTGATACTTGGTCCCATCGATACCTCGTGATCACACAGGCTGGTGTGCTTCTTCCATGTGGGCTTTGTTGCTTCTCAGCCACTTGTTTATCTTCAAGTCTTTAAGACCCCAGACACCATATCTTTTCATTACCTGGCACCATCAGCTTTCTTCACCACATTTGCTTATGCACCTGCTTTGTCTTCAGCGATCATGTCAGGAAGGTGAGCCTCATGGAATGCCAGTTTAATAGAACAAAGTGTTCTTGCATTGAGGGAGTACTTGAGTGGAGGCCCAAAGTCCATCTGCTACCTTAATACTAAACCTATAAAGATATGCACATAGATCTATTTCCTCAGTTATATAAAAATGTATTTACATATGTATATGCCTGTATTTAGACCTCTATCAATGCCCTTTGCCTCCTAGTTCTTTCCTCTATTTCCTTTTACTTTCCTCTTGTCCCACTGTCATGTTCGGCTTTCAATTGGGTTTCATTAACTCCTCTTGGTTACATTACCCTTGATCAAGCCCTACCAGGCCTCCTACACCCTTCTTGCCAATTTTTGAATCCCTTGTTGTTCCCTTGTTGCTGGGTTTGTTCATACTCACTTCTTTTCCTCTGCCTCCTCCTCTCCCTTGTCCACCCCATCCCACCCCCAGAACCATCAGTCCCGTTTTCTCCTCCAGATGTTTATCAACTCATTTTTAATGACTGCATAATTTACTATCAAATGCATTAGACTCTTTACATTCTTTCTAGTTTTTATTGTCAGGAAACTGGTGAATCTCCTCAGGCAGATGACTTTTTGATAAATCATAAGATATGACACTTTAGGGTCAAAAGGCTGTGAATATTTTATGGCTCTTGGCACTTACTGCCAAATTGGTCTCCAAAAGAATGGTGTGAATTCACCTGTTCACCAACAATGTAAACATAACTCACTATGCATGCATCAGAATTCAATGTCATATATTTCATTTGGCATAATTTTTCTGCTACCTAGAAGACTGTCGATCTACTTACCATGTTCTTTCTGCTATAAATACATATTATTTTTCCTGAAATTCACAATAACAGAACTTTGATACATCTTTTTAAATGTTATTATTACCTCTTTTCCACAGTTTTCCTATTTTGACCATTAAAAAAAATTCCAGGTTTCTACAGTTACAAAAAATGCTGAAGCTTTAATTCTCAATACTGAGATACAATCTTGATTTCAAGTCAATATTTTAAATGGATCATAAATGCTATGTAGTTAATGCATATAGATAAGATTGAATACTTTTATAGACCTGCACATATTGATTTAAAAATTAATTTTAGTGAGCTGAATTTATCTTTTTGATGGCAAAAATCTCAACTAAATTAACTGTTATCTTTGTCAGTTTTATTCTTAGTTTAACAAGGGTGCAAAACTATGCCTGGGAAAGGACGTCGCACTTGGTAAAGCAGGTGGTCGGTAAGAAAGAGGAAGACCTTCAGTGAGATGAACTGACCCAGGGGCTGCAATAACGGGCACAAACATGACAACAGTTTTTATTTTATTATTTTTATAACAATAATTTTGAGGATGGTGCAGGACTGGGCAGCTTTTCCTCTGTTGTAAGTCGGGCTATTATGAGTCAGAACCAACACATTCTTATCATCTTAATTTATGATTTCAGTGTGTCCTAGTTTTTGTTTCTTACTTTAAGTAAGTGTGAATCTGAAATAAGGTAGGCGATTCAAGCCCATTAGTTGGTCTAAGGAAGAGAAGACCTGCCCTGGTGATCTGCTTCAGAAAGGTCCCAGCGTTGGAGACCCTTATGGCAAAGTTCTGCTCTGTCATATAGGGCCCATGAGTCAGAATCAGCTCAACACCACACTCTCAGTACGATGAAGATTTCAGTTGTTCAACCCTTGCTCTCCCCTCAATCCCACCCTCCACAGGCTAATCTTAGAGATTTTTTTTAAACAACAAAAATCCTTCACATATCTATTTTTATCTTTCTCTCTGCATCGCCTGGGGATTTTAGTTGTTGCTATATAGGAAACAGCACAGTTTGTCCCCATAGAATGGCAGGCAAGAAGCATAAACCAAACCATTTTATACTTCCATTACCTCCTAATCAGACAATCCCCATCATTCCATAAACACGAATTCAAAGAGCACATTGCCCCAGAACTTCCCAGAACTGCTTTCTCCCAATGTGGCATTTACTCAGCAAGTAGTTTCCCTCTGCAGCACCTCTGAAAATGATCTTGTAGGAGGGAACCAGCCACTCTGCTATGTCAGCATCTTGGTGGGAAGCAGAACGGGAACCAATGATCTCCTGTAACTCTCTTAACAACTCTAAGAGGTGGATAAGGAGATGGAGACTCAGAGAAGGGCTGAAAAACTAGCCAGCTATGAAATGGCCATGTCAAACCAAACAAACCCCTTTGACCTCAAAGCCAGTGATCTTTCCCATTCTCAAATAAATGTTGAAATAACAAGCCAGGGGGCGGCCATACAGATTAGAACACCTGGGTTTGAATACTGATTCATTAGCCATGCCATCGTGCCCAAGTCATTAATCGCAATCACTAAAAGCTGTAATTCGTTGCTTACACTCTGCTTGTTTCAGTCAACTCCCAGTGAAGTATTAATTCATGTCGTATGGCTGCTGCGACCATCATTCAGACAAAACTGCTCTACCAAGGCTGTCAAGCGCAGGCTTGTTGCTAACTCGATTGACTGCAGTGTCCTCGTTCTCCAAGTTGTACTTGTTTTCTGTCTGAAAAATTGGTGAGTCACACCTATTTGTGGCTCTGAGGACAAAAGGACCTGCCCTGGTGACCTGCTCCATGAAGATTCCAGCCTTGGAAAATCCTACTTGAAGTTCTATTTGGTTATATGAGGTTCCCGTGAGTCAGGATCAACTTGACATTTTGGTGGGAAGCAGAACTTGGACTAATTTCTCATTTAACCCTCCAAACAATTCTTGTTATGTATCTTGTAATCCAATGCAACACTACAGTTCTATTTCATCCAGAGACCCTCCTAGGCTTGCAGGGGGACTTCCCCTAACAGCAGCCATGCAACCAGGCTTCATCAATTGTGTAAAGCACATCTGTACATTCTTTGCCCTCATCATTTTCAAAGTATTTGCTCTCCACTTAAGCCCTTTGCATCAGGTCCTCGGTACATTGGATTGCATCAGACTTAACTCTACTCCCCATGACACCATTAAGAATATGAAAGGGCAACCCACAGGTGCGGATTTCCTACTGTTGGGGTAGGCTTAGGCAGGGGGAGGGGCTCCAGGACTCAAGTTATAAAGACTAGAGTTGGAGACGTTGCCAGGAACTTGTGTTTAGCTCACCCTATCGCTATGGAGTTGATTCTAACTCATAGCAATCCTACAGAACACAGACCTGGCCGTAGGTTTCCCAAGGTTGTAATCTTTATGGAAGCAAACTTTCACATCTTGCTTCTGTGAAATTAGATTAAAATGGTTACATATGGAAGTGTTTGTAGATATGTCTGCATGTGCACACATGTTAGTAAAGATATGTGTATTTCCTCTGTGTAAACTGAGACTCACTAGTACAGAGACTCACTGGCACCTAGATCTTAATTTCTTTTTCTTTTGTTTTGTGCACGGGTTGACATAGGTGTCCTCTTTCATTCTTCTGCACATGGAGGTGTAATTTTGTCAGCAACATTCTTTGAAAAGACAATCTCTTTCCTATTTAGTGTTTTTGGTCCTTTGTCAAAGATGAGTTGTCTTAGGATTAATTTATTTTTGAGTCTCTGGTCTGTTCCCTTGATCTATGCACCAGTACCAAGGCTGCATTGACTACTGTGGTTGTGCTAGAGGTATTGAGGTCAGGTAATGGCAGCTTTCCTATTTTATTCTAATTCTTAAGGCCTTACTACTTATTCTGGGTCTCTTCCCTCTGCATATGAAGTTAATAACTATTTTTTCCTCAATTCTTAAAAGAAAGTTAAGAATTGCATGGCATTTTGTAGATTGCTATTAATATTTTCACAATATTATGCTTTCTTATCCATGACTATAGCCAAATCCATTTATGTACGTATTTATTTATTTATTTGCTTGTTTTTTAGTTTGTAATAGTGTCCTATATTTTTCTATATGTAAGTCATGTTTATCTGGTTGGGTTTATTCCTAAGTATTTAATTTGTGTGTGTGTGTGTGTCTATTATAAATGGTATTGTTTCTGGATTGCTTTATCATTATTCTCTTTGTTGGTATATAGGCATATGATTGATTTCTGTGTGCTAATCTTGTATCCTGCCATGTTTTTTTTTAAACATTTTATTAGGGGCTCATACAACTCTTATCACATTCCATTCATATACATACATCAATTGTATAAAGCACATCTGTACATTTTTTGCCCTAATCATTTTCTTTTTTTTCTTCTTTTTTTTACATTTTATTAGGGGCTCATACAACTCTTATCACAATCCATACATATACATACATCAATTGTATAAAGCACATCCGCACATTCCCTGCCCCAATCATTCTCAAAGCATTTGCTCTCCACTTAAGCCCCTTGCATCAGGTCCTCTTTTTTTCCCCCTCCCTCCCCGCTCACCCCTCCCTCATGAGCCCTTGATAATTTATACATTGTTATTTTGTCATATCTTGCCCTATCCGGAGCCTCCCTTCCCCCCAGATCTTAATTTCTAATCCTATTCTCTGATCAAAGGAATCTGGGGCAGGAAAATTACCAGATGAGCCTAGGGCAGCTTGATAGTGCTAGAAAGTAAGGAAGTGCCCAAATAGATCCTCAGATGGAGATGTCAAAGTGACACAGAAGCCAACGGAAAGAGTAGCCATTGATCAAAGCAGGAGCAAACTGAGCAGCAAAATAAAGTAGTATTGGGTTAGAGCCCAAAGTATAAATGTAGATGAGCCATACTTGGTGTAAATGAGTGACTGACTAAATAAGTAATGGACAGAAGAGACAAATTTCTCATGCAGAATAATTCCAAATCATGCAGATACTTTGTCAAGGAGGTGGAACACAGTCACTCCCACTTCATAAGTGTGGATTGCATAACTTCCCTCAAAAGCGTCCAGTAAGGAAACAAACAGCTCCCGGCCATGTAGTCTACCCTGACCCATAGGGACCACCCTGTGAGTTTACAACACTGTGACTGTTTAGAAGAGTTGAAAGCCCAATCTGTCTGGTGGAGCTGCTGGCGGTTTTGAACTGCAGATCATGTGGATCATAGCCCAACGTGTAACCACTGCACCACCAGAGCTTTCAAAAAGCCAGAACCCCAGATTCATGAGAAAAACATTAGACAAATCCCAACTGAATAGCCTTCAACAAAACACTTGGTTATTACTCCTCAAAAAATAAGAAAAGCCTGAGAAACTGTTAGTCTAAGGAACTTAAGGACATAGATGAGTAAATGCAATATGGTGTCCTGGGTGGGATTACAGAACAAGACCACAGAGTAAAAACTAAAAATATTTGATGGAAGTGTGTGGTATCTAGTTAGTAAAAATGTATGCTATTAATTGTAACCAATGCACCATACTAATACAAACAAGGGAAAGTAGACCGTACAGCGAACTATCTTCACTATTTTTCTGTAACTATATTTACTTTAAAAAAAAAAGGGCAACTCACAGGCTGGGAAAATATATGCACAGTACACAGCTCTGACACAGTGCTTGTGCCTGGAACATATAAAGAGCAGAATAAGTTTAAAAAATTAAAAGATCATTTTATTGGGGGCTCTTACAGCTCTTAGAACAATCCATACCTCAATTGTATCAAGCATATTTGTATATATGTTGCCATCATTATTTTCTAAATTTTACAACCAATTTTTTTAAAAAGATACACACCCCAATTTAAAGAAAAGATGAAGACTTAAGACATTTTCACAAAACAAGGTATGAAAAGTCAATAAGCACATGAAAATATGCTCATTATCATTAAACATTGGGAAACTGAAAAATTAAAAAGATGTATCATTCCATAGGCATTAACGGCATTAAGGTGAAAGGCTGACAGCCTCAAATTGTTGCAAGATTGCCCAGCATCTGGAAAGCTTATACATCGCTCAGTGTCAATGGTACAGTCAACTGGGAAAATACTCGGCAATTTCTTATAAAGTATACCCAGATTCTGACCCAGAAAGTTTACACTTGTATTCCTGAGAAATAGTACATGCCCACAAAGACTGTTTATAGCAACTTTATTCATAAAAGCCCCAAACTGGAAACAACCTAAATGTCCATAACAGGTAA
This sequence comes from Tenrec ecaudatus, assembly GCF_050624435.1. Taxonomy (NCBI): domain Eukaryota; kingdom Metazoa; phylum Chordata; class Mammalia; order Afrosoricida; family Tenrecidae; genus Tenrec; species Tenrec ecaudatus. Next base: position 50,064,051 of record NC_134543.1, read on the forward strand.
ATGGATAGTGTTCAATGGAATCATTGCCAGCCATTAAAACGAACGGACAATCAGTACGGATGGTTCTAGGAGACCTTTCGAAAGTAGGCAGGCAGAAACAGTACCATTCACTTTACCATCTACGGGCATAGAAAAGCCCAAGCGGTCAGGGCCTGACTTTCAAAGGAGCACGCGGCAATCTATTGGGTGATGGAAAAGTTCTAAATCTTGAAAGGTGGTGGCTATAGAGCCGGTTAATTTACCTAAACGCATTCATTTGCGCTATATATTTATGTTCAAAAATGGATTAGGAAAAGGCTGTAACGTTGCAAAGTGATACGCAACAAGGTAAGGAAACTAGAGAGCGTAATAACACAGCGCTGTAACCTGCAAACGCTAAGAAACTCAATTCCAATAACGTCTGGTGGGTTTAGGAACTAACCGAGCACATTAAAGAGCACGGCAAAGTCTTACATGGCGTCGCGCGGGTCCTTTCCCGGGTACCCCAAGGTCTGGGACCTCAAGGGAACAGCACCCCTGCCGCCCTTCCCTCGTCCTCTCCCGCCCTTCTTCCCCCGGGCCAAGTGTTCCCCGTCAAACCGAGCCGTCCCCCCAGCACCCAAAGGTCCCACGGCGCCCCAGCTCCCGCCCTCTCACCTCCCGTCGCCGACCCGCCTCTTCCTTCCTCTCAAGCGCTGGCTGTCAGCCGTCCCTTTGCCCGTCAGTCAATTCAAACGACGCACGAACTGAGCCAGTCACCAGGCAGCCTGAGGGGAAAGGGCGGGCCCTTTGGCCGGAAGCGTTGGTTAAAGTCCGTCCAATCAGCGGCTCCGTGCGCGAAGTTTGAATTTGGCGGAGGCTCCCCGGGTAGGCGTTCCCGCCGGAGGCTCCGTGGACGCCGTGGTGTTTGTTGTTGGCGGGTTTTTTGGCTTTTCGTTGTGTTGGAGGCTCACGCTAGGAACTGCCTCAGGTAGGTGGTGGTTGTGGGGCCGGAGGGCGGGCGCGGGGCTGCTTCCGGTGAAGGCTTGGGGCGTCTGGAAGGTGCCGAGGACGGGGCTGCGAGCCGGACGCCCTTGGGGGGAAGCGCCCGTGGACCCGGTCTCCGCCCGAATCCCAGCCGACGCCTGGGTGCTTCAGCCGAGAGCGCACGCGTTGTGCGGCCCTGATCTGGGGGGCAGTGTCTCTACCGGAGCGCAGCTGGCCTGTGGGGGGATGAAACTGCGGATGAGGACGTTTGTCCTCCTCGGCCCTGACATCACCTGCTCCTCCTCCGCGGTCTTCAGCCCTCCGAAAACGCCCCGCTTCCGAGCTGCTCGGGAGCGAGAGGAACCAGAGAATTGACCTGTGTTTGGCTTGGAGCCCCAGCCCCTCCCTCCCTCTGTTAATTGTGCTGATGTGAGCAGTTAATTTGCTTCATCTGCACCACGGCGATAATAGTAACGATCTTGGGGATGAGTTAATAAGGAACCCCGCTTCCCGGACCAGCGCCGCGGGAGAAAGAGGCGGCAGTCGCTGCCATAACATGTACAGCCCGCCCCCCTCCAAAAAAGACAAACAAACAACTACAGCCTGGGAACCCTGTAGGTCGTTCTGTCCCCCCCTCCCCCCCACCCCGCCATAAGGTCGGACTTCACTGAGTGGTTTGGGGATGATTATACCTTTAATGTTGGTTTCTTTGTTTTGCTATGGGGAGTCCTTTCTTGTTTTTAAATAACCACATTTTATTTCCTGTCGTCTTGTGAAAACCCGATTAAAAGGCACAGGCGATCGTCACTTCCCCAGGGCCCTTGGAGGAGAGAGTATTAGCACCCAGTCCGCACATGTACTCCATTTTTATAGTCTGTTGGTTGCTGGAAATCATTGACTGGTTTGATTTGTTGTACGACTTGTGTGCAGGTTTTTGTTTGTTTATATGGAATTTCCTAGTGGGTTTTTTGTTTTTGTTAGTAACCTTTCAATCACTGAGCCTACCAGCTGGGCTCTTCTGGAGAACCAGTCCTTTTCTCCATTTGTGTTGTTGGATCTCTACACCAACTGCATGGGTGACACACTTACACTTCTCATTATTTTTTTTCCTCCACTGAATCTACTGTTTCTGAGGCCCATATCACTCTCTTTCATATCTTTTTAAAAATAACTTTAGTACATTCTCAAGAACCTTTCTAAGAAAAGGGTATGTGTTAGGCAAACTATGATTTCATGCACGGCTGAAAATATTACTCTGCCTTCCCCAGAGTAGATTATCATCTGCCTCACTAGGGCAAGTCTTCCAAACGCTTGTTTCCCAATCTCGTATGCCCCGTGGTCTCTTCATTCTCCTCTTACATGTCCAGTGGGTAGCTAGCTTGTGTTGTGAGATCTGAGAGAGGTTTTTAACAGGGAGCTTCATGTTCCCAACAACATGCTGGTCCCATGTGCATCAGTAATCTGGACGCTCCAAGAGCTAAAGTCCTGGCTAGTAGTTAATGAGGACACAGTCTCAGTACGGTGCCCTTAATGTGCTGTCAGTGATTGTGGCTCATTTTCTCCTGTCCCAGTCCTCCCTTACCCTTAAGTGAGTTCACAAGGTGCAGTCCCCAGACCCTCATCTCACTTACTAATGGTTAAGTACAGCCAGAATGCTCCTCAGAAGGAAAGGTAGCGAGACTGCATCTCATATACTTGGGGCATATTATCAGAAGGAACCAGTCGCAAGAGAAGGACATCAGTGGCTAAGTAGTAAAACAGAAGAGGCCAGTAAGCTGGGTCCACACCAGCATGGCAGCCATGGGCTCAGGCACAGCAGCAGTGGTGAGAGGATGGCCAGGACCGGGCAGTGAGTCCATCTGTTATACATGGGTTCACTCTGAGTTGAAACTGTTTGGATGTAAAAACATCAAACATGGCCCGGCTGTTTGTGAAAAACAGACGCCTTGAAACTGGGGAGATGGCAAGGCCGACTTTCAGAAGCCAAAGTCCAAAGGCCAAATCAAGTTTCATGCCCCCCCCCCCCAGTGCTCTTAATTTGTTGTGTCATGCTCCCTCTCATTCCTGTCCCATGCCACAGGAAATGCTAGGAGACTGCATTTATCTCCAGGGGCAGGTAATTCCCCGGTTTTCACCTATTCTTCATACTCTTCTTTGTCCAGTGCCTTCTATGATAAGTCCCTAGAACCTCGTTAACTTTCTGTGCTTCACATCATCTGTCAAGCAAGTTCCAGTTCCATTGGGTTGATGCCAATGCATAGTGACCCTGTGTTTGAAAAGTGCTCAGGCGTATATTCTCACAACCGCTGCCATGTTTGAGCCCATTGCAGCTGCCACTGTGTCAGTCTACCTCATTGAGAGCCTTAGACCCTCTACCAACTGGGAAACTTCCTTTTCCAAGGGCTGGTCCTTCCTCCTAGCATGTCCAAAATGTCTGGGATGAACGCTCCCTTAGCTCATTTCCAACAGTCATTCTGGCAGTGCATTTTCTAAGTCAGATTCATCCGCTCTTCTGGCTCTCCGTGGTGTAGGCAATATTAATTCCAATACCAGAATTCAAAACTATCCTTTCTTTTTTTTAGCCTCCCTTTTTCAGTGTCCTGCTTTCACATGAGTTTGAAGCAGTTGGCAATAGCGTGCTTTGGGGCAGGCACACCTATGCTCAAAGTTCCTACTGGACACTCCACATAAGTTGTAGTTTCTGGTCTTTTGAGAGCGCCCCACCCTCCGCCTTCTCCAGGGTCACATTATTCATAAAGCATTTCAATGTTTTTATGCCAAAAGACTAGGAGGTGGGACAGAAGGTGAGACTATTCAATGAAAACTTTAATTTCCATGTGTGATAGCCACCATCTCTCTTTTCCCTGCCCTGACAGGATGTCTTCATCACATTTTGCCAGTCGACACAGAAAGGATTTAAGCACTGACATGATTAGAACCAAAATCGCCCGTAGGAAATCACTGAGCCAAAAAGAAAACAGGCATAAGGAATATGAACGGAATAGACACATTGGTTTGAAAGACAGCAACATTCCAATTTTGCAAGGCAGAATTCTCGCTCCGTTAGAAGAGACTTCTCAAGAGCTAGCTCTGGAAAAGGCCAGTGCCAGTGCCAAGCCAAGTAAGTAAAGGTTTATTGTCATTGTGAGTCCTTTGAAGAGTGACCAAAAGTTAATTTAATGCATATTTTTAAAAATCCCCAAAAACTAAACAGAGGATGGAGTTTTGAAAATACTCAAAATCTCTTGGTATTTCTCTATAGATAAATATTTAAGGTTAGGCTTATGAAATTCCCCTACTCACTGCCATTGAGTCGGTTCTGGCTCCTACCAACCCTGTAGGACAGGGTAGAACCGCCTCTGTGGGTTTCGGAAACTGGTGTGTTACAGGGGTACACAGGCTGTCTTTCTCCCATGGATTGGCTGGTAGTTTGTTTGAATCTCTGACCTTGATGTTAGCAACTTAGTGCTTAGCCCATTATACCACCAGGGCTCCCTGTGAAAGGCCCTAGGTGGGCTAAAGCATTCATTGGTGGAGTGTTTCAGCACTTTATAAGGAGCCCTGGTGGCAGTGTTGAATCAGATTGGGCTGCTACCTGCGAGATTGGCAGTTCAAACCTACCAGTAATCCACAGGTAAAAGGTGAGGTTATAGGGTCACGATGAATTATAATCAACTCAATGTGAGTTGGGGAAACAAGTTGGAAAATGGAAATGTCCTGGTTTTGGTTTTAGGACAATCTGTGGCACCCGGGTGGTGCCGTGGTTGAGGGTTCAAACTCACCAGCCACTCCCAGGGAAAAACAGATGTGACAGTCTGCTTCCATAAATATTGCAGCCTTGGGAATCCTGGGGTGGGGAGTTTATTTTTCTGGTGCTGGATAAAATAAATGTTAAAATAAACCAATAAGGAACATAAAAATTAAAGAGTTGTGGATCTAAAAATCCATTAAATCATAATAGTTTTCCAATGGAAATATCTTTAGAGAGAAGATCAATCCTTATACTTTGCCCAAACAGTTTGGGGCCATTAAGTAAAGAACTGGGAGGGTGTGCAGGGAAATGAGCTGATAACAAGGGCTCAAGTAGAAAGAAAAAGTTTTGAAAATGATGGCAACATATGTACAAATGCGCTTGACACAATGGGTGTATGTATGGATTGCAATAAGAGCTATAAGAGCCCCAAATGAAATGATTTTTTTTTTACAAAAAGCGTATAGAACTTTAATTTTTTTAAAAAAGTAAACTCTTTAAAAAATAAAAGTTTCAGAAAAGCTTAAAAAGTTAAAAAAATTCCTTAGAAGACAAGGAATGTTCCTGGGAAGGAGGAAGAAAACTGGGAAGAGGCATTTAGCAAGGACTCCATGGACTCTGGTCCAGTTGTTTCTGTAGAAGTAGGGTTTGCAGCAAAATAAAACGGGGATGAATGGTGGCGAAAAGACCAGAAGAGGGAGTCTGCGTAGAAGCGTTTCAGATAAGTGAAGTGTCAAGTTGTTTAACTTAATTGCTTCCATTTTAGGATTTATTTTTAAGCACTATAGTTTTCTACAAGTGGGGGGGGGGTGTTAAGCTAAAAGATTTCTTCCAAATTGAGCATTTCTGTGATTCTAAAGGATAAAGAGAATATTTTTTAAATGTAGGGGTCATTCTTGTTTTAGTTTTTTTTTTTAAAGCTACCTAAAAGATCTTTTAAATTTATATTATCCTTTTATTGGGGGCTCTCACAGCTCTTACAAAAATCCATACATCCATTGTGTCAATCACATTTGTACATATGTTGCCATAATTTTCTAAGCATTTTCTTTCTACTTAAGTCCTTGGTATCACCTCCTCTTTTTTCCCACCCTCCTACCCTCATTATAAATGATTGTTTTAGTTTTTGAGATGGCATGATCAATGAGTGTTTAAAGATCTAAGCAAATGAGCTGGTAGTAGAGAGTACAAGAGTGACATTTCTTAGGAACTGAGAGCCTAGAAGTGACCTGGGATGGCGTTTGGAGGACGAAGCAAACATTTGAGAAGAGGTGATGTTGCTGTCTCTGAAGTGCTCTTCTGCTGTTTCCCTCTCACCTGCTCCATTTCCTTGACCCAAATCTGAGTATCTCAATCGATATTTTAAAGTTGTTTATACTTTATTTGTAAAGGTACAGAAGTGGGGATGAATCCGATATCTAGTTGTTTTGGAGAAAGCAAGTCGTCACGCATGGCGAAGGAAGAAAGGAGCTAGATCTCCTTGGGCTTGGAAGGCCACCATTGCCGTCCTTAGAAGGACTGGGTTCACTGCGAGTTAAATGGGAAGACATAAATAGGGCCTCACGTGATCTGATTTATGGTCCTGTGTGAGAGCAGGTAGTTGAATAGGGAATATGTCATCAGGACAACCAATTAGTAATTATTAGACTAATTTGGGTTAGAGTGGTGGTAGCAGTACGAAACAGTAGATAAGGGCTTTCGTTCTGAATGTATTCTGAAGACTGAAGCTATGGGAGTTTCTGATGGATTGGATGTGGTTTGGAAGAGTCCAAGATGCTTAAAAACAATAGAGATTTGGTTAAAGTGCTAAAGAATGAACAAGAAGTGCCTAAAAGCATTTCTTAGCAGCAACTGAAGTAAAAAAAAAAAGGCTTTCAAGATGTTTGCATTTATCTGAAATGTTTTATATACTGTATGTTTTGTTTTGCTTAGGAGCAACTAAAACTGTTGTAAATGATCAACGAAAACAACTGCTACACAAATACAAAGAAGAAAAGCAACTTCAAAAACTGAAAGAGCAGAGAGAGAAAGCTAAACGAGGCGTATTTAAAGTGGGTCTTTATAGACCTGATGTGCCTGGTTTTCTTTTGTCGCATTCCAAGCCGACTGCTGTGAAACCTGAGCCCAGCAAGGTAAATGTAGCGTCTGTCTTAGTTACCTTCTGTTGCTGTATCCTAGGCCGATAGTGGATGGCTTTAACACACGAATTTATGATCTCGTGTGTAGGAGGCTGGAGGTACTTATTCAGAGCGTGGGCACTAGCGGGAGGCTTTTGCTCTCTTTGCTTTGTACACAGCTTCTTAAATTGTGCTTCGTGACCCCATCTATGATTATGTATCTGAATGTGGGGGTGAGGAAAATTTGGCAAAGGTAAAAGGTTTGTGAAAGCTCAGCAACCAAAACCAATTCACAATCAAATGTGTAGTGAATTTGAGGTGAGCTAGCAACATTTGCCCATGTCGCACGACTTTGCTCTTGGTTCTTCTTGCAGCAAGTGTTTAATAGTTTATGTTTAGAATTTTTTTTAATCAAGCTTGTTGCCATAGTTCTTTCCTAGACATTTACTTTCTATTGAGCCCTTGGCATAAGCTCCTCTTTTTCCCTCCCTCCACACCTTGTGACACCTTGATAGATTGTAAATTACTATTATAACTCACGCCCACATGGTTTCTGTTGTTCTTCTCTCTCGAGGGGTGTGTGTGGTTATGTGTCGATCATTGTGATTGGGTCCCCCTTCCTTCCCATCTCCCCTCCTTCCTCCTACCATTCTGGTATCACTATTCCCATCCCTGTTCCTGGATTCTGTGTGTCTCTTGTCCATACTTGTGTACATGCTCCAGTCTAGTCCAGAGTAAGAAGCAGCACTGGGGTCATGATAGTGGGGGGTGAAGAAGCCTGTAAGGAACCAGAGGAATATTGTGTGTTCCATCTGTGCTTTACTGTGCCTTGGATGACTCATCCCTTCCCTGTGACCCCTATGTGGGGGGATGTTCCATTGTCTAGCGATGGGCTTTGGATCTCTGCTCCAACCCCTCTCATTCTCAACAATATGCTTTTGTTGGTTTATTTGTTCTGTCTTCTGATGCCTGTTAAATGGTCTGGATGACATGTCATAATTGCACAGGCTGGTGTGCTTCTTCTATGAGGGCTTGTTGTTTCTCTGCTGGATGGCCGCTTGTTTCACTTCAAGCCTTTAAGACCCCAGACACTGTATCTTTCAATAGCCAGACACCATCCGCTTTCTTAGCCACATTTGTGTATACACCCATTTTGTCTTCAACAATTGTGCAAGGAGAGTGAGCATCACAGAATGCCAGTTTGTTAGAACAAAGTGTTCTTGTATTGAGGGAGGGTATGAGCAGAGGCCAGAAGTCCGTCTACTATCTCAGTGTATTGCCGTATAAATATATGTACGTAGGCCAATACCTTTTTTTGTGTGGATTAATGTATTTATATATGTGCACCCTAAGCTTATACCCTTATCCATATCTTTGCCCCTTAGATCATTCCTCTGTTTCCCTTTGCCTTCCTCCTGTCCCACCTTCACGGCCCCCCTACTTCCGCCTCTTAGTACTTCCTCTCAGCTAGATTGCTGTTGCTTCAATACTCACAGGATCTCTACATCCTCCTTCTTGTTGATTTTAATTCCATAATTGTCCCTGTTTATGGTGTTGTTTGCTCACCACACCCTTCCCCTGCCACCTTCTCCTCCAAAGTCCCTCCAGGACCATCAGTCCATTGCTTTCTCCTCGAACTTGCTTCCCATGCCTGTCTTATATAAGTAGGCAAACCAACAATGATATAGACCAAGCAGTAAGAAAACGAAAGATTGAAACAAGAAGGGGGGGGGGGGAGAGAAAACATGCATAATTCCAGGTCTGATTATCTCCCCCCTGGTCCTGGGGGAATTCCTGGAGCTGCCCCTCCTAGCCTGAAGTCCTCAGGGGCTCTGTGACTTGGCTTTGCGCCAGTTGCTGATCTATTCTACCTCCTTGGTTTGCCTCCCTGCAGGGGTTTCAGACGGCATGACTTCTCTACTGTGTGTCCAGCTTTGTCCTCTGTCGCAGTGTGCTCCAGTGAGGAGACAGCATGTCTTGGGCTGTTGTTGACCCTGCAGTCTTCTCCGTGCAGGGCCATCACCCTCTGGGCTTGGTGTGCCAATATGGGTCTAGGCTGGCCGTCTTTCTCTTTTTCCTTCTTGGTTTGCTTCCATATGGGCACGGCATGTTGGCCCCTCTCCCCAGCGTGGAGGTTTAGTGTTGTTCTCTGTCGCATTTAATTCTAGGGAGGAGGTCAGTTTAGCTCCGGTTGGGGACATATTCATTTTATTTCCACTTGTATTTCTCATCACCCATTGCTACCAAAGTCAAGTCAATTCTGACACATACACAGGGCTTCTTAAGTTTTTACCATTCTCAACCATTCTTCACCCAAGAAATTTTTATGTGACCCTGGGTATACAAGGGAGTACCCCCCCAAAATGGTGCCCTTTTTTTTTTAACATGAGGGGGATGGTGCATTTGTGACCTTCTAGCAGGTCAAACTGTTAATCAAGCTTTCTATTTAGATGTTCTGAAAAGAATGCCTAACTGTGTGACAAAGAAGGCCTGATTTGTGGTAGATGGGGACTGGTTTTGCCACCACGACAATGCACCTGCTCATGCTGCCATCTCCGTGCGCCAGTTTTTGGCAACAAATAGCATGCCTCTCTTGTCCCATGCACCTGACTCACCTAACCTCGCTCTGTGCAACTTGTTTCTGCAAAAGAAGAGGGACATGAAAGGACAGTGATTTGATGGATGTATAAGTGAAGAAGGAAAATAAGGGAGGTGCTGTCAGCCATCCAAACAGATGAGTTTAAAAAGTGTTTCCAAGAACAGAATCGCATATTTGACAATTGTATTACATACAATGGGGGAGTACTTTGAAGGTGATAAGGTTGTTTTGTAAAAAATTTAAAAACATCGTTTAAAATAAATAATAAGCAAATGTTTTGAGAATGAGGATGGCAACAAATGTACAAATGTGCTTGACACAATGGATGGATGTATGGATTGTGATAAGGGTATACATCATTATGCTGACTGAAAAACCACCAATATTTGTATTTTATTCTACACGCACAGGATACCATTGCTGAATTTTAGTTTCTGTTGTGAACTAGCACGAACCCTAGTTTATTTTCTCATTGTCATCAAGTTGGCCCCAGACTCGTGGTAATCCCAAGTTCAAGGGAACTAAATGGTGCTCTCTCCTGCACCAGTCCCATAATCAGTTGCAGGTAGTGCCATTATGATTAAGAGTTATCATTGCTGATTTTCAAAAGTAAGATAGACTTCAAAAAATTTGTGGGAAAACAATAGAAAAATATTGGAGAATTTCCACAAACTTTGTGAAGTCTCATGTAGATCACCAGGCCTTTCTTCCTAACCTGTTGTAGTCCAGAAGCTCCACTCCGACTTGTTCAGCATCATGATACACAAGCCTACACCCCAGGTGGCTGTTCATGAGGTGCCTTGAATAGGAATTGAGCTTGGATCTCCTTGAGGGAAGGAGAAAATTCAACCAGTGAGCTACTGTTGCCTCACCCCAGTTTCTACAGCACTGGGTTTTCAGAGATTGGGTCTCCATTCTCTTTAGTTACAGTGGACAAATGCACAATGTGAAACCAAATTGTGAATACTTGAAAACTCCTTAGGAATCTTTTTATAAGAAGCGAACAGAAGACACTAATGGGTAAGTTTACTTACTCACCTATCCCAATATGCCCAACAAAGAACTCTGATAGCACTTTCAGGTAGGGATTGGATAGTTAAATGCAAGATCCGCGGTTCAAACCCATCAGCTGGAGAAAGATGGCCATCTATTCCTTTAAAGATGTACAGCCTTGAAAACTACAGGTTGTAATGAGTTTAGAATTGACTAAATGGTAATGAATTTGGGTTTGATTAAGCGCCCTTTAATTATTAATAAGGATTCTAATACCTGGAAAACATTTTAAAACTTTTTTTTTAATTGGGGACTCATACAACTCTTATAACAATCCACACATCAATTGTAACAAGCATATTTGTACATACTGTATATACTCGTGTATAAGCTGAGTTTTCTAGCACATTTTTAATGCAATTTTTATGGTAAAATTAGGTGACTCAGCTGGTAGTTGGGTCAACTTATACTCGAGTACATACAGTATGTTGCCATCATTATTTTCTACAACATTTACTTTCTATTTGAGCCCTTGGTATCAGCTTCTCTTTTTTCCTCTCCCTACCCCCTTCCCACTGTGTGACCCCTTGATAAATTATAAATTATTATTTTCATATCTTACACTGAGACATTTCTTTTTTTCTCCTTGCTGAGTAAGAAGTAATTTTGAACCATTATCTTAAACTTAGTTTAAATAAGGTCAGACCCAGGAAAAATAGGAATTTTAATGAGCAACTGTCTTTTTTGTTGGAAAGTGATTGAGAAAATTGAACTTTAAAATGAGAACCCTTTTTTCCCTCATGAGATTGGGAAGTAACTTGCTGCTCTTTTTTCAACTGTTTTAGACTTTATGTTCTTTGATTGCTTTTAGGCTGTTTCATCTGTACGCATTACCAGGTCAAGAGCCAAAGAGCAAATGGACCAGACTAAGGTATAGTTTATAATTAGTGGATAATTTCATTACTAAAGTGACTAGTTCTCCTCTCACCCTCAATTTAAGTAAATTCATTTAAAATATAATACTCTCAAAAACACCGAATGTTTACTAGCGTTAACAAGTACCAAAATCATTGGCATCGGCATGGTGAAATACAGTAGTTTTTGACTATACGCGAAAGAACTATTCATTATAATACTCTTTTCCCAAGCACCCCTAAGTGACCTCTACCAAATTGCTTTTTGGTTACTGGTCTTTTCCTCTTCCTGTGCTCCTAGTACGTGTTCCAACTTGAAAATGAGACAGAACATGAAGTACATGGTTGGGTGTTAGTTTATGGGTTTTCAGTACACTATTGTGGATAAGGTGGTTCAGAGTTACCGAAGTGGACAAAGAGGGAAGTAATATCCTTCTGTGTCATATGAGGAAGCTAAGTTTCAGATAGTCAATAGATTTGGAATTACTGCCATGTCCCGGTACTGCTCTAGGCTCTAGAATAGCGTGACCGTAGCAGTCATGCTTACGGATAGGATGAGACAGGCAGTAACAAATGAGCATGTATCTCAGATGGCCACTGCACTCTGGAGGGAATAAAGGAAAGGGAGGTACAGGGGGTGCTGGACATTGACATTTTGATGAGTGCAATCAAGGAGGATCTCACTGAGAAAGTGGCTTTTCCTGTTAACAGCTTTTCTGGTATATAATTCACATATCGCACAATTCATTGTTGAGTCAACTCAAGAAGAGTTGTACAGTCATCACCACAATCAAGTTTCAGGACATTTTCTTCATTCTTGTGCTCATCGCCATTAGGTCCCCACTGCTCCCTCACCGCCCCTGCCATGCTCTAGGAAACCATTAATCCAATTACTATCTTTTTAGATGAGCCTGTCGTGAACTTCAAAGCCAGAAAAACATCAAAACAAAACCTAACAAGAATAGCAAAGCAGACACAAATCACAATAGAAAGAAAGCAGAACACGTTAAAAACTAGAACAAATTTAAAATGGGTCACAAGGGAGAGCAGATGACAAGGTGCTGCATTTTAACTTAGCTGCATCTGCAATGATCCACGTTCCAGTGCGTTCTGTATGATAGCGAGGCTGTTGGCGGCTGGTCCTTGATCAGAGGGGATTCTTCGGGGGCTTAACTCATGAGTATTTCCCCAAGAACCTTTTATTCTTTAATAAAACTACGGGAAGAACTTTCTATTTAGGATAACTTTCTAGGCAAAATCTAAAGATTTTGCACTAAAAACATGTCTGAATTATTTAAGGATCCTTAAGATTATAGTCAGTTATTTTTAATAGCTTTGGTTATTAGCATTTCCTAAATTCTGAAAGGGTTGTTAAGAAATGTATATGATATTTTTTTCTTCATTTTAATATGGGGTAAGGTGTTTTTGGGGTTTGTTTTACTCTTTGTGAATTGGTCGAAGGCTTACAAAATAGATCATTTAGGGGATTTTTTTTTCTGGGTCATTTAGAATTGGGAGATTTCAAATGAGAGACACTTATAGATTAAAAGTGTAATTTCTTTAATTATGCAATTGAATCAGATAGTCCTTAATGTTTTAAATAGGTCAATAATGGGAGGACCATTCAAGCAATCCAACCTAGTCAAAGACCAACTTCTGACAAGAAAGTGCCGGACAAAGAGAAAAAAGGTAGGAGTATCCTTATTTACAAGCTCTGGTGCTATCACGGAAATCCTTTAATAATTTTAAATTACGTTGAATTCGATTTTTTAAATTTTCTTTCCCCACAGCTGTAAAACTGGTAGCCCCTACAGCAGTGAGAATAACTCGATCTGCTACTCAAGCAACAAACCAAATTACCAAAATAGCCTCGTCCACCACAATAAGGAAGCCAGTCTCCAGAGCTACTAATGGTGAGAACTATTTCTTGATCCGTGATTAAACTAGAATGCTTTCATTCTTGAGGTCTTTCTGGTCAGTTGTCAAAATCAAGTCTTCCTAAAATAGAAGAGAAGGAACGAGGAGGTTGTGATTTCTGGGGTTCTTACCTGGACATGCAGAATGGTGCGTAGCACACGGTGTGTTTTTAAATGAAGTCCTTGGATTTGGGTAGGCAGTGACGCTTCAAAGGAAAATTGAATGGGCCAAATAAATTAGTTCATCCATTTGGTGGCGTACTATGTAGCTACTAAAAACACTGTTATAAAAGAACACAACATAATTTATGATACCTTAAATGGGGAGGTGGGGGGAGTTTGAATTCTGAATAGTATGGTAACAATCCTAGTAAATAGCAATTGGGATTTGTGAGCATGGAAGAACATCAAAATGATAATTATTCCCCAGTGATGGAATGTTGTTGGTCTTTTCTAGGTGTTTTTTTTAGGGGTGGGGAGAGGTTTTTGTGATTTCTCTTTGTTTCTCTGTGTTCTAATTTTCTCTGATAGATACAAATTGAGTAGCCAGAGAAAAAGGAAGGTGGCCTAAACTAAAGAGCTCTTCTGTCTGCCTTTATTCTGTTTTGTTATTAATCATAATTTATCATAACAAATGTTGCTATTGTTAGGCACTTTAAGTTGTACATTCCTATGACTCCTTTTTTTCTTTCCCAGTTTACTCAATTTTAATGCAGTAGTTTATCTAGTATGGATATTGTATTTCATTGTTGTTTTAGGTAATGAATTAGAAAGAAAGTCACCAGTTAAAGCAAACCCTGTCGACAAGGTAGAGTATGAACATTTACTTAATTCTAGAAACTGAAAATCGCATAGCTGCTTTTTTAAAGTTGAAATTAAGCATGGAGACGGCTAAAGGAAGTTAACATTTCACTGCCGTCGAGTCAGTGCTAAATCATAATTGACCCTGTAGGACAGGGTATAACTGCTTCTGTGAGTTTCTGATTCTGTCACTCTTTTTTTTTTCCCACTTCAAACCAATGGCCTTACATTAGTTATTGTTAAACTCTCGATGTGGAAGCATAAAGACCAAGGAAAAACCCAGATTATTTCCCATTACCGGTTGAATTGCTCAATGGTGGCAAAAGTCTTAATTCAAGTCAGCATGCCAGACCTCTAGTGAGTCTGGGCAAAGGTGGCCGTGTATGCCATCCCTCGGGGGGCTCCTTACAGACCCAGCTTGATTCTTCTCCCATGTCTTCTCTTGGAGAGTTGTACCTGATCTGATTACCAGTTGTCATTTGAATCCATTGGGGAATGGGCCGATTCTGCTTCTGTTTCTTGGCCAGGAATCTCTTGATCCTGAAAGCCTTATGAGACGACATGTGAAGTCGGAGCACCACCACACTCAGTAGTGGAGAAACGGAGAATGATTCTTCATCTCCTTACAGGAAAAGGAAGCCCCTTGTTTCTTCTTCAGAGCGGCTGGTGGTTTCAAACTGCTGGCCTTGCAGTTAGCAACCCAACCTGTAACTAGTATGCCACCAGGCCATTGAAGTATTTTAAAAAGAGTTCAGCCCTTGACATAGAGTAATCATTCAGTAAACATTGGTTGTCCCCACCCACCCCCCCTCAGGAGCACTTGATAATTTATAAATTATTATTATTTTTCATGTCTTACGCTGTCCCTTTACCCACTTTTCTGTTGTCCTTCGGAGGGGGTTATAGATCCTTGTGATTGGTTCCCCCTTTCTTCCCCACCTTCCCCTTACCCTCCTGGTATCGCTATTCTCATTGGTCCTGAAGGGTTTATCTGTCCTGTATTCCCTGTGTTTCCAGCTCTTATCTGTACCAGTGTACATGCTCCTGTCTAGCCAGATTTCTAAGGTAGAATTAGGGTCATGGTAGTGGGAGGAGGAAGCATTTAAGAACCAGAGGAAAGCTGTATGCTTCATCAGTGCTACTCTGCACCTTGACTGGCTCGTCTCCTCCCTGCGGCCCTTCTGTAAGGGGATGTCCAGTTGCCTACAGATGGGCTCTGGGTGTTCACTCCACACTTCCCCTCATTCACAATGATAAGATTTTTTGTTCTTTGATACTTGATCCTATCGACAATTTTTATTAAAGTAAAATGCTACATTATTTGACTAAAAATTTCTACCTTCGCTTTCATTGTTTTAATTTGCTATACCACATAAAACCTCTCTTTAGCACTTTAATAATAAAGATTAATTTTCTCTTTGGCATCATAACACTGATTGAATGTGGCTTGTCTTCTAATTCCATGCATTTACTATGTTTACTTACATCTAGGGCACAACTTTCAAAGTTGAAAACAAAGAAACCACATTGGATTTACAAACCAGTGCAGTCAATGAAATGGATCCAGACGGAACTTTATCAAACGAGGAATTTTTACCTAAGACAAATGCGACAAAAATAAAAGGGAAGAATTCCTTTGCACCTAAAGATTTTGTGTTTCAGCCACTGGATGGTCTGAAGATGTACCAGGCAGCAAGCATGCTCCCCAGGCGAGCCAACTCTTTCCTGACGCCTTACAGCTGGTCTCCTTTAAAAGCGGACGTGTAAGGATCGAATCCTCATTGTGAATCCCTTGCTAAAGCGGAAAGCAGAGTACTAATGGCCTATCTTAGATTTGGTCTGCGCTTTTAAAAGTTATATGATGAGCTATGTTGTTTATAAATATTTAAAATATGTTCCCTTAAATTTTTTTTTTCAGGAATATAGTGTGCTAGACAGTTTTGCTATTCCATATGAATTATATCATTGTTTTTTACCATATGATTGTGAAGAGTTTTTGTGTGCCTTCCTAACACTTAGAAATACATTTTTAGAAAGAAGAACATTACTGTATCACTATAGCTCAGAATTTGGTGCTGAGCATCATCCCTCTTAAGACAAAAATGATGAATCTGCCAACTGAGGAAGCATCAGTTCATTTCCTGAAATATTTTTGCTGTTGCTGTTTTAGTGATGAGAATGAAGAGGCCACAAAAGAAATTTTGGCACAAAAGTGTGAAACTCCCTCTAGTGAGACAGTGCAACAAGATTCAAATCCAGGCCAGTGGCCTTTGGGCTCCCCAGCTGTCAATAAAGGTATGTACCTTATTTAGAATTGTACATGTTTTTTCTTTGGATTATGAGTTATCAGAGTTAAGGTGAACGCTATTTTTCATCCTATAACTCAGAGGGTTACCCCCGGGGTCAGAAGCAATGTGAAAACAGACATTTTGAAAGAAAGAAAATTGGAATGAAGAAAGCAGAATGAGGAGAGGGTGAAATTGGCATAAATCAAAGCAAAGAAGATGATTGAGAGACGGTGGAGATGAGCTGAATGTAATCACTGAGGCAGACACAATTTAATCATTTAAAAAATGCACAGATTTGAACTTTTTTTTAATCCTTATGAGGGTTGACATTTTAGGAATTGCTACTTTGAAATTTATATGTGATATTTCTTTAATCCACAGAAGATGACTTACCTAAAAATGAAGATACTACTAATAGTTCAAATGGCCCTCCAGGAAAAGAAGCCCCTTCGCTCAAGATGCCCAACGGTCAGCTCTCCCCGCCACAGCACGATGCGCCGCAGCACGATGTGCCGTATTTCAGGTTTGTGCACAATCCTTTTCTGTTAATGTAGGTGCTTGTTTTTTATTAAAAAATATTTTTGAAACTCATTAGAAAAGCCTACTGAGGAAGAAACTAACTGGGTGATTTTAATTTTATCTTTTATATTTTAATATCTAATATGTTCATGTGGTTCAGGGTTTATAAGGTTAGGGAAAGATAAGTAAGTGGGAATTTTCTTTCCCTACTCTGTCTCCCAACTTTGTAATTAGAACCTTCCACAGAGATCTTTCCAGAGACAGGAAATGCATGTGTACGCAATATGTAAAGTTCTCATGTTTATTTTGGGGGAGGTTTAATGGTCACATAGTTGCCAATTATATGGATGTACCACAATTTACCTAACCAGGTTCCAGATGAGATGCTGGGTATTTACATTTGATTCAGTCTATGAGTACTATAGCCAATGCTACAAAAAGTATCTGTACAGTTTCTGTTTGCTCATGTTCAAATGTATAATACCATCCATTTATACTTCCTCCAATAAGATATATGAGGCCTTGATTTCTCATTATGCCTTTCCAATGCTATATTAACCCCAATTTTGAGCTTTGCCAATCAAGAGGATGAGAAATATTACCTCACTATAGCTTTAAAATCAATTTGTCCTAGTATGAGTATTTTTTATATGTTTAAGAGACGCTTCCATTATTTTTAGAGCAAGGGTTTGAGAGTTGTGAGGGTACTAAAGACTAGTAGCCTATTGTGTTTAGCTGAGACATTGGAAGTTTGTTTTTGTTTTTTATGGAAGTATTAAGCAATTACCCATTAGATGATGTCGGAGTTGAACCATGTCTCTTTCTAGTCAACTCAATTATTATGCTATTTTCTATTTAGAAATAAGAATTATCCTTGGTTTCACCTCTTAGGTTGCTTTCTCTAAGGAAGCAGATTACACATATTAAATCAGGGTTTCTTGGCTTGGCAATGTTGACACATTTTGGACTGGATCCTTTTTTGTTGTAGAGGGCCCTACTATACATTTTAGGATGTTTAATAGTACCCAAGACCTGTACTCACGAGGTGCCAGTCATAGTCCTGTAGTCCTGACAACCAAAAATGTCTCTAAACGTTGCAAAATGTCCCATGGGCGACAAAATTAGCCTCAATTTTAGACCCACTGCCTTAGACCAAGTAACACTGAGTCTCTAAGACTCTATCACTGTAATCCCAGACTCGGTTTTTAGCTTTTATTTAGTCTTTGCAGCTGAATTGGCTTTAGCTTTATGGCAGTAAATTGAGAATGTAATGTACACTAAAGAATGTGTAACTCCGTTGTACCCAATTCTCTTCAACTTTTGAAATAGTAAAGTAAACTAGGATTGTTAACTTGAAAAATGAGCACCCCACGCACACCAAACCTTAAACTAAAACATCTCCTGAAGTCTTCTTTAAACCAAACAGTGCCCTTCCCCCCAAAAATAAGCATCCCACCCCCCGAAAGCTCCCTGCCATTAAGTCTTGACTCATGGTGGCCCCCCTCCCCCCCAGGGTCTCTCAGAGACCATAGCTCTTCATGGGAGCAGCTAGACTCCACTTTCCCACACCGAGCAGCTGCTGGGCTTGACCCATCAACTGTACACTTGGCAGCGCAGCTACTGTGCCGCCAAGGCTGCCAACCAAACGTCATGTGGCTTAATTAGTAAGGACTGTTTACCTTGAGTTTGTGCTCTTTCAGAACTGTCTGTCTGGAACCAAATCGACAACAGCAACTTGAAAGATTAGATAGGAAAAGTAGGGGCAGTGAATTCATATTAATGTAGGAGAAACAACTTGGAGAGTATTATCAGTGTCACTGATTTGTACATGTTAAATTAGTTTATGTTCTGTGAATATTATAAGTCCAAATTTTTTTATTAGATTCTTTTTTTTTAATTTATTTTAAAAATAAATTTACCAGGAGCTCTTACAGCTCATAATATTCCACACATCAATTGTATCAAGCATATCTGTACGTATGTGGCCGTCATCATTTTCTAAACATTTACGTTCTATTTGAGCCCTTGGTATCAGTTCCTCTCTTTTCCGCTCCTTCCCCTTTTTTTAAATGTCCCTCCCCATTTTTTTTTGACTATTAACATTATCAGCTCACCTATGTATTAGATGTCAGAAGGTAGACACACACAAGGGTGCTAACAAAGTTCATGGAAAAATAAAATGAAAAGATAACTGGAGTTTTTGAAGTCCTTTTCTACAAAGTATTAGTTGTACTTAAAAATATTAATAAGTTCATGAAATATTTAAGCACTATCTGAGAAATTAATATTGTGTCTGCCCATCTTTTGTACCTTAATATTGTGTTTAACTGTCATAATATACTTAAATGTGAATGTGAGAAATGCTTGTAAAGTTGAAATGTATGTCATAATTTTAGAAATATTCTTCAGTCAGAAACTGAAAAACTGACTTCGAGCTGCCTTGTGTGGGACCAGAAGCTTGAATTGGACATCCCAGATGATGGTGAGAGAACTTGCCTACCATTCGACGTCTTAGCTTTATTTCCTTTAATCTTGTTGCCTTTAGTACTGTTCAACTTCATTGCTTTTAAAATGTTTAAATAGCAAGTATTTTTCATAGCTCAACATATTTTATTGAAATATTCCCTAATATTTCTGTGCTAAAATGGAATCTGACTTTAAAAAAAGATGTAACTAGTTAGAATATTGACTATCATTCCTATAAATAAGGCATTTGCCCCTTTTTATTTTTTGTTTTGTTCTTTTTTTAGTTTTAGCTTTATATGACTTTCTGGGCAGGGTCAATTTCTTGTTGGAGTATGCAAGATTTTTTTGGGGGGGTTGTTTGTTTGTTTTCAATGGAAATTACCTACATTGACCGTGGGAAATGTTTTTTTGTTTTGCTTTTAATCATTTTATTTGGGGCTTGTACAACTCCTATCACAATCTAGTTATACATCCATTGTGTCAAGAACATGTGTACATATGTTGCCATCATCATTCTCAAAACATTTGCTTTCTACTTGAGCCCTTGGTATCAGCTCCTCATTTTTCTCCCCTCTCTCCCTGCTCCCCCCTCCTTCATGAACCCTTAATTTATAAATTACTATTATTTTGTCATATCTTACACTGTCTGACATTTCCCTTCACCCACTTTTCTGTTGTCTGTCCCCCAGGAAGGAGGTTATATGTAGATCCTTGTAATCAGCTCCCCCTTTTCACCCCACCCTCTTTCCACCCTCCCGGTATTGCCACTCTAACCACTGGTCCTGAAGGGATCATATATCCTGGATTCCCTGTGTTTCCAGTTCCTATCTGTACCAGTGTACATCCTCTGGTCTAGGCAGAGTTGTAAAGTAGAATTGGGATCATGATAGTTGGGGTGGGGGAGGGAGCATTTAAGAACTAGAGGAAAGTTGTATGTTTTATCGTTGCCACTCTGCACCCTGACTGCCTCGTGTCCGCCCTGCAACTCTAATGTAAGGGGATGCCCAGTTGCCTACAGATGGGTCCTCGGTTCCCAATCTGCACTCCCTCGCATTCACAATGATTTGATTTTTTTGTTCTTTGATGCCTGATACCTGATCCATGGGGAAAGTATTCTGAAAATTTTCCTAACTACTTTTTTGGGGAAGCTGTTTAGCAAAAATTCCTTTGTGTGCTGTCAGGTGAATATCATCTTCGATATCAGTGTGCAGTGAGTTTTTAAGCAGATGACGTATAAAAGAGGCAAAGTGCCTGATATGTAATACTATGTGTGAGAGGAATGAATCTTGCTAATTTTTAGTAGGAATTAAAGCAGATAGTTAAAGCCAGTATTTGTACAACGAAATTTTATCGTAGATTTTTGTTTTATGTTTTGCTGTGAGGTTAAGAATTTGAGTTAAGAATAAGCCTTTGGATTGGAATAAGGGCTTATCAGTTATTTGGCTTTTAATAAAGATGTGTTTTGTCATGTAACTTTTGAAAACTTACTTCCTTTAGCTAAAGATCTCATCCGCACAACAGTTGGTCAAACAAGACTTCTTATGAAGGAAAGGTTCAAACAGTTTGAAGGGCTGGTGAATGATTGTGAACATAAACGTGGTGAGAAGGAGACCACCTGTACGGATCTGGATGGATTTTGGGATATGGTTAGTTTCCAGGTATGTGCACAAATGTTTTGAGTATATGAACTTAAAAGGTTTTCTGTTGCTGCTGCTGTTTTGTTTGTAAAATTAAGAGAACAAGTAACAATTAAATGAGACATTAGAAAGCACTTTCGTAAACACTTAATTTATTATCTAAATTTTATGGCTGATGTCTCCTTCCTCCCTGTTGTCAGGATAATTTCTTACGGGTAAAAATTTGAAATTACTTTCAATACTTCAGTGATCTACATGTGAGAAAATGAATAAATCTCATCTTTAGTAATCCACTTCAACTGACAGTTAGTTATTGGGTTCCTACTGTGTGCCAGACATTGAGCTAAGAGTTGGTAAATAAGAAAGACATATTCTTTATCTCAGAGTAGTTTGGGATGTCAGATACAGTGTAAAAGTTCAGTTTCATGTGGAAAGTTCTAATAGGTGGCCATTCTCAGAGGGTCACTAAAGGTGTGGAAAGAGATGACTAGCATTTCAAGCTTATTCTAGAAGTATATGAAATACCATTTCAGGAACCAGTAGCCAACAATCATTAGACAGGTAGAGAAGGCCTCAAACCTCCAGGAAAGAGGCCAAAGAACACATACTGAACCAAAAGCTATCTAGGTGAAGAAAATGGGGACAATACAAGGAGAGAAGACAAGGATTTCATGATGGACATCAGGTGGAAATAACTCAAGAGGCCATCACGCAATGGGCAGATAAACAGAATGTGGTATGTGAACACAAAGGAGTAATATTTGGCCATAAATAAAATGGAATTCTGATACTTGCTATATTATGGATGAACCTTAAGGCTTTATGCTGTGGTACAGTAGTTAGACAAAAAAGGATCAACTATTGTAGAACTCCATTTTATGAAATGCCTAGATAGGCAAATGCACAGAGATCAGAGTTCATTGGTGGTTACTAGCAGCTGGGGGGGGGGGGGGAAGGGAGGAAGAAATGGGGAATTACAGACGAAAGGGTCCTGAGCTTCTATTGGAATGACATTACACTTTTCGAAATGGATATTGGTGAGCGTAGAATAACATGCTGAAAGAAAGTGCTGGCCGGAATTGTACACTTAAAGATGGTTTAAATGGCAAACTTTCTGTTTTATGCTTACCTAAAATAAAATGTAATAAGTATTAATATTCTTACAAATCAAATTTATTCTATTAAATAGAAATTTTTTTTTTTAAATGAATTTTCAGAGACTGATAAAAGGTCATGGGGATTGAAAAATATTAAAGCAGAAATGTAAGATTTAACAGAAAAGTAAAAGATGAAGTTAAGGAAGTTTCCCATAAGACAAAGCAAAAAGAGAGGAGACCAGATAAGTAAATTCAGTGGACTAGTCCAGGAAGTATAATATCCAAAGAATTATAAATTTCAGTAAAAAGGATAAAATCTAAGCAAGAAATGGTCAATTAAATGGTTTTTAAAATTTTCCCCAGAACTAGAAAAACTAAATTCCAGATTATAGGCCCACATCAAAGCACATCATGAAATCTAATTGCACAATTCTTGGCATGGAGAGAATGGCTAGACTCTCCAAAGAGCAAACCAGTTTCATCCAAAGGGTCAAAAGTTAGAATAGCCTCAAACTTCTCAACAGCAGCATTGATAGTCGGGAGAAACCATGTCCTTCAAACTCCGAGGTGGGCGGCAGATAAACTGGACTGTCCTCTACAGAAGGAAGCACAAGAAGGGGCAATCGGGAGACATTCAAAAGAAAATCCGCCGTGCAGTCAGATTCCAGAGGGCCATCCCTGGTGCATCTCTTACTGATAGAATGGCCAAGAGGAATCAGAAACCTGAGGTTTGAAAGGCCCGACGAGAACAGGCCATTAGGGCGGCCAAGGAAGCCAAATAGGCAAAGCAGGCTTCTCAAAAGACAGCAGTGGCCGCTACCAAGCCCCCCACCAAGGCAGCACCTAAGCAAAAGATGGTGAAGCCCGAGCAAGTGTCCGCTCCCCGCGTTGGTGGAAAACGCTAAGTTGGCAGCAGGGACTTTCTAATAGATGCAACTAAAAGAGAAGAAAAAAAAATTCTGAGGTGGGGGAAAAACTGCCCAGCTCAAATTCTACACCTAACTGGTCGAATATGAGCGTAGAAAGTTTTTTCAGACATACAAGATCTCAAAATGCCCTTCTTTTTCAGCCTTTCTCAGGCAGCTGAGAATGTGCCTCATAAAAATGAAGGAATAGGCCAAGAAAATGAAGGTGGGGTCCATCCCTAGAAAGGGGCCAACGGAATTGTGACCAGTGGTTAATGAAGGAGGTTACCAAGGCAACAACTGGGTCTTAGGGATCAGACTAGTTCAGTTTGAAGCACGGTCCTCGAGGGCCCTGCGAGGGATGTCTGGAGGGTGAAGAAAGCGGATGGTTCCCGGCTGTCAAAATATATAGCGTCGAGAGTCTTAAAGGCTTGAAGATAAACAGGCAGCCATCTAGCTAAGAAACAACAAAGCCCACATGGAAGAAGCACACCAGCCTACACCGACACAAATGCTGAAGACAAAGCGGGTGCATAAGCAAATGTGCTGAAGAAAGCTGAAAGTGCCTGGCTGTCAAAATATATAGAATCTGGGGTTCTAGGCTGGAAGATCAATAAGGGGCCATCTAACCGAGAAACAGCAAAGGCCACATGGAAGAAGCCCACCAGCCTGTGAGATCACAAGGTGTCTATGGGATCAGGTATCAGGCATCGAAGACAAAAAAAAACAAACCATAGCATTGTGAATGAAGGAGAGTGGGACTCAGGGCCCATCTGTGGGAAATTGGACATCCCCTTGCAGAAGGGCTGCGGGGAGAAGAGCCAGTCGGTACAGTGTAGCAACGATGAAATAAACAATTTTCCTTTATTTCTTTAATGCTTCCTCCCCCTCACTATCATGATCCCAATTCTACCTTACATATCCAGCTGGACCAGAGGATGTATTACTGGCACAGATAGGAACTGGAAACACAGGGAATCCAGGACAGATGATCCCCTCAGGACCAGTGGTGAGAGTTGCGATACTGGGAGGGTAGAGAGAAAGTGAGGGAGAAAGAGGGAACAGATTACATATAACCTCCTTCCTGGGTGATGGACAGCGGAGAAGTGGGTGAGGGGAGATGTCGGATTGTGTACAATATGTCAAAATAATAATTTATAAATTATCAAGAGTTCATGGGGGGAAGGATCACACACGAAAAATTTTGTCTTTACAGTTCTTATAATCATGAGCTGCTTCATTAGCATCTTTGAATGATAAGTCTGCTCTTTAGTATCGTTATTAATTTATAGATTTACATCATTTAAATCTAATAGATTAAATTGATATAAATGCCATAGGTTTAAAAAAGATATTTGATGTGTACAGCATATATACATATTATTTTTGTGATGGCTTGTGTCCTAGCTTTGGCCCATGGAACTTCTTTAAATAGCTCCTGAGGTCTTTTTGGGTTTTTTTTAAAAGAAATTTTTGGAGGTATAAACTATAGATATATCATAAAACTCACCCATTTTAAATGTACAATTCAGTGATCTCTAGTAAATTTACAAGTTCTACAACCATCAGCACAATCCTATTTTAGAACATTTTACTACCCCAAAAAGATTTGACGTGCCTATTTGCATTGCAATGAATTTCTAATCTCCCTGCTATCCCCAAGGTGACCACAAATCTACTCCTTGCCTCTGTTGGCTTGCCTGTCCAAGATAAGTAAATAGTATATGCAGTCCTTGGCATATGGCTTTCTTTCACTTAATGTAGCATGACTTCATATTTCATCCCTTTTTATGAGTAGAGTTGCATTCCTCAGTTAATGCATATTTGGATTATATCCTCTGTCCTTTTGGCAAATACATTTTATTTTAAAATGTATGTATTTGTATTTTCATACTGATATTGTTGTGTGACTTGCGTTGGTTCTGCTTTGTAGCCACTGTACGCAATAATCTTTACAGGAACAGATCGACATGTCTTTTCTCCCACGCACTGCTGGAGGGCTCTAACCACTGTCCTTGCTGTTAGCAGCTGAGTGCTCAGCCATTGTGCTATCGATGGTCAAAAGCATGCTTACCAAACCGTTTTCTGTGGTGACCTCCTTGGAAGAGATTAAAGATGGCAATGAAGCCGTGAGGGGAATGGAACATTGCTATCCTGCTGGATTATCTGACTCTTTTAAAATGAGATTGTGTTTACATTTTATGACTTGAAAGAGAAAAAATAATAAATTTCTCCTACCTTTTAAAGAATCATAAATATTAGAGTTATTCACATATGATGCCTTCATATGGATTTTAGAAGTTTGGCTTTTAAAACCAAACTGATGTAGCACTCATTAGCCTTTGTCAAGAAATTTGGAAGACTGCTACCTGGCTAACTGACAGAAGAGATCCATATTTGTGCCCGTTCCAAAGAAAGGTGACCCAACAGAATATGGAAAACTTCAAACAATATAATTAATAGCACATATAAATTCTGAAGACAATTCAAAAATAGATGCACAGGGAGCTGTCGGAAATTCAAACGGGATTTAGAAGAGGTTGTGGAATAAAAGCCATCACTGCTGACCTGACATGGATCTTGACTGAAAACCAAGAGGACCAGACCTCTATCTGTGCGTTGTTGGCTATGCAAAGGCACTCCCCTGCATAAAGCACAGCAAACTGCAGATGACACGCAAAGAAGGGAAATTCCAGAACACACAATTGTGCTCTCATGGCACCTGTGCATAGACATTCAGAACAGTGGGATGCTGAGTGGAGGACAGTCAGAAAGGTGTGCCTTAGGATTACATCCTTTCACTGTGCTTACTCTGTGTGAGGAGCATATAATCCACAGGCTAGACTGTCAGAAGAACGTGGTATCAGATTGGAGGAAGGCTTAGTAACCTGCAGCACACAGATGACACAGCCTAGCTTGCTGTAAGTGAAGAAGACCTGAAGCATTTGCTGATGAAATGTAATGAAAGCCTTCAGTATGAATGACAATTCATTGTAAAGAAAACCGAAATCCTCACAACTGGACTAATAGTTTCATGGCAAACAGAAAAAAATTGTTACCCAAAATTTCGATTTATCTGGATCCACAGCTAACATTCATGGAAGCAGCAGCAGTCAAGAAATCAAAAGACAATCTACTGATGCCTTTGAATTATGGTGTTGACAATATTGAATGTACCATGGACTGTCAGAAGAACAAATAAATCTTGTCTTGGAAAAGGTACAGGCAGGTACTCCTTTAGAGAGTGTGACAAGACTTGGTCTCTCGTACTTTGGACCGTCCAGGTGCCAGTCTCTGGACAAGATGAGTTGACACTGTGGCTTCAACAGTGCACTCACATGTAACAACACTGGTGAAGATGGCACCGAAGCAGGCAGTTTCATTGTGGTGCACACAGCATTGCCGAGTCAGCCAGCTCAACAGCAACCACAAGAACAAAAGCAACAATACTTCACCTTATTAAAAATCCTTGATTGGAAGATTTAAATATTGAGAATAGCTAAGTCTAGTTTTGTGTGTCACTAGTCTTTTTAAGTCACCATATTGAAATTTTTGTTTAATATGATTAGCATTAATCTAGTAAATGTGTTATTTATTAATAGATAGATGATGTAAACCAAAAATTCAACAATCTGAGCAAACTTGAGGAATCTAAGTGGCAACACAATACTAATACAAGCAAAAAAGCCGTTCGGGTAAGTTTGTGGGTTTTCTATCTGAATTTCTATTATAAACGTACTCTAATTAGTTTTTATTATTAAACTTAAAAATACTTCATATTTTTCAAAGCAATTTTCATTGGTTTAAATTCTGGTGGGTTTTTTTTTTAAGAGAAACCATTAGTATTAAATGCTTCTGGCAATAAAATCAGACTTTCTAGAGGGATTCTTTTTATGCTGTGCAATCCAAATGCAATGTCCCCTGCAAAATGATTTACTAATGAAGAGGTCTTTACTAATGAAGGGAGCCTGAAGACTAAATTGACTGAGTTGCACACAGATTACACAATAATGGACATTTGAACATTTTAAAGTTAGTGGAGCTCTTTCTTGTTGAGTCTTTATTTTGGAAATGGTAATATTGTTAGTCATGCAAGTAATGGTGGTATCAGTATAGCATGGTATCAGAGGGCTGTAATTTTGTTTCTTATCACCAGATGTCTCTCTCGTCCTACTTTATGAAACTCCAAGCTAGCTGCTATTGAGTCAATTCCAAGTCATAGGGACCCTATAGGACCAAGCAGGATTTCCCTGTGGGTTCTAGAGAATGTTAACTCTATGGGAGGAGAAAGCCTCATCTTGCTCCTGAGCAGCTGGTAGTTTAGAACTGTTGACCTTTTGGTTAGCAGTCCTGCCCAGAACTACTCTGCCACCAGGGCTCTTTACTTCATAGCTACTGTTAAGAGTGCTCAAACAAACAAAGCCAATGTTTTTACGTATGCTCTGATATCATTGCTTTCTGTCTCTTCCTTGACCTTATTCTATCAGTTTCCTTGTTTTCTTGACACACCCCCATCCCTGTTTTCTATCAATTTTTAAGCAAACTTAATTACGTGTTTTAATCTTTATTTTCAATAAAGTACATCTCCCAGTTCTCTCTTCTGACTCATTCCTATCTCTTGCTTCCCAGTCACAAGCAAGCTCCCTGAACAAGTTGTCTGTCTTTTCTATTTTGTTTTAATGCTTCTCTTTCTCTCTCCAACTCATTGAAATTCAACTTTCATACCTTTTTATACCTCTGGAACTCTTATCACCAAGATTATTGATCCCCTAGTTGCTGAAGTCATTAGACTCTTCCTTATAAAATCTTAGCTTCCTCAGGTTTTCATGGAGTCCACTCCCTCCTGGAAATCACATTCCACTGACTCCTCTCCCTCCTCTGCCTGTTCTCCAGTCATGTCTGCAGGTGTCTGCCTTTCCTCCTCACTCCCTAAATGATTGTGATATTCAGAACTTCTCTCTCAACTTTCTCCTCTCCATATTCCACCTGTGATCCCCAATTCTCTATTTCAAACCACATGTATTAATGAGTTCTGCTTTTATACAGTTCAATGTAGTTTAAAATCCTTGCTTCCTAAACTGAAATTATCCCCATACCAACCCTCTCTTCTCAATGAATGAATGCCATCCTCCCAGGTGCCTATGCTGGAGACCTTAGGGTCTTCTTTCGTCCTTTTCTGTCTGTCCTGCCTTTTCTACCCTATGTACATCCAGTAGATCACTAAATCCTCAGTGCCACCTCTTCATAGCTCTTGAGTTTGTTTCCCTTTTTTCCATGGCTTCCTCCTTCATCTAATTATCTTTCCCCAGTATCAATGCAATCATCTCCTTCATTTTAAATGGTTTGTAACTCCCCGCCCACTCCCCAGGTTGTAGCCATAATATCTTCCCAAAATACCAATTTGATCATGTGAATCTTCTGCTTAAAAAAAACATCAATAACTTTCTTTTCCTTTGTCCTCTCTGTAACATAGCTTCTTACAATGATTACGTTCAAGGGCTTTTAGAATCTAGCTGTTGCTCCTCTCTTGCCGACTCCTCTGTACTCTTGTTTCGCTATGGCTCTTTAAGTTTTCTGTTCTAGCCTAGCCCAGCAAACCTCCCCTTTCCTCACCCATCTTTTCACCTGCCTGGCTGTGATTTCAGCATAGATGTTATTTCACGTAAACCTTTCCTGAAGATTGACTTGGATGTCACTATTGTATTCTCCCACAGCCCTCTGCGTTTATGTCTGTCTGATACGACATTATCACATTTTCTGTCCTTACCTGGCTCTCCCTAAGATGTAAACTCTGAGGACAGGAACTTTGTCTTTTTTACCTACCCTTTTTAGCACATGCCAGGAACTTGATAAACATTTAGGGAGTGTATGAAATATGCTACATAAACTTTTTTCTTAGAAGGCCTTAATAAATGTCCTGATTTCTCTTTGCAGAAAAAAGGTGTGTCAAATACAACAAATAAGCCAAAGCAGGACGATGGTGGAAGAATTGCTGCTAGAAACCGCTTAGCTGCCATAAAGAATGCCATGCGAGAGAGAATGAAGCAGGAAGAGCGTGCTGAGACAGCAGACTCCGTGCTCCCAAAGGAAGTCGATACGATAGTGTTTGATGCTGGGTTTTTCAGAATCGAAAGTCCAGTTAAATCATTGTCAGGTTCGTTTTCTGGCTGAAACAACTGAGGAGAATTATTTGTGCTATGCAGAGATTTGTTTAAAAGGTGGAAAATGCCTTTACATGAAAGAATAGAAATGCTTCGTGATTTCTAGAAAATGGACAATGGGCTCAGTCAGAAACAGATACAGAGCACACCTGGATGGGTGTGGTCAAGTTGCATCCAGTCTGATATGGCCTGCTGAAGTTGCTTTTGTAAGTTTTAAGTGAAATTACTTAACCCTGCAGGCCTCTAGGCCAAAGGGTCCCTAAAAGAAAGGGAACTGAGAGAAACAGGAGAAGTTGGGGGGGTGATTTTCATCCGGGTCACGCAGTTGGAAGCTGGGCTAGGATTAGTATGAAAAGGAAACCTGGTGTCTCCATCACCTTTTAAACTCTACTTTAGAATGAAGCCCAAGGGAAGGCTTGGCTTTATTTTCATTTGTTTTTTAAGTGCTGACTCGAATTTAGTGGAAAGGCACTGAAGGCACTCATTTCTTCATCTGAAAAGATTTCAGTGAAGCTAGTTTATCAGATACTGAGAAACATTTGTTACGGTTTTCCGCGTTGGGTTGTATTTTTAGTGGCTAATTTTCATAGACCACCATTCTGTCTAGATTCAAATTATCTAAAGATGATGGGGCCAAGTCCTCGTCAAGCATCAGTCAGCCGAGGGCCTGTTTTCTGCCCGCTCTTTGTGCCCCATGGGAGAAAGCCGGAGCTTTCCGCGGTCAGAGACAGCTGCAGTCCGATCTCCCTTTTGGACCTCCATGAGTCTCAGCCGACAGGAGGCCAGTGAGCTTGGGTTCGGGTTTATTTGTGTCTTCTCAAAATTTTTCTGACTGGCCGCCTAAAGTTAAATTTACTATGAAGACAAGACGGTACATGTGTGCTACAACCCCTCCTGTCGGCTAGGTGGTTCCGTCTGTTTCCTTCACTCTTGGCAGCTGACTCTGGCCCCTCAGGAAGCTCCCCACTGCTGACACGGCCCCTTACTAGTCACTCCCGGGGTGCCAGGCCTCCTCTGTGTGCGCCCTGAGCAACAGCTCGGCCTCAGGGCTTGGGAAATTGAGCTTTATGGCAATACTTGATTTTCTTAAAACTGTGGAGCCCCCCTTCATGTGAGGCTTCTTACCAAATGGGCGTCTTCCTGGGGGCTTTTTCATCCCATTGCCCACTCTCAAGAGGCAGCCGCTTTGTTTTATTGGTGTTTTATGTTCTATGCAGCCGTGTAAGGTACTGCACCTTTTGAAACATAATTCGTTTACTCTCCTTGATTTTCTCCCCTCTTTCAGAAATACCCTTTCTTCCCGCTGGAAGCACAGTCTCGTTCGTGTGTGTACAGACTGATGTCGTTGTATCCTGCTCGTCTGCACCTGTGACCTTCCTCTGGGATACTGTCTCACCTTTTCTGCTGTCCATTCCGAAGAGCTGCCTCGCTCTCCGTGTGCTCCTTTTTACAGTCGTCAGCTCTTCTTTCATAAGTGCGCCCCTTCTCACCTTCCTGACCACATCAATGCTGGTGGCTTGTTTTTTCTTCTCTGTAGTCAGGGTTTGCTCTCATCTTTGAGATTGTCCCCGGTCATATTTGTGTGTGATCTTTCACTGCCTGCTTATGGTCAAGAGTAAGACAGCAAGAAGCTCCGTGTACATGAGTAAGGTCTTGACTGTTGGGTGACTTGGCTGGACAGTGATACTGGGAGCCTGCCTATCACTGTATACATTTTTGTGCATTAAAGAGAGTTCCTCCCCAAAGAAGATTCTACAACCCTGCTACCTGGAGGGTGTAAATCTGGCTGCCAGACTTTCACCTAGAGTTTCCACATTTGTAAATGTTTCCTTAATTTCCATAAAACATTCTTTCTCTCCTGTGGAATTCTTACCTCAGAGACCCTTTGTTTTTCCTTATTAAGGAAACAAATCTTTACTTTTCTGATTCATAGGGTGATTGATAGTTGCCCTGCTGTGCAGAATGAGGAAGGGACTGGGGCTCTGATTGTTGCTTAACCGGCTTAGAAAACATTGTGTTTTTTCTTCTTCAGTTTTCTTTATTAAGTGTCTAACTTGAAAACATTGCATTTTTAGCACCACCTTTTGCTCCACTTTCAGAGATACGTGGAGCCACCAATTCCCCGTGGAGTTCTCTGGAATAACTGGGTTTCTTCTTCTCTTTCTCTCACTAACCAAACAAACCAAACCCAGTGCTGACACAGACTCAGTGGGATCTCAGTTAGGGTGAGCAGTGTGGGTTAGCACCGATACCTGACCCGTAGTGCCACCATTTGGGGGAAATGCCTCGTCTTATCCTACTGATCCGTCTGCAGTAGTTTCCACAGTTGTCTCTCCTCTGGTTCCCTTTGTCCTTTGAGATGCTCCCTGCAGCCTTGTAGGAATGAGATGTCCAGCAGACACAGTCTCATGAGTGTGTGCAGTACTATCTACCTGGTATCCCCAGGTGCTTGCCTCTAACAAGGTTCTTTATCCAGAAAGAGGCTAGTTGGTGGAGGATAGAAAGAATGTGTAAAAGTTAAAATGAAAATTGAATGCAAGAACGACTTTGATGCTGAGGCAATTTCTGTCGTCTTCTAGGACTTTCTATCTCTGCTGAACGTTGTTCTCAAAGACTTAGAACACCCAAGTCTGTCAGCAAAGCTGTGTCTCAAAGCAGCGCTCTGAAGAGCCTTCTAAGACAATCTACAACACTGGAGCATTCTGATTCCCAGTGTACCAAAGAAGAACATGTTAAGACTTTGCTTTCAGATCTTCCTGACAACAGGTATTCATTTAACTTGTTAAGAGTTCAGCAGTGTACTGACCCTAAATACCATTCAGATTGAGCTGGCAAAATGTGCTGGATATATGTCTGTGTATATACAAACATGAGCTTCAAAAAATTGATGGGAAATTGGAATGAAAAAATGAATTTTAAACAAATTTTTGTAAAACTCATATGTTTATATATAACTTATATCTATAAGTTTTTAAAATAATTCATTGTGGTAAAGTACATATATAAAACATTTGTCATTACTATCATGCTTACAACATTTTATACATTCATTCTGCTGAGTAACCGCCACCACGATCCACTTCTAGAATATTTCATTACCCTCAGCAGAAGCCCGGTTCTACTAAACAGTAACACCCCCCCACCCTTCTTCTCTTTCATCACGGGCAATGGTGACTCCATCTCGTTTTCCAATCTCTTAACCTTTTTTTAAATTGTGAAATATAACACGTATTGAAAAGAAGCCCCACCCCCAAAGCATAAATTAGCAAGGGTTCATGAGGGAGGGAGTGGGGGGAATGAGCCTCGTACAAAGGACGCAAGTAGAAAGAAAATACTTTGAAAATGATGATGGCAACATATACAAATGTGTTTGACAGAGTGGATATATGTATGTATTGCAATAATAAGAGTTGTACGAGCCCCCAATAAAATAATTTCTTTTTAAAGGCAAACCAGGTGTTCACAATTTAAGCTCTGCTGCCAGTCCTACTGTCACATTTGGACTTTATTATGTATAATCTTCAGATAACAGCACATCGTCTGTGAACTTAATTGAGGCCTCATGTATATACCTGCTTGCTTGAAGACAAGCCATTTAGGCCGCAGACACTAGCCTTTCTGATAGCCGGACACTATGCGGTTTCTCCACCACACTCTGCACTAGCTCCTCGGTATCTTCAGTGATCTGTGCACCCGGCCAAGCAGCAAGCTGAGCCATGTCATAAGAACTATTTGTTGTTAGGTTGAGGCTAGGCATATATTTTAAATTAAATGTTACAGGCCTCCAATATACAGGCAATACCTCTGTTTTATAAGTAAGAAAATATAGGCTTTTATTATTATTATTAAAAAAACAGGCATTTTGGTAAAGGACTACATTTAAATGGGCAAAAGACATTATGCAGAATCAAGAGGAAAGGAGACGAAACTGAATCCTTGGATATTAAGCAGACTACCTTTGCTGCTTGACGGATGAGCCAAAAAGCAGCTCTATTTTGTACTCACACGTTGATGTTCTTGGCTTCTGTCTGGGTTATCTAGTGCTGCTGTCGCAGGACATTTCCTTTCTCCCTGTGCAGGTCTGGATTCAGGGCACCTCTAGGGAAGGCTTTCTCCGTGCTGGGGGAGGTCTTCCTGCAGCCCAGTGTTCATCGTTCTCCAGCTCTGCGCTCTCGTTCGCTTGTCGCTCTCCTGTCTTGAAGATGGACTCAGTAGCACCCCAAACAGTTTTGCCTTATGATCACAACCCAGACAGCCCCTTCCCAAATGGAACTCTAGGACAAGTGTGCAAGTGAGGCTTTAGAGCACATTTGGTGTTATCAGCCCGGTCAAGAAGTAGAAGGCATGCCTCTTTTTATCTTTAAAAGAGTTTTATTGACATGTAACTCACATATACGATTTTATAGTTCACTAATATTAAGAATTGTAAATCATTACCACAATCAATTGCAGAACAGGAACTGGGGGTCGGGGAGACACCGTTAGTTCAGCCCTTAACAGATTCAGTTTCGTGCTCTGTAACTCAATCAAACAGTTCCTCTCACAGTCATTACGAGGTGATGCCCTTATACCAGCCTTCCTAGGAAGTACCTAGAGATCGGGCTTTGACACATGGCAGAAAAGCTAATGACGTTGTTGTGGGTCTTTGACATTTCATTTAATCCACATAGCAGCTCTGTAGACTAGGTACGAGTTTCTAGCTCTTTTCAACTGAGAAAGCAGGTTTAAAGTTAGTAACTTATCCCAAACCTAAACAACAAAACTCAAATCGGTTGCCATTGCATCCGTTTCCACGCATGGCAGCCCCACGTGGAGTAGACTGAGCTCCACAGTTTCCCTGGCGGTCGTCCTCCCGGACACAGAGCTCATCACGTTGGCAGTGGGGAACTGCCTGCATTCCTTCTGCCACAGTCCTGCCTCCACACATGCATCCCAATGGCTCTGCAGCCTCTGTTCATGGAACATGAATGCACTGAACCAAGATGAGAGATCGTTTAAAGCAACTAGGAGATAAAAGGATAGTGTGGAGCAGGGAGCAGCGTCTTAGGCCTATTGTAAATCTGGAGATGGGACCACATATAAATGCAGCAAGCTCCAGTTACAAAATCACTGAATTGCTGCTTACAACTCCCAGAGAAGTCAACGTCTGCCTGACTGGTAGCTGTGCGAGATGCAGACCCTGCTGCTGGAGCTGTGTGGTCCATCCTGACTAGTCAGTATGGGAACGGGCAGAGGAGCTTTCTGCAGAAGACTGCATTCCGTCTGGAAGGCCATACAGCCAGTCCAAACCATTCATTTCCCATTGGGCCTGATCTTGGACTAGAATCTCGATCTTTGATCCATTCCCTAAGCCAACTGCCTAAAGAATTGACTCAAAACAAGTGAAAGAAGGCAGTATGCTCAATATGTGAGTATAATATGCTTTTTTCTTGTCCAGGAACAGCGTGGGAGACGATGCCCAGTCCCCCACATCAGAAGACATACTTGCAGTAAACCATGTAAGTCCTAACCCTGTGCGAAGATACCCTTCTTTGTGCGTGAGCTATTCAAGTACTATACATGGCAGCTCCATAAACAACACCCAGCACTTCCATTGGAGGCCCGACTCCATCATACGGAATAACAGGCCTTTGGCTTGTTTGATGTCAGCACCGCCTTTTCATCTTTGCCTCCCAAACAGTCTAGCTCCATGAACTAGAGCAAGGTACACAGACTGGCCTGTATTTTTATAAATACGGTTTTATGGAAACAGTGCCTCTGGCTGCTTTTGCGATTACGGCGGTGGAGGTGAATAGTGAGGAGACAGACACTACTGCTCAGATCCTCAACTAGTCTCCCTATGACCTTCCCCAGAGGATGTTGGCCAACCTCTGGCACTGGCCGAGCAGTTAAGTTTGTTTCAATCATATTATTGTAACTAATTGTTCAGGAAGCAAGATAGATTTACATTGTTCCTGAGCCTGTATTCATGATGTCATCGTCCCTGTTTTTCTTATTTTCAACAGCAATAAACTTTTTATATTTGTTCCAATTTTTTAATTAAATGTGATGCTAATCTTTACTTCCAGGATGCAAATAAGATAAACTTTGAGATGGACTGTGTACCCTGTGACAGAATGAACTTGTCTCTACTTGCTGTTGAAGTAACAAATAGTACTAAAAATAGAGAAGAGATTTCAGAAGCTGTGGAAGGAATGGAACTGAATTCTTCTATTGTAGAACAAGACGTTTTGATGAGCAGCCCTGACAAACAACTCCCATCACAAAGTAACCTCCCACAGGAAAAAGAAACTAAGGTTCCTTTAGGTCAACCAGGTGAGGCCTTCAAAATGTATTTCAATGCGGCTTTGTTTACTAAATGAATTTAGACTAAGCTGTGGATCATTCTAAATACTTCAGAGGTCCCGTTTAGAAGGGTGAAGGTGGAGGATTTGGACACCCTCAGAGAATACCTTAGCGGAATGAGTGTGTGCTGTTGTAGTCCACCAGCAGCCCAGTCCCCCTGAGGGCGATCCACTAGGAACCACCTCAGATGGCAGGAGTGGACTCCATGTGGTGGTGGAGTTGCCACCTGTTTTATTCCTGGCAATTTTGTGGTTGCAGCTGATGAAACAGATCCACAAAGGCCTGTCTTCTGAGCCTCCCCAGGGTGGGTTCCCATAGCCCCCTTTTGGCTCCTAGTTCAAGACCTAACTGCACCACTGAAAGCATTTCACAGTCTCTACTGCCACCGAGTAGATGCGACTCCTAGTGGCCCTTCAGGACAGAGGAGAGCTGCTCCTGTGTTTTTCTGAAACTGAAAATCTGTATGAGAACAGACAGCCTCGTCTTTCTGCCCAGTGCTTAGTGGCTTCCAAAGGCTGCCCTTGAGGTCAGCATCATGCCTAGCCCACTGTGCCATCAGGGCTCTGTGCAGTTTGCTGTAAGTCTTTGGGGTTGCTCATTGGCTGCCAAGATTCAGAAACAAAGAATATCTAAAGGTTATTTAGATTTTTTTTCCTCTCCCTGTAAATGCCCACAAACCCTCTTCAGTAGTCCCTCATTCGTCTCCCTAATGCCGCCCTCCCTCCCTTGCTGACCTTGTGATTATTTTGCAATCCAAAACATCTGTTTATCTTTGTGGATAGTTTCACCTACTATTTTCTTTACAATGTTTATTCATATTGGTTTAATCATATTAAAGAGTTGTGCAATCAGTTTGAGAACATTTTCTTCTTTCTCAGCCTTATTATTGTTAGCGGCCACTTATTAATCGAGTTACTGTCTCTAGGTTTGCTTATCCTGGACTTCATAGAGGGAAAAGCATCCCTCTCTCCCCTCCCAAAATTAAAACAGAAGATCCGCAATCAAACACTAAGCAAAAAATCGTAGAAATTGAAACCTCTGTGGTTAAAGGATTCTAAAAGGAGACCACATGATAAGGCATTGTAACCTAACTGCATTGACATTCATCCCCTTTTCAACACACTGTTTGATCCCAGCACTATTCCCCTCTCCAGTCCATGGTCAGGTGGACTCACTGGAGTCTTCTTGCTCTGCGTGGGGACTCCACACTAATTTGAGGCTTCCCTTGTCATCCATAGCATTGTGTGCACTGGGTGCTCAGAATTTGAGCCCCGTTACGATTCCCTCCTCCAGGCTTGCACGTAGTTAATTACAGTTCTTGCATTATTCAGGCTGATGTGCTTCTTCCATGTAGGCATAGCTGGTACCTCATTTGGGTGGCTGTGTGTTTTAAGATGAGCATTGAAGACCCCAGATGCCATTCTTCTTGATTTCTTCACCACATTATGCTGTAGCACCCATGTCTTTAGTGATCTCTTCATAAGGGCAACTATCGAGTAGGACTACATTCTAAAAATTGCTTCTTAGATTATGACCTGCTATTTTCACTTGCTACTCTGTGATGCTAGTCTCTGGAATCTAAGACAAAATAAAACTCTAACCTTAGCCTGCCTGTGAACTCTGGTTTTCATATTTTTTCCATAGCATACATCGTCCTCTGTCACCCCTCACCCACTTGTCCGTTATTCGTCTCCCTGGGAGGAGGTTCTAGTTGTTGTGATCTATTCTGCCTTTCTAACCCCACCTTCCCCTAACCCTCCTGGTATCTCTACTCTCCTTGTTGGCCCTGAGATGACTTGTTATTTAACAGCCAACTACTTAATTGCTGTGCCATTCCGTCGTTTTTAGCATACAATATTTTTGCCTTCGCATTTAGAATCTTTTCCCTTTTTTTTAGAAATCATTTTATTGGGGGCTCTTAACAGCTCTTAAAACAATCCATACATCAATTATATGAAGCACATTTGTATTTATAGTGTACTTATATTGTCATCATTTTGAAACATTTTCCTTCTACTTGAGCCCTTGGTATCATCTCCTTTTTTTTCTCTTCCTCCCCCAATTTGCCACCCTCGTGAACCCTTGATAAATTATTATTTTCATATCTTACACCATCACCTGTCTCCCTTCACCCACGTTTCTCTTATTCATCCCCCCGGGGTGGGGGATAAGAGGGGGCTTACGATCATTCTGATCGGTTCCCCTTCTGCCCGCATCTTCCTCCTACCCTCATGGTATCCCTACTCTTATTACTGTTTCTGAGGGGTTTATCTGTCCTGGATTCCATACTCTGGTCTCGCCAGATTTGTGCAGTAGAACTGGGGTCGTGATAGTTGGGGGTGGGGGAAGCATTAAAGAACTAGAGGAGTGTTGTGTGTTTTGTCGGTGCTATACTACACCCTGACTGGCTCGTCTCTTCCTTGTGACCCTTCTGTGAGGGGATGACCAAATGTCTACAGATGAGCTTTGGATCTGCACTCCCAACCTCTTTTTTCACATAAATATGAAGCATTTGGATTTTTTTTTTGCATTTGGAATCTTATTGTTTAAGGCTATATGGATATCTTGCATCCTTGGATTGTTGAAATATTCTTTAAAATGTAAAAATATATATGTTTTGTTTTCCAGTACTAATTGATAATAAGAGTATCATCATGGAATGCCATCTTCTTGATTCAGTGAGTTTCTAAATATATATTTTTTTTATTTTAGATTTCTTTCATGAACTGAGTTATTCACTTTATGTTAGTGTGCTTAAATTTTATAATGTCATTTTTTTACTTCCTCAAATCTATTTGCTATTCCTTTTTCCCAAGATAGAAAAACACTTCCCATGTTTATATACTTTTAAATATCATGTAACTTAATAAAAGCCTTGAAGATTCATTTCCATCTATGAATCATGTATCAAGTCTGTTATGACAAGTTGATTGAATAATATATGATGTGTTGGTGGGGAGAGGAAGCAAAGGCTCCCAGCAGGATCAGACTTTAGAAAACACCTGTTCTGTTCAGAGGTGTGATAGAGAGTACGGTTCACAAATCTCCTTTAATAGAGTGCTTTAGTCCACTTGTTGCTAATTGCCTCTTTTTTAAAGTGCTGTATATTTAAATTTATCTCTCTCGCAAAGTAGCATAATCATGGTTTAACGCATCCGTTAACAATTGGTGTTACATTTTATTCTACAGAAGAATTTTTATTTCTGTTATGACGTGGTGAAACTCTTCTGGTTATGCTAATGATTCCCCTCATTCTAGCCAGGCTTACATGGCAGTACCCCCGTGACTCAGAGGGAGAGGAGGCACCGAGAGCCCGCCCGGCACATCTCCTTTGGCGGCAACCTGATTGCCTTTTCACCGCTGAGGCCCCTTGGTGGAGAACAACAGCCAGAGGAATTTTGAATTTAAAAGTAAATCCAACACCTTTTCTTCATATTAGCAGTGGCTGTGATATAGTCTCTTGGAGAATATAGATTTGTGTTCACTTCTATTCATTTATATATTCTCATGTAATGTTTGGGGAATATTCTGTGTGGATCAAAGTGTGCTAAGTATAATACTGTTTCTTAAGGGAAGCTGGGATGTCTTGTACATTATTAACCATGCAGAATGTATATGCTGAAAGTTAAGTGTATTTACTTACAACTGATGGCGTATTCTTCAATATTAATCAAAATGTAAAATCCAACATTGATAGAAATATGTGAACCTTTTGTACTTTATTCTTAGTTTAAACCCTGAGTCGTCTGATGTCGAACAGCTCTGTACCATGTATTGTCCACTGTGCATTGAATTTACTTCGGTTGAACTTCCTATATTCTGAAGTAAATTTATATTCTGTAGTTTCCAAATATTAAATTATTAGAGGTGGTCATTAAAATATGGCTCTTTTCTGCTTTTCTTAATAGACTTTTTTCCAGAGCATTTTTGGATTTACTGGCATATTGCAGTTTCTCCTTTGATATCATACACGAGTGTGGCACACCTGTTCATTTCCCTGATGTCACTGATAGGCTCGCCTTCTTACCTGGGAAAGAATTAAATCACTCAATGTGCTTGTGACAGTTTCTCTTTAAAACTCTCAGCTACAGGATTATAGAAGGCAGAAGCCTCGAAATAGCACACTGAGCAGAAGACTGAAGGTAGTGTCTAGTTTGTATCTAGACTTGGGTCCAGTTATTTCTGTCTGCAAGTGAATTGAGGCTGGAGGCATTCACCACCTAAGCAGCAACTTTGTGGACAGCCCCATACGTTTAGGGGCTCTCAAACACAAGAAGACACCTCTGCCTTTCTTGTCAGAGGAAGACTTATTAGCCTGGTGGGAGAGATGGCATTTATCAGCAAGTCCCCAAAGGTTATGCAGAAGGTAAGGTAGGTGACATGCTTGCTTCAAAAAATGTGTACCTACTCTTACCAAAATGCCTACGCAATACCAAACGTCGAAAGCAGCTGTTAACAGCCGTTAGTGACCACGAGCTTCAAGCAGGCCACTGTAAACAAGGAAGCAGACATCCGAGGTGGGGCTTTCTCTGACTGCCCAGCTGAATTTCCTCTTCCCTGAAAATATTGACAAGCCTGTGTTCGTGTGGGCAGGAGCATGAGAAAAGCACCAGAGAACCAGTCATGGAGGCTGGTGTGATTTCTCTCTGCCGGGAGAGTCTGAATAAAATTCCTCTAAGTGAACCCCCAGGGCCCCCTCCCCGCTGCCCAAAGAAAGAAGGTTAGGATTTTCTAAGGGTCCAGCGCCATGGACACCTGAAAATGTTCGTAGGAAATAACCCAAGACTCATGATCTATGTAGGAGCAATGTGCAGCCTGATAAAAATCTTTGACCTTATAGATAAAGCAGTTGGGAAGAAGT
Source organism: Tenrec ecaudatus (assembly GCF_050624435.1). Taxonomy (NCBI): domain Eukaryota; kingdom Metazoa; phylum Chordata; class Mammalia; order Afrosoricida; family Tenrecidae; genus Tenrec; species Tenrec ecaudatus. The sequence continues at coordinate 50,104,366 of NC_134543.1, forward strand.
ATCAGAAAACATATATATATATATAGAAAGCTATTAAGGATCATAATTGTGAAATGAACTCAAATTGGTTTAACCATAGATAATTGTTTCCCAAGTCCTCATGGTGATTCCAGGCACTTTATAATCAGCAGCTAAGTGACAACATCAAGGTTCAACTCCTGCCACAGTTCATTCTCCCAGCTTTGTTGTTACTTTCTCCTGTGAGACCCCAGACAGCTAGCTACTAACGTATATAGCCTTCCCTTTGGCCTAGTAAGGCCAGTCTGTGCCACATCCCCGCCTGCTAGAACTCGAAGTCATTGTACGGAGTGAATTAAACTAAGCAGGACTCCCTGTTGGACCTTTGGCCATATGTGAATAAAGCTGTGACAGTGAAGAGCAAATGGCTCTTCGGAAGGCAACCATGTCCGTCTGTCCGTGCGTGTGTGTGAGTGAGTGAGTGAGTGATTGGAATCTAGCATTATGAGCTCTCAGGGAAATCTGCTTGGTTAGTACAGGAGCCTTTCCAAAATAGGATGCAAAGGAATTTCTAATATTAAAGCCTTACTACTTGGTGTGGGCCCTTTGCAAACAATATTTCACTTCACGATCCCAGGCTCCCTGTAAGTCACTTACTATACTACCCATTTTATAGACAACCCAAGGCTCAGGAACAAGCATGTAGTTTTCTACAAGATGAAACAGATGACAGACTGGATGTAAACCAGGGTCTCTCGTTCCCAAGCTTAGGATTTTCCCCTTTGATCACGTGACTAGGACAGCAGGAGATGAGGGTAAGAAATCAATTTATCGTTTTTAACAATATGCTGTTCCATGCCACCCGGTCCCCTCTAGGATTTATTCCCTCGGCTGCTGTCATATACTCAGCACTGCTTCCGCCCAGGAGAGTCGCTTTACCCGTGACACCTCGTTCCCCATGCGGCCTGTGTCCGCTGACACTGAAGTGGCGATCGAAGGCCTGACTGCCATACCCCACCCAGAACAGCAGCGCCCACCCTCTGCCCAGTCCCGCACCTTCCTACTGCACAGGTGGATCACAGGCATGCTCTGAAGCCTCTTGCCTATGAGACTGCTTCCTGAGAAACCTCATCTGTGGCAGCCCCAATTCAAAGTACTTACAATGTGATAGAACCACTCAGAAAGAAATGCATGTGTCCATCGGCGTGTCTCTGCCTTTGTGAGTGAGATGAAAGTTTGCCCTACCGTCATTGTTCATGTAGTTTCCAGTTCATTAAACTTGCACTTCAGTCTCTGCAAGTCAGCAACATTCATGTATTTGGGTCCGAAATGTTAGTGTATGCATGTGTAATTTCCTTTTCTGAATAGCATTTTGAATTCTATACCATTGGCTAAATCATTGATATGATCGATGATTCATAATGTTCTGTATTATAAAATGACACTTCTCTCTAAAGCGAACCAGAGACACACATTAAACTATTGATAAATGGGTAAATGTGGGGCTTACTTATTCGTAGCCCTAGTCTAAGAACAATTAGTGCTTATGACATGGCCTTACTCAACCTTTGCCCTCATGAAGAGATCACTGAAGATACTGACGCTGTAGCAAAATGTGAAGAGAGCACCTGGTACCTGGGTGTAGGGGAGATACATTCTTTAATGTGGATCTTCAAGCCAAAGTCTAACCCCCACCAAATGACCAAAATATAGATACATCACAGAGATCAACTAGAGAAGGACGACAGAATCGTCATTGGGTCATTACCATTGGCGTCGAAAGTGGGACACATGGTAGTGGCTCCAGACCCAGAGAACATGGGGTTTCCTAAGAGACAGAACTCACAAGGTTTGGGAAGAATGTAATTCCTAGAATGGGTCCCATTTAAATTAACTATTTGGGGTCCTACTGCAATCGGTGGAAGGAGTGGTCTGCTGCACCAGAGTGGCCTGGAGGTAAAGCCTGGCTGATTAAGATGAGTGGGCCAGGGCCTCTTCTAGAGCGACTGCAACGATCCTGCCAGATTCTCCATGTCAAATGGACGTCACCAGTTCAAAGGTAGAGACAGGATTGCTGTATTTGAGTGAAAAAGGTTGCCTCTGACCCTGGTCCAGTGATGCGAACCGCCTCATCAGCCGGGGAGCTTTGTAAAGTCGATTAAAGCAGACAGAGTTAGCCTAGAGTGGAACCTGGTAATTCTATCCCCCTTTGAGCCATTTTAAAGTGCTTTCCGTTTTTAAAATTTTCTGCTTTAAAGTTTTTTATTTGTTATAGTTTTGGGTTTTTTTTTTTGGTGCGGTGGAATTATGCTTTCCTGTATGTGAAGTCCCAAGATAGGTAATTCTATAGAGATACTAACTGAATGAATAGCTAGCCAAGGACGTAATGGGGGTTGGGAATTGGGAGGCTAGTAATAATGAGAATGAGAAAGAAGAAACTTTAAAAATTGATTGTACAATTCTCCTTAATATGATTAAACCAATATGAATAAACATTGTGTGATAATATGAATTGTTAGCCAACAGTTTTCTTTTAAAAAGAATATGTATATTCAAATATATAGTTTGTTTCTAAAAAAAATAGGTGAAACTATCCACAAATATAAAGAATATTCAATGTAAGAACAGGTAAGTAGGGAGGAGAATGGGGCATATTAAAGTGAGGCAAGTTCATTCTATCAGGGTAAACAGTCCATGTCAAAGTTTATCTTATTTGCATCCTAGAAGTAAAGATTAGCATCACATTTAATTTAAAAATTGGAACAAATATAAAAAGTTTATTGCTATTGAAAATAAGAAAAACAGGGACGATGACATCATGAACACAGGCACAGGAACAATGTAAATCTATCTTGCTTCCTGAACAATTAGTTCCAATAGTATGATTGAATAGTATGATTGAAACAAAATTGCTCAGCCAATGCCAGAGGTTGGCCAACATCCTCTGGGGAAGGTCACAGAGAGTAGTTGAGGATCTGAGCGGTAGGGCCTTTAAGTGAGGCAGCTCTTTGGAATGGACAGCAGAAAAGGTGAGACAATATCCCAGAGGAAGGTCACAGGTGCAGACGAGCAGGATACAACGAGATCAGTCTGTACACACACGAGACTGCTCCTTCCAGCGGGAAGAAAGGGTATTTCTGAAAGATGGGAGAAAATCAAGGAGAGTAAACGAATTATGTTTCAAAAGGTGCAGTACCTTACACGGCTGCATAGAACATAAAACACCAATAAAACAAAGCGGCTGCCTCTTGAGAGTGGGCAATGGGATGAAAAAGCCCCCAGGAAGACGCCCATTTGGTAAGAAGCCTCACATGAAGTGGAGACTGCACAGTTGTTTTTAAATCAAGTATTGCCATAAAGCTCAATTTCCCAAGCCCTGAGGCCGAGCTGTTGTTCAGGGTGCACACAGAGGAGGCCTGGCACCCCGGGAGTGATTAGTAAGGGGCTGTGTCAGCAGTGGGGAGGTTCCTGAGGGACCAGAGTCAGCTGCCAAGAGTGAAGGAAACAGACGGAATCACCTAGTCGACAGCTTCAGAAGACATTTAGTGTCATGAAAGCATAGGTAGAAATGCTCAGTGAGTGCTACTAACCTCTTCACAACCCACCTTCACATTCTTAACCATTTTACTGGACAGTCGCCAAACACAGCTTGTTTTTTCGAAGCATAGCCATTTGCCATGCCAAACACCAAAGCAAGTCAGCTGCCATGGAGTCATTGCGCTGTGAGACCCAACAGGACAGAGCAGGACTGAGCCCCAGAGCTTCCCAAGGGGAAGCCGACTGTCAAAGCTTTGACATGTTCCAATTGAGCTATGGCTTTAAGTCACCTTTTTAATATTTTATTGTCACCTTTTTAATATTTTATTGGGGGCTCTTAGAACTCTTATCACAATCCATGCATCTATCATGTCAAGCACATTTGTACATACATTGCCATCATCACTTTCAAAATGTTTTTCTTTTTACTTGGAGCCTTGGTTTCAGCTCATCCCCCCTACTCCCTCCCTCATGAACCCTTGATAATTTATAAATTATTTGTTTGATCTCTTATACCAATTGCTGTCTCCCTTCACCCACTTTTCTGTTCTCCATCCCCCTGGGAGTGGGTTATATGGGGATCATTTTGATCGGTTACACCTTTCTCCCCCACCTTCCCCTTCCCCTCCCGGTATCACTACTCTCATTATGGGTCCTGAGGGGTTTATCTGTCCTGGATTCCCTGTGTTTCCAGCACTTGTCTCTATCAGTGTACGTTCTCTGATCTAGCCGGATTTGTAAGGTAGAATTGGGGTCATAATAGTTGGTGGTGGGGAGGAAGCATTAAAGAACAAGAAGAAAGCTGTATGTTTCATCAGTGTCATACTGCACCCTGACTGGCTCATCTCTTCCTTGTGACCCTTCTGTGAGGGGATGTCCAATTGTCTACAGGCGGGCTTTGGGTCTCCATTCACATTGGTATGATTGTTTATTTTGGCTCTTCTGATACCTGACACCTGATCCGTCAATACCTCATGATCACACAGGCTGGTGTGCTTTTTCCATGTGGACTTTGTTGTTTCCTTGATAGATGGCTGCTTGTTTACCTTCAAGCCTTATGACTCCAGACACTATATCTTCTAATAGCCGGCACCATCAGCTTTCTTCACACCATTTCCTTATGCTCCCCCTTTGTCTTCAGCAATTGGTGTCAGGAGAGTGAGCATCATAGAATGCCAGGTTATTAGAACAAAGCGTTTTTGCGTTGAAGGAGTAGTGACACGATGTCTGTCTACTATTTTAATACTTAACATATGTACATAGATCTATTTCCCTATTGTTATATATAAGTATATTTACATATGTACATGCCTGTATGTAGACCTCTATCAATGTCCTTTGCCTCCTAATTCTTTCCTCTATTTCCTTCTACTTTCCTCTTGTCCCACTATCATGTTCGGCCTTCATTTGGTTTTTAGTAATTACCCTTGTTCAAGCCCTGCCAAGGATTAAATCACTTACTTTTATGGTTAGCAAATGAGCGCTTTGACCGCTGGCCACCAGAGTTCAGTTTCCTTTCTCTGACACTGTGAAAGACGGGTTTTTTGGTTTTGTTTGTTTTTAATATGTAACTGTTTGCTGCTTCCTCCAGCAGAAATCCCCCCCCCTCCTGAAACTTAGTGAAACTAGATATCCAGCTTTCCAAAGAAGGGAGTCATTGTTGCCTTCATCCATTCATTAAACAATTATTGACAGAAATCCTGCTTGTCTCAAATGCTCAAGAGATGCCAAGGATGTATGCAGGAGCGAGAGTAAAACAAGTTAGTCACTGAGCCTGGGCTGGGTCCTGTGACACTATTCCATAACCCACACGATGGATAGAAGGCCGTACAGATGGATATACCAGATCATACAAGTGGATCCCAGACCGTGCAGTTGGGACGAGAACATGGCACCCTGCATCTCTGAGAAGGTTTCCCCAGGGATTTCCTTGTCACACTCAGATCAGCGTGCACACGGGCTGCCAGAGCGTCTTGATCCAAACCCAGTGTCATGAACACGGAGGCTGTAAATCTGCATGGCAGCAGACAGCGTCCCCTTTCCCCAACCAAGGGGCTGGTGGGTTTGAACCGCAAACCTTGCAGTTAGCCACCTAACCCACTTCGCCGCCAGGGCTCCTTACAGAGGGTTTCTCAGTGCTACCGAGCCTAGTGTGACGCACCGAGACCCTATGGGACAGGGATTCCAAGACCGAGTCTTTACGGGAGTAGAAAACCTCCTCTTTCTGTCAGAGCGGTCGGTGCTTTCGAACGCCTAACCTTGTGGTCCGCAGCCCAACACGGACGCCAGGACACCGCCAGGGCCCCTTTTAGGGGTGTAGGCCAGGTGGTGACAAGGAACATGGACGCGACTTCTTGGGAGTCAGGCAGGAAGCGCGCGAGGTCCCCTGGCAGAGCCAGCCCTGAGGGCAGCCTGAGCCAGGGGTGCGGCCGCGACGGGGAGCGGGGAGGGCGGCCACTCTGGCATCTCGGGGTGTCTGGGGCGGAGGGACCGGGACGTAGTTGGGTAGGGGTTAAGAGGCAGGGATGCGGTCCGTCCAGGCACCCTGTCCGGGACGCCCATGGGCTGGGCGGGAAGGACTGCACTTGGGGCAGCGCCCGGAGGGGGCGGGGCCCGTGTGCGCCCCGCCCCGGGAGGCGGGGCAGGGCCAGTGAGCATATTTAAGGCGCAGGGGCAGCTACCCAGCAGGAGCGCCCTGAGCAGGACCAGGCAGCACCCACCGAAGCCAGGTGAGTGGCGGACCGGTGGGCTGGGGAGCAGCCCGCCTCGGGAGGTGCCTCGGGGGGCCCGGGGAGCCAGCGTGCAGACAGCATCGCACACCTTGCTGGGCTGGTCCTATGCAGACTGGCGAGCATCGTTGTGAGGAAGGGGCCACAGACTTAGGTGTTTGAAGGTCTGACGCTCAGGAAAGTTAGCAATGAACTGGCTCATCCTGCATCGCCCAGGTATCCTAAAGCACCCCCTGTGGCCCCCTACTGTCCCTGGGACAACAAGGAGGTCCAGAACAAGATGCAACACTGCTAGAGGTCCAACGGAAAGGGCTATCTAACCTTTAACGGGCCATCAGAAACCAGGCCGCCTGTCCCCAGCCCCCCAGGGGTACTGCCCACTCTCTCGAAACTCGGTTGTCCGGGCGACTTCGGTGCCTGCAGCCGCTTGGCCTCTGTATATTACTGTGGGTGTGAAATCGTGTGGCAGGCTCCGTGGGGTGGAAACCAGCCCAAGCTCGCTCTCAGAAAGCAGTCCCAAGGGGAAGAAGACCCAAAGCTCAGAAACCCTAAACTTTTGCAAATCAAGTAACTCATCCCTACACAGATTGGGTAATTTGGGCCATAAACGCTCAGATCTGTGATGAGGATGGGTGGGAAGTGGCCAAGCGTTGGTTTAGGTGCGCGGTGCCCTAGATAAACTCAGCCCCACTGACGCATAGCCTACTTGAACCGAGCTTCCCAGGCTGCGAGGTTTTTGGTTTTATTTTTCTAGATCATTTTATTGTGGGTACTTAGAGCTCTTATAATAATCCATACATCAAATGTATCAAGCACATTTGTACTATGTTGCCATCATTTTCTAAACATTTACTTTTTTTTGAGCTCTTGGTATCAGCACCTCTTTTTCCCGGCCTCCCCTGTCCCTTCCTTGTGACCTCTTGGTAAATTGTAAATTATTACTTTCATATCTCACACCAGGCACTGTCTCTCTTCCCCCAAGGTTTGCTCGCTCCCCCTGTGGGGGAGGACCTGGGTGTGGGGGGTGAATTGTCCAACATTACGAATGCTTTTTTGTTATTATGTGTGCTTTTTCCATTTTTTTTCTTTTCTCATTTTACTCAATCTTTTGTTTTCTTTTTACTTTATTTTTGAGGCTGTAAGTCTTTCCCGGAGCAGAATGCCTCATCTTTACCCTACATTGAGACTAGTAGCTTTGAACCCACAGACCTTGTGCTTACTTCATCCAACACTTGCCCTGCAGGATTCCTCAGCCAGGGAGGAGTGAAATGCCAGCGAGTCAGACACCCGTTAATTGAGGGTGTGTCTGAGACTTCAGCCCAGTCCTTTAGAGGGGTCGATTCCTACTCCTGATACTGTGGAATAGTGTGAAGTGACTCTTGGGAGCTCGGTGGCTGAACCATGAGGACAACTGCACCTTGGTGACTTGGTCACTTCTAGGATTGTGGGAACGGAATAGAAGGCAGGCTCCGTTGATTGTGAAGAGAGTGATAGCGAGAACAATTACCCGCAGAAGTCAGGTGAAACAGCTACACCGACTTCAAAACTCTGATGTATTTGCCTTGAAGATGACAAGGTTTGTCTTTCTGTCATAGACAACTGCTTGTTCTCATGAAAGCAGAGCTGGATTGTGGCAGTGGGATTTCCCCACACATTTTCCACACACCAAAACGGTCTTCCAGACGAGTGGTGTAGAGCTGCTTTCCCCAGCCATCTGGTTCAGAGGCGACATTCAGCATCAATTGCAGAGTCTGCAGGGGAGTTTGAGGGTGGTCCCTGAATAGTCACCACTCAGAAGCGTTGGAAGGGTCTCCTCCGTGAAAAATGCAGGTAGCAGAAGGGGAAGTTTGGCCTGATCCATTGATTGACCACCATGGCTAGTGGTTTTCAAGTAAAATTGAGAAACCTCTTTAGTGAAGCATTCTCTCCTTCATAGCCCACTACACACACACACACTACTCTGTCCATAAAGGCACGCTTCATCTAACCGTCACACACACACACACACACACACACACACACACACACACACACACACCTCTGTCCATAAAGGCACGCTTCAGCAAACCGTCTGGCTGCTGCTGCTAGGTCAAGAGACTCACCTGGGTCTGTTACTTCCGTCTCTGTTTCCCTGGAAACTTCACTAGGCACACTCAGGGGCTTCAAACAGCAGGGCACGATCCTCCTGTAGAGGAGATGACTGTCTCCTGGGGGCCTCATAGCAACAGGCTGGTCAGTTTATGCACCGTTGACTCAGGCCTGGCAACTGAGCTGAGAACAGCCTTTTCTTCCCCATTGGTTTGGGACACAGGTTCTTCGGAGGGGAGCTGGGTCCCTCTTTGTATCTGTTGCCTGAACGGGTGCTGCTTATCAGAGACTCCAAGGGGATAGCACACCGGCCTGCCAGAACCCTGGCTGTTGTGTACTTCTAGCTCGTTCTGTTTGGACTGCTGTTCAGCTCTTCTAGAGCAGGTGCGGGGTGGGCGAATCAGGAACTGAGAAGCACAGAGTCACATGACCTTCCAGGATGCTAAGGAGCCATGATGAGGAAACTGTCCTGGGAAAAGACTGGTATCCTTTATGCCAAGTCAGCATCGCTGAATGTGCCTTTGGAAAGTCAGGGCCAGCTCCCACTGTGAGCAAGAACAGAGTGGGCTAGACCCAGAGGCCTCTGCTGTCGTCCTAAAGCGATACAACCCCGACTTTGGGGAAACCCTTCCACAAACACCTCCATTGCAGCTTGCATAAGTTCTGCCCTGAAGCTGAACTGGAGCCTCCCAGGTGTCCCTGCCTGGGAACCCAGATGTAACCGGATTCACTGCTACGTGGGCCTAGAGGAGCCTAGTGAGGTGGGTGGCTACTGGTTATGAAACGAGAAAGCTGCCAAGTAGTGTGGTCTTCATTCTGAGTCAAGTTTACAGTCGGCATTCTAAAGCCACACAGATACTAGGTTTACTGTATATTTTCCCCAAATGAGCCTGTTCAAGTAGTCTCTTCTCAAACTCCTCTCTCTGACTTTCATTCAATGGTTTTTCAAAAGTCCCTAATTCTGGGAATAGCAAGATGAACTTCATATATCTGTGAAGTAGGAACATCTTTTCTACATTTGTCTCTTTCTGTAAACTATTGAGAGACAGAGCTCTGCCTGTTTTGATAGGAGCACAGAGTCTGTTTATTTGGGCACCTATTGAGTAGTCCCCATTGCTTAGATTCCTTGGGGACACTGTTAGTTCTTAAAACAATTGCAGATATAGCAGAAATGGGTAAACCCAGGGAAAAAGAATTCTGATCATTCCAAATAACGGAGCAGGCAGAGCTGTGCACCGATGCCAGAATGATCCTGGGCAGCGGCCCTCTCAGGTGGTCCTTGTCTCCCTTCTCTTAGTGACAGTCCCCAGCACAGCTTTCTCAGGCCCCAGAGGAGGGCATGAGAGGGAGGCAGCACTGCCAGCACACTGCACACCTGTGAGGATGCTGGCGTGGGCGGGAGGGGAGGTGCGGGAGGACAAGGCTAAACCAGGACTCTTCACACTGGCTTTGACCCCAGGCTAGTGTGGCCACCGAGCAACACGCGGGGCGAGTGCAATTGGAGAGAGAACCCCAGCCTGTGGGACTGAGGGCAGCACGGGCCGCACAGTGTGCAGAGGGCGAGGCACGCAGCAGGAAGGGAAACGCGCACAGGGAGGACGTGGGCCCAGCGATGGTCCATGGGCGGGACTGCACTGAAGGAGATGAAACCAAATGTGTGCGAGTCGCTGAAGGCAACCGATGATCTGCTCAGTGAACCTGCCCCCAACCCACTGCCCAACTTGAAGGGAAATGAGAAGTGGAATAAAGTCAGCATGAGACAGGGCTTAGTCTTTGGGCTGGAGAACAGCCCCGTCATGAGACTGTGTGTATGGTTTGTGGGAAGAATGCCTGTAGATTGACACAAGGAACTGGCATGTTACATTGCATGGGCATCGGTGAACCCTGTCAGGATCAACTGGTAACCAACCCGTTTTTCCTTGTGATTTTGTCTTCCAGGGAGATGGCGGACAGTTTTTCGGTAAGTTGGTCCCTGGGTTTCCTTTCTCCAACATTCTCCTCCCTTAGCTTGAGGCCTGTGTGTCTCCCACCAGACTGCCCTGCTCCTCCTCCGGTCTCGCCTGTCTCGGGAGGCTACTAGCTGGAGGCTAGTTTTCCCAACCACCATTGGGAAGAAAGCCAGGCCTGGGCTCTGTGGCTCATGCTGTTTCCCTGTGATGGGAAAGGCTTAGGACAGAGTGGGGTGGATTCCCCCAGCTGAGCAGAGCAGCCCTCTAGGCAGAGAAGTCAAGTGCAGTGCAGTCCAGCCACCTGGCGTTTGTGATCATTTTCCTCAGGGCGATCAGATCGAGGATAACTAGAGCCCTGGTGGCAGAGTGGTTACTTGTTGGGCTGCCAATTGCAAAATCGGAAGTTCAAAACCACCAGCTGTTGCCTGGTAGAAAAGAGAAATGTTCTTCTCCCATAAAGGTTCTGGTCTTGGAATCCCCCTGGGGTACTTCTACCTGGTCTGAAAGGTTTGCTATGAATTGGAATCAACTCGATGGCAGTGGTGTTTTCTCTGAGGTCCTAACGGCACAAATCAGAAGAATGTAACTCTCCACCATCTCAGAGGGTGGCAGGGAAAGATCACCTAAGTGAGGCCACCGAATCCCCCAGCTTGTTTTTAGGGAGTCATTCCCACTGTGAATAGGTGCCAAGTAGTATTGGAAGACATCTGGAGCAGCTGTCAGCTGGACGTTGAATTGCTGAAGGCAAGGACAGCGGTTCTAACCCACCAGGAGCTCTGCAGCAGGACAAAGATGGGAGGATCTGCCCTGCGACCGTCTAGGTCTCCTATAGAGTGGTGTGAGCCTATAGGTGGATATGAGTCAGCATGAATTCAAAGGCCAAGTGGGTTTGGTTTATAGAGCTTATATTCTTGTTTCTATCAAAATTTGTATTTGCGAATGTTTCACACCTTGTACTTTTCCTGACTTGCTAGTGTTATGATGCCTCATCTGATTCTGGAAACCGCAAGACTAGCCTGTATGAACGCCAGGAAGCTGGGAAACCCGCTCCGACGTATCCAGCCCCTACCTTTCCTGGGGATAAGTCTGGTCCGAGGGGTAGCCAGCCAGGACCACCTGGGACAAATCCCAGCTCCTTCACTCCGGGATCCTATCCTGCGCCTTCTGCACCGGGAGTCCACCCATACCAGCCGAGCCCAAACACAGGCTGCCAGCTTTCTGATGAGTCCTATGTGCACAACACTGGTTCTTCTAGTCCCATGGTGAGCTGCAGCCCTTCTGGGCATGGCATGGATTAGGACCTAGCTAAAGGCACAGCTCTCTGGGGCGGGGGAGGGGCAGTGGAGCCCTCCCTCTCAACTAGGGCTCAGTCAGAGTATGTTGGCCTAGAGGGCTGCACTGGCTCCTACTGAGTTTCTGACGTGTACTGTGACGGTCAGGGGGAGTGCACCATTGGGAGGACTCTGGAGGGAGCTTTAATGGAAATCGAGTCCTACTAGTGGGGAAAGTTCTGGATCTTATTCTTAATGAGCACTGAGAACTCAGCACAGGCTGGAGTGGGCTCCCACCTGGCTCATCTTCTTTGACCCTGCGGTCACCCCCAAGTTCCTCTGACTATCTGTCCAGATGACACATGAGAAGTGACATAGCACCCCACAGCCATAGAGAGGGACTGAGGGGTAAGCTGGTTTTGAAAACTTTTGTTGTGAGTGAAGGATTGAAGTTGTAAGCATGCAATTAAATTGGGGGTGGGGGCAGGGGTGGCAGAGAGGCCAAGTGGGGGGCACTCAGACGAATCTCAGACATAGAAGTGACCTTTCAAGGAATGACCTTCCACCTGGTCGGGAGTAAAGACTGACACACGGGGAAGAGTGAGGTGGGACGGGACGAGGCCACTGAGGACGCTGTAGAAGTCCGCACATGGGGCGTCTGGTATGTGAGCAGGTCAGCTGAGAGGAGAGTTTGGAGGAATTGGGCAAAGTCGGTGCCGTTGCGCTGAGCCTGACCTCGAGCCAGGTAGGTGAGCTGCGGGCACAGAGGCGCGTGGAGGCGAGGAGGCAGCTGGGAGAGACAGGACAGGGAGAACACTTGCCCTGCCGGGATCGACTGGTGAGGTTTCAGGGCTCAGAGGCGATCCTGACCCTTCCAGCCCGGACGACTGGAGCATCAGGGAGCATGCGCCTCGCCCCGGGGTCTCCGCCATAGAAGTGAGATGACAAAGGGACCGCCATCGCTCAGAAAGCAGCCCAATAAGACACACCTTGTGCCTCTGCTGTGGCTGCAGACCTGCCCCCTACAGAGTCGCCCTGTGGCCAGTGTGGCTCCCCTGCCAAGCCCAACACAGGGATCCCTGGAGCAGCCGGGCTGAAGACGATGCCCACTGGTGCCGGTCCCATGAGACACCGGAAAACGGTCTCCCGCCGACGCGGGCGTGGGTTCTGTGGGGACCACAGGAACACCCAGGAAGGCCGCTACTGCGGCCCCCAGTAGCTGAAGGAGTTCTCAATCAAGGTCCTCTTGTCCACAGCGCATCTGGTGTTAGAAACAGAGAAAGCCAGCAAGCATCAGCAGGCCTGAGAAGCCAGGGGGGAGGGGGGCACGGAGGCAGGAGGGCACTTGGGGCCCACGCTGTGGGACTGGAGGCCTGGCAGCAGGTCCAGAGAGGAGACAGGTTTGGGTAGCGCCTGAGCGCAGAGATCAGGAGGGCGGGTAATAGTGGAACCTTGGCAGCAAAAGGAGCCCATAGGGGGACACAGGAAGTCAAGGACAGAGCTTTGAGCATGTTCCCAGCCCTTTGGACATAAATGTCTACAAAGAGCTGTGAACTGGAGAATGGGACCACTAGCAAGTGCTGGTCCCACCGATTCTCACTGGACCCTGCCTTCAGACAGAGCACCCTGCTTGTGCTGTGGGAACAGAGTGGGGGGGGACCCAGAAGCCCTCCTGGGTGACTCTATTCCTGTCCTCAGGGGACAACTCCCACTGGGCACCTGGCTGCATAGCAATACCGACGATGAAATGTGTCGTGACCAGGGTCTAAGGGTGGCACAGAAAGGCACCTGACTGCCGGTGCGGATCAAGCCGTATCAGAACCGAGTTTGGTGAAGGACTAGGATTGGTGTCGTCGCTGTCAATGTTGTGGCTTGTGCTGTCCATGCACGGCTGGTGGTTCGGTGTCCCATAGACAAAGGGCTTCAGGGAGGGTCAAATGGGATTCCCACGTGCACAGAGATTGAACTTCACTAAGCTCTCCTCTCCTTCCCCAAGTCCATGTGACCCTTCCTTGGCTGACACACCTCCTCTTGCATCCCCAGACGGTGCCTTACTACCTGCCTTTGCCGGAAGGACTCAAGCCCCGCATGCAGGTCACCATCCTGGGTAAAGTCAGACCCAACGCCAACAGGTACAGAGCACCGTAGACGCACCCCCAGCACCCTGGTGAACTGGCTCCTGGAGACAGGACGCTCTATTTTGAACTTCAGTATGGTGTTGAGAATTCCGTATTTTGAACCATGGCTAGACTACAAGCACGGGCTGATCTCACCAACCAATATTGGACCCAATCAGGGTGGTGTAGTGGCTACAGGTGGAGCTGTGATCTGGGTTGTCGGCAGTTCAAACTCACCAGCAGCGCCTAGGGAGAAAGATTGGGCTGACCACTCCAGTAAACAGTGGCAGTCTCAGAAACCCACTGCGAGCCTATTGGACCTAGTTGTGGGTTGACCTCATGGCTTGACAATCCAACTACGTGGATCAAAACTGCCCCCCACTGGGCCCCAGGCCTCTTGAGCTCAGCTGCCCTTGCCCTCCTCACACTGGCTGTGCCAGCAGTCACAGGCCCTGGGCTCAGGGGCAGCTCCACGTGAATTCAGGCAGTAGCAGAACCCCAACCCGAACCCGCTGCCATGGAGGCAGTGCTGCTCAGAGAGAGCCCTGTGGGTGCCAGGCTGTAAGTCTGGACAGGAGTAGAAAGGCCCGTCTTTCTCCCCAGAGAGCCATGTGCTGGTTGCTGAAGAACGTGGCGTCTTGGTGCTGGCGTTGCCATATGCTCAGAAGAGCTTTGAGGCTGGGCAGGTGCGGCGTTTTCATGTCTAGTGGGGCTGTCGCTGCACAGTAGCCCGCATTTCAAGCAGCTGCTCTTGCCATATGATTTTTCCAAGTGCTCACCCAGGTCACTCCCAGTGGACCGCGACCCACCCTGAGCTGTGTCATATGCACAGAGCACTCTGTCCACCTGCCTGAGCACAGGGCCAGGGAGAAGGCTCGCCCCCTTTGCAGAGAAAAGGCGTCTCCCCATTCTGCAGTCTCAGCTGTGGGAACTGGTTGCTTCAGGGGGGCTAGAGAGGGGTAAGCTTTCCTGAGGGGAATCCAGGCTGGTTTCTGGGTTCCCTGCCAGGTCCTGGCCCAGCTCTCCCTCCTGCCTGCATTGACAAATCCCTGGACCAGACCCAGGAGGGTTGAGAGTGCAGAGTCACCTACTCAGCTGGTGGGTTACCAAGAGGAGATTTCGCTCTGATCAGATCTTGCTGCTTCACACCCTCCATTTTCTGCACCCCCAGCCAGCCTCCTCTGCATCCGTGTGGCAGGAACTGCCATAGGCGAATCCCTTCTTGCCCTTCGCCCAGACTGCGCCTCTCAAACCCCATCTTCCCTGCCTGGCTCCTCCCTCTCCCCCCCCCCCCACCCAGTCTCAGGGAGCCCACAGCCTCTCCTGTGCTCCCAGTGCTCCTGAGGTGTATCATCTGCTCTCCCTCCCACAGCCCTTCCCCCCCTTCTCCCCCCCCACTCCCGCCACAGCCACACTGTGGGGCTGTGATCTCTCTGCAGCTGTTGCTCTGGGCCCGCGGTTGAGGAACACTGGAGACTGGCACAGACATGGGCAGATCAAAATTTCCTGCAAATTCTGTGAGGATTGCAAGAAAACCACTGCCTGAGTAGACGGCGGGGGCGGGGGGGGCGGGAGGGGGGGATGTTCTACCTTCTCCCCGAGGAGCAAACACCGGGGCTCCCAGAAGTGCCTGGGAAAAGGCAGCACCCTTTTGATTCCATTTGCCCACGATTCTTTGGAAGCCTCTCCTGTTCTTGGATAGATGTAGTCTAATGTAAAGCCCTTTGCCTCTCGCGTGGCTTCCCGTGAGAATCTGGTGACTCTGGGGAACAGGACGGTTTGTGAGCCAGTCAGAATGCCCAGCTGAGAAAGCAGGTAGTGGAGCTGGATGGAGTTCAGACATCGCATTAAAACAAAGGTTTCAAAACTTATTTGGCCCACCATCCCCTTTTACCGACAAAATAATTACTCACTATTGCCCCCCCCACCCACCCGCCCTACACACAGTACCCCCAGCACTGAAAGACAATTGTCCTAGAGCTGACGATCCTGGGTAAAGTGTCGGTCTCTGCTCTCGCACACTTCCTGGCGTGTTCCAGCACCCCAGCCAGAGCTGTCGCGCACTTTGGGATGTGCTGCGTTGAGACAAGAACACCAGCTATTTCTGTGGTCAGTGCTCTGAGACAGCTCAGTCCCTTGGCAATGAAAGGGACCTTATGTTGGTATCAACATTCAAGGAGAACGGGCAGGGTCAAAAGTTCAGCTAGCACATGCAGTCATTCCAAGTCACATCCTGGAGCGTTAGAAGCACTCACTGTCAGGACTTTATAACTTCGCATCAGGAGGCTGACCGTGAAGCACAGCATCCACTCATGCTCTTTGAATAGGCTTCTGGGTAGTGATGAGGGAGGCAGGTGTTTGTTAGCTCTGAAGGACGTCGCGGACTTGTTCAAAGCAGCCTGGCTGGGCAGGAAAGGGCAAGCATTCTGATCTACAATGTCAGACATACCGTGTCCTCAACGTGGCTCTACTCAGAAACGTTGACGGGTTTTTATGAGGTGAGGTAGGTAGTACAGAGAGAATTCCTGCTGCCTAGGAGGAGGCGACAAAGAGAGAGAGACAAGGAAAGGCATCGCAGATCGCCTTGCTTTTGTCTAGATATGATGCTCAGCTGTGGAACACGCGGCTGGTAGAATTTCCAGTATGACCCTGTGCGTTCCTTTGCTTTCTGTTGTGAAAAATTTCCCGTTTCTTTAAATGAATTGCTCTTCAGAGGACTACAGTCTTCCCTTGATGCAAATGGTGCCCAGTTTCAATCATTTTAATCATCTGGTCTTTGGTTTACCACAGTTTTGGTATCGAGTTCAAGCAAGGGGCTAATGTTCCCTTCCACTTCAACCCACGGTTCCATGAGGACAACAAGAAGGTCATTGTCTGTAACTCGAAGCATGGTGACCTGTGGGGCGAGGAAGAGATGACGACTATGTTCCCCTTTGAAAGTGGGAAACCATTCAAAGTAAGTGTTGCTGCCATTCTATATTGACCCTGTACGTGTTCCACGGTGCACCCCTCTAAGTCACCATGTACTTCGAGTGAGTTGTTCACACCTGTCTTGGGGTCCCTACCCAGTACATCCACTCCCTATCCCGGGGGATGGCGCATTTACCAACGAGTTTCACGCCCTCCACACTTCCCCTGAACCTCAGAGGCGGCATCTCGTTGAAAATGGAAAAGAGAGACGGCATCTTTAATGGAATCACACTGGAAATAGCGTATGGTTGGTCTGAGACTCATTTTCTTACACCAATGTAGTTGTAATGGAGAGCAAAGCTCAGTTTTCTCAATGCTAAAATTATGCTAAGAATTCATAAGTTTTACCCAATAACAGGCTCTCCATTCTTCACTCCTTCCTCCCCTCAGAGGCTACACATGGGTATCTTTTTTCAGCCCTTTCTGTGACATTCAGTGAACCTTGCATTGTTAAGAACGAATCAGTTCCCCTGCTTCAGCAAGTCATTATTGGACCAACACCACTGGGCTTGTTTTAAGTGTGTTGTTGTTGTTGTTAGGTTCCACTTGGTTGGTTCCAGCCCACAAAGACCCTATGCACACGGCCCGCTCCAGTTATCCTCACAATTGTTCTTGTTCTGGAGCCTCTGCTACAGCCGCGCTGTCAGTCCATCCCTGGAGGGCCACCTTGTTCACCAAGCATGCTGTCTTTCTGCGGAGAGCGGTCTCTCCTGGCAATGTGTCCGAAGTACTTAAGACAAAGTCTCTTCATCCTGGCCTCTCAGGAGCATTCTGGCCGTACTTCTTCCAAGACAGATGGTTTGTCTTTGGCGTGGTCCATGGGGCTTTCCATATTTTTCTCCAGCTCCACCATTCAATTGCATTGATTCTTCTTCAGTCTTCCACATTCAATGTCCCACTGTTTTTTCTTTTTAGAGAAATTTAATTTTGTGTGTCATCCTTGTGCAAGGACCGTACCAATCTTTTTGATAATTTTCCAATTTTAGTACCTGTGCTGCTGAAATGAGCACCAATGCACGCGAGGCAATGGAAAATACCATGATGGGTCAGGAGCGCCTCAGTCCTCAAAGTAACATCCTGGCTTTTCAGTACTCTACAGAGGTCTTGTGCAGCACATGTAACTTGTCCTTTGATCTCTTGACTACTGCTTCCATGAGCACTGATTGTGGATCCCAGCAAGACAAAGTCCTTGACAATTTCAACCTTTTGCCATTGATTATGATGTTACCTATTGGTCCAGTTGTGAGGATTTTGGTCTTCTTTATACTGAGTGATAATCTCCATTCAAGACTGCCATCCTTGATCTTCATTAGCAAGTGTCTCAAGTCTTTCTCTCTTTCAGCAAGCAAGACTGTGTCATCTGAATACTGAAGGTTGTTAATAAGTCTTCCTCCAAGCCTGATGTCTCATTCTTCTTCTATAATCCAGCTTATGGAATGATTTGCTTAGACAGTGTGAATAAAGTATGGTGGGAGGATACAACCCTGTCGCACACCTTTCCTGATTTTAAACCATGCCATCTTCCCTTTTTCCGTTCTCACAATTTCCTCACGATCGTGTCCAAGTTCCTCATGAGCACTTTGAACTGTTCTGGAATTCCCATTTTTCTCAAAGTCATCCATAGTTTTTTATGATCCAAACAGTCGAATACCTTGACAGTCAATAAAACACAAGTAAATATCTTTCTGGTATTCTCTGCTTTGAGCCAAGATCCATCTGACATGAACAGTGATATTCCTCATTCCATGTCCTCTTCTGAATCTGGCAACTCCCTGCCTATGTACTGTTGCAACCAGTGTTGGATGATCTTCAGCAAAATTTCACTTGCATGTGACGTCAGTGATGTTGTTCTCTAGTTTGAGCATTCTGTGGGGTCACTCTCCTTTGGAATAGGTACAAATATGTATCTCTTCAGTCAGTTGGCCAAGATGCTTCCGCATCCGTCAATATTTTGGTTTCCTAACTCTAGGTCTTTGAGCATTTCATTTTATTTGTCTTTGTCTTCTCCAGCTGCCCTTTGGCGTTTTCTATTCAGCTCTTTAACTCCATCCTTTCTTCCATTTGCCTTAGCTACTCTCGGATGAAGAGCAAACTTCAGAGTCTCTTTTGACATCCCCTTTGAGCTTTTTTCCCCCTTCATTTCCTGCTTTTTAATGACTGTTTGCTTTGTTAGCGAATGATGTTCTTGATGTCCTCCCACAGCTCAGCCAGTCTTTGGTCAATAGTGTTCAGGCATCAAAACTGTTCTTGAAATGTCCTTGAAATTCAGGTGGGATCGACTCAAGGTCATATCTCACGGGCTGGTTTTCATTTTCTTCAGCTTCACCCTGAACTTACATGTGAGCAGTTGGTGGTCTGCTCCACAGCCGGCCCCTGGCCTGGTTTGAGCTGCTGATATTGAACTTCTCCAGGATCTCTTCCCACAGATGTCGTCAGGTTGAGTTTTTGTGTATTCCACCTGAGAAGTCCAAGTGTGTTGTTGTTTGAACAAGTCAGAATTTTTTTCAGAATTCTATCATGTGACTTCCAGTTTATCACCAAATCCATATTTGCCAACGTCTATCCTTTCATCCTTTTCTCCAACTTTTGTATTCCCAGCACCGATAATTATCAATGCATCCTGATCGCATGTTTGATCCACTTCTGACTGAAGTGACTGGTAAAATTCTTAAATCTCATCTTCACCAGCTCCTGTGGCTGGTGCATATGTTGAATAATAGTTATAGTCGTTGGAGTCCCTTGAATGTGGGTAGACACAGTGCTATCGCAGCAGGATTTCACATCACAATCGATTTTGCAGTGTCTTTTCAGACAACGAATGCCATTCCTCCTGGCGGTATTATTCCCAGTATAGTAAATCATATGATTTTCTGTTTCAAAATGACTAATACTAGTCCATTTTAGCTCATTAATATCCAAGAAATCAGCTCCTCCTCAGTCACAGTTTGAGTGCCCGCCTCCCCAGGGGGTCCCTGGTCCGGCACTGTCGATGAACACGTCTGTGTCCATCAGGACTTCAGCATGTTGGCCGTTTTTCACAAGAGTGAGGCTCTCAGTGGCTCCTCCCTCATTAGTGGGCAGCGGTCCTTCTTCCTTGTCCATTCTTAGTCTGAAAGCGCTGCTGAAACCCGCTCACTTTGAGTGATCCTGCTGGCATTGGAAATACTAATATCACAAGCCCCAGCCTCATGGCAACACACAGAAACTGACAGGCAAGAAGTGGGGGTTAAGTGTAGAATGGTCCCTAAAGCAGCTAGATGGTAAGAACCACAGGGCAGGGCTAATGCTGATGACAGTCTTCATTTGGGGGCCATCTGTCCATACCTTACTTAATAGTTTTCCATTGTTTACAGTGCCAGGGTCCTCAAACTGTTTAAACAGGGGGCCAGTTCATTGTCCCTCAGACCCGTTGGAGGGCCGGACTATAGTTTAAAAAAACAACACTATGAACAAATTCCTATGCACACTACACAGATCTTATTTTGAAGTAAAAACAAAACGGGGCAAAAACACCCGGGGGCTGGATAAATGTCCTCGGTGGCCCACGGGCTGTAGTTTGAGGACCCCTGGTTTAGACAATCTCAGGCCCCAAAGGATGGTGATCATTTCTAGATGTATTTTAACCAAATTGTGTAATATCAAGCCACACACATAAATCTTCGTTGTGTAGAATAATTTCATTCAAGGAGTACAGGTTTAAAATTTAGACAAACCCAAAAAACAAAACTAGTGCCCTCAAGTCGATCCTGACGCTTAGCAGCCCTGTAGCACAGAGCAGACCGCAGTTGCTTCCAGAGACTTCCATCGTTACAGGAACAGACAATCTCTTCTTTCTCCTGACGAGTTCTTGGTGGGTTTGAACCACTGGCCTTCAGGTCGGCATCTCAGTGTGTAACCCTCTATGCTGCCAGAGCTCATAAAATTTAGATATTGTCAAATTACTTCTTCCACTGTCGGTTGCAAGAATGTGCTCCACCCACTCTGGCTCAAACTAGTTATTATCAATCACTGTAACATTTCCCACTCTGTTAGGGCCTTCCTACCACAAGATTGATGTTTACGTGTTTGAAGCCACCAAAGAGCCCACGGGTTTTTTTTTAAGAGTTTACTTCTGTTGTCGAGACTATACATAATAAATTATGCACCAATTCAAGTATCATATGTACAATTCAGTGGCATACATATGGACCAGTTAGTAATCTTTTCCTTTCTGGCTTCACCTGGGTAATGCCGTCTCGTAATTTTGTCATTTCTTTTGTTTGCTTACATCTTTGATTAATTTTGAGTCTTTTTTGGTCAAGTGCCTGTGTCTGGTCCTGATTCCATTCTATAGATGAATGTAGAGGTGAAGTGTTGTCTTGGACCTGTGTGGGCATCTCTAACAGCCCTGAGTATGTGCCATTGCAGATCCAAATCCCGGTTGCAGATGGCTGCTTCAAGGTTGACGTGAATGATTCTCACTTGCTGCAGTACAACCATCGGATGAAAAATCTTCATGAAATCAACCAACTGAAAATCTTTGGTGACATTGACCTCATCAGTGCATCACATACTATGACATAATCTTAAAGGGTCAGATATTTTAAAAAAATGAAATTTGTGTGTAAATTTTACACATATATAACACATTTAAAAGCTTCATGTTCACTATGAGTTAAAAATTACATTTATCCATCAGTATCCATCTTGTGATTCACCCATTTAATAAATATTCTGAGTTATCTGCCTATTTGTCATTTTGAGTAGTTTATTTTACATAATGCAATGGACTCAATAGAAAAAAACCCTGTAGCAATATCAATACTGCATTACCTAACCAAACCTAACCCACTGCCATCAAGTCAATTCCAACTCAGAGCAGCCCTGAGCAGGGCTTCCAGGGCTCTCAATCGTTATGGAAGCAGGCAGTCTCATCTTTCTCTTGCA
Source organism: Tenrec ecaudatus (assembly GCF_050624435.1). Lineage (NCBI taxonomy): Eukaryota > Metazoa > Chordata > Mammalia > Afrosoricida > Tenrecidae > Tenrec > Tenrec ecaudatus. Next base: position 50,125,911 of record NC_134543.1, read on the forward strand.
GAGCAACTGGTGGCTTTGAACCACCAACCTTGTGGTTAGCAGTCCAAAACGCTCCTGACAGTGCTATCAGGGCTCTTTCACTACTGTTTGAGAACCTCCCAATTTTTTCTATTCTTGCTAAAATATTTTTAAGGGAAAAATGGATAGAAGGAAATACTTTATCTAAATTATCCTCTCTCCTAAATTTTAGGAAAACAAAGTGGTTCTATAGGTACCTTATTCTTTCATTTTCTTATTTAAGTCAACATTATATTATCAGAAAAAAGAGAAAAATAGAAAAATGTATCCATCATTGAGCCACGATGAATAGACAATTATTGTGAGCATTCTGATGTGTCCTCTTTGCTCTCTTTTCTCTCTCCCAAGTAGAAGTCCCTGCTTTTATGTCAGTATTTGATACTCATATCAAACTATCTGGCCAAAGAGTCTTTTGTTTTCTAGATGAAATCTCTGGATCTGTAGAGGTAAACCTTGTTCTTATATTGGGGCTACAACTAGGTGCAAGCCCCACATCCATGCATATGTCTCCAGTTGATCTATGTCTCTGACTCACTTTGGAGGCGTCGTCATTTTATGTGAGAGAATGTCATCAATCATCACCGTGGGTCGTCACTTGCACTGGCGTCAAGTCAATGCTGGTGCAGAGGGACCCAACAGAATTAATCCTGTGAGTGTCCGAGCCCACAACTCTTCACAGGAGTAGAGTTTCCTCCTGCCCCTTTGGAGCTGACTGGTGGTTTCAAACTGCTGACCTTGTGGTTAGTAACCCAATGTGTAACCACTACCCATTGATAGTGTCATTAGTTTAGCTAGTAGTATAGAATTTAAAACAATACATGAATTAGTGCAATACATGAATTAGTGGTGTACAGATTAAACTCATAAGCGACTTAAAACTATTAACACAAAAAATGGGTGTTGTTGATAGGCAAAACTTTCAATAATAGTCACTGACTGCATCAGAACCAGGACCACCAGATTAATACATATAAAGCAAGGAGGGTATTAAAATCGTAAGTATATGGTCGTCCCGGGCCACCATTCATCAGGCACCCTCAAGGCAAGAGATTCACCAAATCCAACAGCTGCCAGTTCTTACCTTGGCAGAGCAAGAGTATACAGCATCTGCCTCTTCTCACGCTACGAAGTTTCTGCCTTAAGTCCAAGGGCTACAAGTGAGTCTGAGGTAAAGGCCAGGTCACGTACCAAGATTTCCACACCGAGTTCTTCTGGCATGTTCTATAAAGGATGTTGCGCCCCAAAAGGACAGAGTCTAAAGCGCCAGGATTCTATAGCACCCAGACTGGGTCACCAAGGGCTGGATAGAAACTAGGTCCAAAGTGTCCAATCAGGAACCAGGCATATTCTCCTTCAGGTTTCCACGTAAGCATTGGTAAGCATTTTTCCCCAATGGGATGTTGATCCTCCCTGTTTTCCCGAGTAGTCTGTTTTTTAGATAGACAGCCAACTTCAAACATTTAAGTATCCCCACTGTCAAAATAGTTTGCACACACGTGTGCCCTTCCTTTATTACCAGCACGCCTGTGTTAGAGTGGGTTCTCTAATGACGCATGTCTATCACATTGTAGAAGTTCACGCCAGGCTTTTCCTGACTTGCAGAAACTGATGAACAGGAAACAGAATGAGGAAGTCGACATATGTATATGGCGGGGTGGGGGGTGGAGAGGGGTAATTGAGTGGGGCTGATGTGTGTGGGGGGGTATTATGGGTTGATGGCTGATGGCTCCTAGAATCAGCAGGCAATGCAGTAGGAGATGCAGGGACCAGATTCAAGATCCAGCTCCAGCAGAAATCAAAGGGCCATAGAGAATTTGACTTGGCTTGGTCAATTTCTTCTACAAAAGGCCACACCCCCAAGGAGAGGTTGTCAGGCTGCAACCTGACTGACAGGTTGGGCTCCCTTCCTACCTTTACCCAGGAATGCCTGGTGGGCATAGCCCCGAGCCATCACAAAGCCAGAGGTTAACTAAATGCCCAAACGAGATCACACCATTTCATTTTATAGAAGGCCCAGCCACTTCTTTCTTTTTTTGTGTGAGTGAGAGTGAGTGAGAGAGTGAGTGAGTGAGTGAGTGAGAGTGAGTTAGTGAGAGAGTGAGTGAGATAGTGGGTGAGTGAGAGTGAGTGAGAGAGTGCGTGAGTGAGAGTGAGTTAGTGAGAGAGTGAGTGAGATCAGCCCAGCCACTTCTTTGGGCAATTTGGACTTGCTGACCCACAGAAGTGAAGGGGAGTGTCTTTGGACGGAGGCTGACCGGAGTGGGTGCCTCTAGGCACTCATGGTAACCGAGGCAGCTGGGTTTGTGACCTATGGAACTTGAGCTGAATGCCTATGGGTTGAGGCTTACCACAGAGGGGTGTGTCCTTTGGGCATTATTTAGCAGATCTGAAACTTTGTAACATGTCCTGGTAAACAACCACTCTGAGCATTTCTCACCGGCACTACAACTTGTTCGCATATTTAATAAACCCTTTTAATCATGAATTTTGTCTGTGAGTTTCCGTGTAGTCATCACAATGGATTTAAGAACCTAGAGGTAAATTACAGAACATTAACTCAGACTATACGCCGGCTCTCAGACAGAATAGCATCTGGGTTCATATTAAAGGCTTGTCTTAGAGCAAGCAGCTATCCAAGTGAGGTGTCAAGTAAGTCCACCGGGAAGAACATGCCACTCTGTGTGATCCAAGGACTATAAATAATAAAGTCCAAATCTGAAGGAAGGAGTGATATCGGAAACTAAATTCTGAACAGCTGGTTGGCAGAGGCTGTGGATGACAGTAGAAGCCCAAAATCCATTTGCGGGGACCCCACGTGGCTTAAGCCTCCAGTGACTCCCCTCTGCCCGCAGTCCATGGATGCGCACAGCCTTGCTATCAGACAGGGGACATTGTAAAGCTGCTTAGGGAAGGTGCGGTGAGGTTAAAATAGAACACCTTATTTAACCTCCTTTTTGACCTATTTTAAAGTTGTTTCAGTTTTTAATATTTTCTGTTCTCTTATTTCTTTTTTGGGCTTTAACAAACAGAAATTTATTCCCTCACAATTTACAAAGCTAGACATCAAAGTTCAAGTCATTAGCTCTAATGTTGAAGAGCGAGAATGTCGCTTTGAGGACTCACGTGCACTTGACCCAAATCATGACATTTTCAATTGCTTGGCAGGCATGTGGAAGCTGGGCATTAGATAAGGAAGACAGAGACATCAGTGCATTTGGTGTTGGCAAAGAATATTGAAAATATCATAGACTGCCAGAGAACAAGCAAATATTTCTTGGAAAAAGTATAACTAGAATGTGCCCCAGAATTGAGGAAGGCAAGCTTCATCTAGGATCCTTTGGACATGTCACCCGTAGAGACCAGTCCCTGAAACAAAGCAACCTCGGTTCCCAGGATGGCATTCAGATACGTCTCATCCCATTGCACTCAGGGGCCCAGGAGTCAACACCAACTGAACCTAACCCAATGACAAGTCCTGCTCCCTGGTTAGCAGAGACCTCTGTCCCAAGGCTTAAAGCACCTTATTGTTATCTGCCTGCTCCTGGTCCAATTAAATTAGCATTAATCTTGAAACCAGAGTTAACACAAACATCTGTATGTGATTCCCCCAGGGTGTGTGTTCCAAAGTAAAAGGCATCTGATATCTGTGCATTCTGAGCACCGGCGGACCTCCATCAAGACAGCCTGCATCGTGCTCCGTCTGTTCACTGCTATCCCTTTCTAAAACGCGTCCTTTTTCTACCTTGGTGTTAGTGAATGGACTGCTGCTCCAGGGTATGAACCCTTGTTAGAGGGAGCGATACTGTGGTAGTTACATAATTTCATATCAACTTGAAGATATATAAAAGTGTATGGAAGGTAGTCAACCTGTGAATCAGGTCACAGCCTGACGGTGCCTCACTGTGAGTGTGGCCTTCCCTAAGGAGGGCTCTGGAACCTTCCCTTGCCTGTCTCTGCCTTAACCTTCCTGCTGACCAATCCTGGTTGTTGTCAGAGCTCTGTGTTGCGTCCACCGCCACCATTGGTTCCATACGACTGCACTCACCAGCCTGTTATTCTCCTGCAGTTTGCATCATTGCTTGTGATCGTGTGAGTCTTAAGATGGACTTATGGACTAGTATTGGACTTATGGACTTGAGTTGGCCTGGGCTGGGATGTTTTCTTGATATATAATTATGTCTTGATATAGAGCCCTTTCTTATACATATATGAGCGCCACTGGATTTGTTTATCTAGTCAACCTGCCTAAAACAAATACTAAGAGGTTCTGCTTTAATCTGGAAAACAGAATGTCACAGATGGAATCTTGTCAATCTATCTGTTGTTGTCCTGTACCATTGAGTCAACTCCAATTCACGGTGCCCTTGTGCACAACTGGAAAACCTGTCCGGGCCTGTACCTTCTTCACAATTTCACGCCAAGCTTGAGCTTCCCGTTTCCCCAAACCACCCCTGTTATATTCATAAGAAACCATTCATCCAGACACTTTCTCTATAGATTCATCCATCCTGGATTTCATATTTTAAAAAAATTATAAAAACAAAGAATTATAAAACTAACAACAAGAACGAAATAAAACAGAGAAACACCTCAGTTGAAAAGAAAGCAGAAAATGTTCAAAACTAGAACAACTTTTAAATGAGTCAGAAGGGCGATCAATGATAAGGTGTTAAATTTTGACCTCGTTATAGCTACCATAACCCACTGTCCAATGCATTCGCGTGGTTATTCACACCAGGTCCATGGTCAGAGGGCATTCACGGAGACCTAATCCACATGTATTTCCCCTTCACGTCTTACAAATTAAACAAGATTTTACATTTTAACCTAACTGTATCTATTATAATTGTCTCTACAATGCTCACTGCAGCGTAACAAAGCTATTCCAACCCCTTGACTGCAGTCCGAGGGGAGGCACTGGGAGTTTGACCTGTGTGTGGACACTGAACATGGATTTGGGCTTCAATAGTCATCATAGCTTTCTGCAAACCAAGTGATCACAGTTTAAACTCTGACACCATCCCCTCCTTTATATTTGGACTATATTATTTATTGTCCTTGGATCACCCAGGCTGGGTGGGTGCTTCTTCCACGTGGACTCAGTTGATGCTTCACTTAGATGGCTGCTTGTCTGAAGCCAAGCCTTTAGGACCCCATATGCTATTCTTTCTGATAGCCAGACACTATCTAGTTTCTCCACCACACTTTGCTATGACACCCATATTTTCAGGGATCTCTTCATGACGGTAAGTATCAAGCAGGGTCGAGTAGTAAGAACAAGTTGTTCTTAGAGTGGAGCTAGAGTTAAGTGCATTCATAAATCTATGGTTTCCATATGTCTCTGGGTCACCTTAGAGATATCATTGTTATTTTATGTTAGAGAACATGATCAACCATCTCATGGGGCATAAGACAGTGTCCTTGATTTAGCCAATAGTATAGAATTTAAAAGACTTGAGGAAAGAGCCATGTCAAGACATGAATTCATGACTTGCACAGATTAAGCTCTTAAATGGCTGAATACTATTTACACAAGCAGTGGGGGTTGGTGATAAGGCAAAACTTTCAATGATATTTACTGACAGTGGTATAACCAGGCCTACCAGATTAATACACATCTTAACAAAGCAAGGAAGGTATTAAAATAGTCAGTATATGGTCGTCCTGGGCCACCAGTCATCAGGCACCCTTAAGACAAGAGACTCAAACCAAAGTTCGGCTGCCCCCAGCTCTATACCCTCCCTATGGCAATCAGAAGCTTCTTCTAAGACTGTGAGGTTTCACTCTAAGGCTTAGGTCTGAGGGCTAGAGTGAGTTTGATGTATAGCCCAGTTCACTTACTGCATGTGTAAGGCCAGGTTGACTAGAGAAACAAATCCAGTGACTCTCATACATGTGTAAGAAAGCTTTCTATCAAGAAGTAATTGAATATCAAGAAAACATCCCAGCCCAGTACAACTCAAATCCATAAGACCTTCTTCAGACTCATGCAGCCACATGCGTTGCTGCAGAATGCAGGACGAATACAGATTGGTGGCTGCAAAGTCTTGTGGAGCCAATGGTGATGGACTCATGTCCAGGACTTTGGCTGCAACCAGGGTCAGCCAGCAAGAAGGTGAAGGCAGTGAGAGAGGGAGAGGTTCTCATGAGCCCCTTTATGAGAAGGCCACTCCCACAAGGAGGCAGCATCAAGCTGTGACCTGATTGACAAGTTAAACTCCACCCCAACACTTTTACATAGCTTCAAGTTGACATGAAATTATGTAACTACTACACTGGGGTTTCCACATCAAGTCCTTCTGGGGTGACCTATGAAGGATGCTATGCACCTCGAAAGAACAGGGTCTAAAGTCCAAGTAATCTACAGCACATGGCCTGGGTCACCAAGCGCTGGATAGAAACTACACCAGAGTGTCTAATTAGGAACATCGTATCAGGAATATTATATACTTCCACATAATAGAAATAGTATATAAGTGTCTGGTTTCTATATAACTGTTGGTAAATACGGTTTTTTTTTCATGATGGGAGGCTGATCCTCCACCTTTTCCTAACAATAGAGATGTACTTGTGTTCTCAGAGACATGCATGATCCCCCCCTACATGTTGACTTGACTTTTGAGTAGAGTTCACATATCATTCTGGTAGATGTAGGGTGACTTCAGCACAGTGTGTACTGCAGCAACTGAATGATCCTCTCTCTCCCTGCAGCTTGAAACACTGACCCCGGCTGAAGTGAGGTCTCCTCTGTAAAAGCAGTTTTAAGATGTACATAGAGGGAGGGTGATGGATGCATCATGGCGCCAGGCAGGCTCTCGATTTTGTTGCGTGGATTACCAGGTTAGCAGATTGCATGAACTGGGAACAGAGCCTGCCTTCACCTTGGTGTTATTCCGTATGGTAGTGGGGTTATACAATGTTTGTCCTTTTGTAGTTGACTGATTTCACTCAGCATAATGGTTCCCAGGTCCTTCTATGTCATGAAGTGTTTCATCACTGTTGTTTTTTTTCCCTTTTTTTATTTACTTGGGTTTTTTTAATCGTTTTATTAGGGGCTCATACAACTCTTATCACAATCCATACATACATCAATTGTGAAAAGCACATTTGTACATTCATTACCCACATCATTCTCAAAACATTTGCTCTCCACCTAGGCTCCTGGCATCAGCTCCTCATTTTTCCCCTTCCCTCCCCACTCCGTCCTCTCTCATGAATCCTTGATAATTTATAAATTATCATTTTTTCATATATTACACTGTCCAGCGTCTTGCTTCACCTACTTTGCTGTTGTCCATCCCCCAGAGAGAAGGTCACATGTAGATCCTTGTAATCGGTTCCCCGTTTCCAACCCACTCTCCCTCCAACCTCCCAATGTAGCCACTCACACTACTGGTCCTGAAGGGATCATCCACCCTAGGTTCCCTTTGTTTACAGTTCCTATCTGTACCAGTGTATATCCTCTGGTCTAGCCATAATTATAAGGTAGAATTGGGATCATGATAGTAGGGTGGGGGGGGCGGGGAGGAGAAGCATTTAGGAACTAGAGGAAAGTTGTATGTTTCATCATTGCTACACTGCACCCTGACTGGCTTGACTCCTCCCTGAGACCCTTCTATAAGGGGATGTCCAGTGGCTGACAAGTGGGCTTTGGGTCCCCACTCTGCAATCTCCTCCTCATTCACTATGATATGATTTTTTGTTCTGATGATGTCTGAGCTAGATGGCTGCTTGTTTACCTTAAAGCCTTTAAGACCCCAGATGCAATCTTTTTTTTTTTAATTTCATGTCTATTTAATTTTGCTGCAAATATATCCATAAATGTGGTATTGCATACAGGGAATGAAATTATGAAAACTTCTTAGACATAATCAAACTGGGACTGGAAGCTCCGGCTCAGAACCACAGTCTGAGGAGACACCAAAGGCAAATGGCATAATCCAGTTCACCCAGTCAATGTCTGCATCCTAATTTGATGAGTTGCTGAAGGCCATTAAGACTCAGCCTTGAAACAGCTGAGAATTCTCATGACCTGTGTGTCAGTGCTTGCTGATTTCTTCTTTCTTTTTTTTTTTTCAATGTTCTTTTTTTTTAACAATTTATTAGGGGCTCATACAACTCTTATCACAGTTCATACATATACATACATCAATTGTATAAAGCACATCTGTACAGTCTTTGCCCTAATCATTTTTTTCTCCTCTTTTCTTTTTTTACATTTTATTAGGGACTCATTCAACTCTTATCACAATCCATACATATACATACATCAATTGTATAAAGCACATCCATATATTCCCTGCCCCAATCATTCTCAAAGCATTTCCCCCAGATCCTGGATGCTTCCTCCCCCCAACTACCATGATCCGAATTCTACCTTGCAGGGCTGGATAGGGCAGAGGCTGTACACTGGTACATATGAGGGCTGGAGGTACAGGGAATCCAGGGTGGATGATACCTTCAGGACCAAGGGTGTGAGGGGCAATGCTGGGAGAGTGGAGGGTGAGTGGGTTGGAAAGGGGGAACTGATTACAAGGATCCACATGTGACCTCTTCCCTGGGAGAGGGACAGCAGAGAAGGGGGGGAAGGGAGACTCCGGATAGGGCAAGATATGACAAAATAACGATGTATAAATTACCAAGGGCACATGAGGGAGGGGGGAAAGGGGAGGGAGGGGAAAAAAAAGAGGACCTGATGCAAAGGGCTTAAGTGGAGAGCGATCTTTTTTGATAGCTGGGTGCCATCAGTTTTCTTCACCACATTTGCTTATTCTCCCACTTTGTCTTCAGCGGTTGTGTCGGGAAGGTGAGCATCATAGAATGCCAATTTAATAGAAGAAAGTATTCTTGCATTGAGGGAGTACTTGAGTGGAGGCCCAATGTCCACCTGCTATCTTAATACTAAATTTATAAATATATGCACATAGATCTATTTTCCCATCCTCATATATAAATAGATTTGCATATGTACATACCTTTATTTAGACCTCTATAAATGGTCTTTGCCTACCAGCTCTTTCCTCTATTTCCTTTGACTTTCCTCTTGTCCCACTATCACGCTCAGTCTTCATTTGGCTTTCAGCAATTCCTCTTGGTTATATTACCCTTGATCACGTCCTACCAGGTCTCCTACACCCTCCTCACCACCAATTTGCATCACTTGTTGTTCCCTTGTCCCTGGGTTTGTTAACACCACTACCTTTCCCTCCCCTCCCCCTCTCCCATGTCCCCCCCTGGAACTGTCAGTCCCGTTGTTTTCTCCTCCAGATTGTTCATCCAGCCTATCTTACTTAGACAGACCTGTGGAGATAATAACATGCACAAAAACAAGACAGAGAAAAATCAAGCAACAATATACAACAAACTAATGACAAAAAACAAAACACAACAAGAAAGAAAAGCTTGTAGTTAGTTCAAGGATTGTTTGTTGGCCTTTAGGAGTGTTTTCCAGTCTTGTCTGTTGGGGCATCATGCCCTGGCCCCAAAGTCCACCTTCGGCATTCCCTTGCTGTTCTGTTGCACCCCCTTAGTGTTTTGCCTCGGTGTGGTGGGACCAGATCAGGCACAATTCCCAACTGTGTCTCCAGTGTTGTCCCCTGTAAGGTTAATAGTCAGTGAGGGATTTTGTGTCTCATAGTGGGGCAGGTCATGTGGTCCTCTCTGCGGACTGGCTACTCTGAGTGGGAACATCGTCCCCAAGGCCTGGTGGGCCAGGATGTGCTCCACTCTCTCCTCCTCCCCCTTCATCTGCTCCTGTGTGCTCTGATCAGATATGTCCCTCTCCCGGAGCTGCAGATTCAGTGCCGTCCTTTGAAATAAATTCTTCTGGGGAGAGGGGCAGTTCATCACTGGTTTTTAGGGATGTGTAGTATTCCATTGTATGTATGTACCAGAGTTTTAATTAATTTTTTATCCATTCTTTTACTGATGAAAATTTGTGCCGTTTCCAGCTTCTTGCTCTTGTGAACCAGGTTGCAAGCAACATGGGAGAGCCTGCATCTGGTCATGTTCTAGTTCCTATTTCTTTGGGGTAGATGCCCGGCAGAGGTGCTGCAGATTCATATGGTATTTCTATTGCTGGTTGTTTTAGGTATTTCCATACTGCTTTCCACAGTGGTTGGTGGCACATATTTACAAGCTCGCCGGCGGTGTATAAAAATCCCAATGTCAAAAAAAAAAAAAGAATCCTCAGGAGAAGGCTATGCCCACACAGAGGCCTCATTGGCTGTGTGACCTGATTGACAGGCTAGACTCCACCCCTTCACAAGTTGACAAGAGATTATGAAACTGCCACAGTCTCTGATCCATCTTGAGTTCGTTTTGTGCATGAGGCAAAGTGTCGGTTCTGTTTCATTCTTCTGCAGATGGATATCCAATTTTTCCAGCACCATTTTTGAAGAGGACACCCCTTTCTCATTTCATGTTCTTTTTGTCCATTGTCAAAAATCTGTTGTCTGTAAGTTGATGCTTTTATCCCCTAGTTTTCTGTCCTGTTCCCTTGGTTTATATATCTGTCATTCTCCTAGTGTCACACTGCTCTGACTACAGTGGCTGTGTCATAAGTTTTGGGGTCACGTAATGCACGACCTCCCACTTTATTCTCTTTGAGAAGTTCTTTACATATCCTGGGCCTATTCCTGTCCACATTAAGTTGGTAATTCGTTTTTCCATTTCTTTAAAGAATGATGTTAGAATTCAGATCAGGATTGTGTTATATTTGTAGATTGCTTTAGGTAGTATTGATATTTTTACCATATTAAGTCTTCCTAGGTCTGAATACTGCATATTCTTCCATTTATGTAGGTTTCTTGTAATAATGTTATGTGATTTTCTTTTGTACAGGTCTTTTGTTTCTTTGGTTAGGTTTATTCCTAGGTATTTCATCTTTTGTGTGGCTATTGTACATCGTATTGTTTCTTAATGTCTTTTTCTATGCTCTCTTCACTGGTATATAGGAATCTGATTGATTTCTGTTAGTCATCCTTATATCCTGATACCTTACCCTCAATTTTTCCAACAGCCTTTTGGTGGAGTCTTTTGTGTTTTCTATATGTAAAACCAAATTGTCTGCAAATAGTGAGAGCTTTGCTTCGCCTACCGAATTATATTCCCTTGATTTTTTTTTGTTATCTAATGGTTGTGGCTAAAACTTCCAACACAATGTGTAATTTCCTAAATATAAAATCCAGCATAGGTAAATCTATAGAGACAGCGACTGGATGAATAATTACCTAGGGGCACAGGAAGGGAGGTTGGGGAGAAAAAGAGAGCTAACAACAATGAGCACAGAAAGATGAAAATGTTATAAAATTGATTGTGGTGATGACTGTACAACTCTTCTTAATGTGATTAGACCATTAAATTATATGATATGTGAGTTATGCCATATCAAATGCCAATAAAACCAGCAGAAAAGAAAAAAGTCTGGTATTCATATAAAATACAGTGTTGTGACCACTCCAGGTTTGGATATTTAACCTTTGGGCTTCTTGATGGTTAGGAATTATGTCCACAGGTCAATCCTTGGTAAAGGTAGGGATGGAGCCCAACCTATCAATAGGCGTCACATCCCGATCACACTTCCTGTTGCAACACATGAAAATCCCAGAAGCCACCTATTAGCAAGGACAGGAAAAATGGGAGGTTCTAAGACAGTAGTAAAGGAGCCCTGGTAGCACTGTCAGAAGAGTTTTGGACTGCTAACCACAAGGTTGATGGTTCAAAGCCACCACTTGCTCTGCAAGAGAAAGATGAGACTGACTGCTCCCATAACGATTTATAGCCCTGGAAGTCCTATATAGGGTCGCTATGAGTTGGAATCAATGGATGGCAGTGGGTTAGATTTGGTTAGGCAATGCAGTATTAATATTGCTACAGGTTTCTTTTCCCATTGAATCCACTGCATTATGTAGAATAAACTACTTAAATGACATATAGAGACAGATAACTTGGACTATTTATTAAATGGATGAGTTACAAGATGGATACTAATGGATAAACTTATTTTGTCCCACTCATAGTGAAACATGAAGCTTTTAAATGTATAAAGTTTACATTCAAATTTCATATATATGCTTGCCCTGTTAGGATTATATCATAACAGGTGAAGCACTAGTGAGTTCAATGTCACCAGAGATTTTCAGTTGGGTGATTTCATGGAGATTTTTCATCCGATGATTGTACTGCAGCAAGTGAGCATCATTGACGGCCACCTTGAAGTGGTTCCCTTCAGCCAGTACTTGGATCTGCAATGGCACATACCCAGAGCTGTTAGAGATGCCCACTCATGTCAAAGCCAACACTTTACACAAGAACTTAACAGAAAAAAAGAGACTCTACATTAATTAAAAATGTAAATTAAAGAAGAGAAATGACAAAATTACTAGACGGCATCACACAGGTGAAGTCAGCGAGGAAAGGATGACTAAGTGGTCCACATGTATACCGCTGAATGGTACACATGATACTTGAATGGATGCATGGTTTACTATGTATGTTCTCAACAACAAAAGTGAACTCCTAAAAAAAAAATCTTGGCCTCTTTGATGGTTTAAAACACATAAACATCAATCCTATGGTAGGAAGCCCTAACAGAGTGGCAAATTTTAGTGATTGATGGTAGCCAGTTTGGGCCAGTGTAGGAGGATCATATTCTTCTAACAAACATTGAGCCTGTCAGTCCTCACAGCCTTTTAGAGCAGCAGTTCTCAACCTGTGGGTCAAGACCCCTTTGGGAGTTGAACAACCCTTTCACAAGGGTCGCCTGCTTCATAACACTAGCAAAATTACAGTTATGAAGTAGCAACAAAAATAATTTTATGGTTGGGGGTCACCACCACATGAGGGACTGTATTAAAGAGTTGCAGGATTAGGAAGGTTGAGAACCACTGTTTTGGAAGAAGTAATTTGGCAACATCTAAATTTTACAAATGATGGTGGCATAGTTGGTTACACACTGAACTGCTAACCACAAGCTCAGTTGTTCAAACCCATCCGAGGCTCCTCAGGGAGCCAGTGACATTTTAAAACTGTCAGAAACCCACTGGAGTTGGTCTCCGTCCTATAGAGTTGCTATGAATCAGAATCAACTTGATGGCGGTGGGTTTGTTTCTTGACTTTATCCAAATTTTAAACATGTATAATCTTTGAATGAAATTATTCTACAAAGCAAGTATTTATGTATATGGGAACTCATTGCAAGATTTCAGTTAATTACAAATCTGGCTAAACCAGAGGATGTACCCTAGTACACATAGGAACTGGAAACCCAGGAATCCAGGACAGATGAGCCCTTTAGGATCAGTGGTGAGAGTAGTGATACCGGGAGGTTGGTGGGTAGGTGGGGTGGGAAGGGGGAACCGATCACGAGGATCTACATATAACCACCTTCCTGGGAGATGGACAACAGAAAAGTGGGTGAAGGGAGATGTCGGTCAGTGTAAGACATGGCAAAATAATAATTTATAAATTATCAAGGGTTCATGAGGGAGGTGGAGTGGGGAGAGAGGCGGTAAAATGAGGAGCTGATTCAAAGGGCTCAAGTAGAAAGCAAATGTTTTGAGAATGATGAGGGCAACAAGTGTACAAATGTGCTTGACAGGATGGATGGATGCATGGATTGTGAGAAGAGTTGTACAAGCCCCCAATAAAATGATTTAAGAAAACAAAACAAAGAAACAGTTTGGTTAAAATAACCCTCAAAAATATCAGTTAGGGCCTGAGTTTTCTGAAAAAGTAAAAACAATTAAGCAATTATGTTCTGGTATGGCCATATGGCCCCTGTGCTAATTACACAACTTCATGTCAACTTGAAGATATATAAAAATGTAGGGGTGGAGGTTAGTCTGTCAATCAGGTCACAGCCCATGACCTCCCTTGGCAGTATGACCAAGATGGATAGCTCTCTGGAGGGCAACCTTTCTCTCACTCTCTCACTCTGCCTTTACCTTCCGGCCTGCTAGCCACTAGGTGAGATGCTAAAGGCCTACCGACCTTCCATCAGCAAGACTTTACACCCACTGGCCTGAGATCATCCTGCATTCTGCATCAGCACATGTGGCTGTGTGAGTCTGAAGATGGATTTATGGACTAGTATCTGACTTAAAGACTTGAGTTGGACTGGGTTGGGATGTTTTCTTGATACAATTTACTTCTTAATATAAAGCTCTTTCTTACACATAGATGGATTTGTTTCTCTAGTCACGCTGGCCAAACACGGCCCTAAATGAAGCCAATGGTCTATGAAAGTCCTGCCCTGTGTTGCTCACCATCCAACTGGGCTTTTTGGCTATTCTGCACTTAACACAAACCTAATGCTGTGCTTTCCAATAGTTCCTTGTTGAAGCAGGAGACCTTTTTTTGGTGCTTCAAATGCAAAGTGCATGTAAATTATGTGCCAATAAAGCTATTTTTAAAAATTCAAAGTGTGCTACATGTCACAGACAGTGCTTTAAAAAGATACCAATGTGCAACCTCTGTGAGGGGAGGAAGGAGTAAGAATGGAGAGCTTCTTATGGGGTAAAACTTATTAATTCTTTGCAAAATTTAAGCATCGAGAAAACTGAGCTTTGATCTCCAGTCCAACTATATTGGTGTAAGAAAATGAGTCTCAGACCAACCGTACGCTACTTTCTGTCTGACTATTAAAGGTGATGTCTTTCTTTTTCCATCTCCCCCAAGATGCCACCTCCAGGGGGCTCAGGGGAAGTGGTGATGGCTTGGACGGAGTTAGGAAACATGTGGTTTCGAGCCTGCTGCCCCCCAGCATGGGGAGGTGATATCCTGGGTAGGGGCCCCAGGACAGGTGAGAAAATTCATGTCAAGTGCATTGTGGCTTTAGAAGGGTGCACTGTGAAAAACGTATAGTATCAGTATATAATGGGAGCGATACTTACTTTGAATGGTTTCCCACTTTCAAAGGGGAACACACTCTGTCTTTCTTCCTTCCCCCACATGTTATTCTGTTTTGTGTTACAAACGATGACCTTCTTGTTGTCCTCATTGAACCGTGGGTTGAAGTGGAAGGCAACGTCATCCCCTCTAATGAAATCTAAAGCAATTCTGTGGTAAACCAAAGACCAGATGATTAAAATGATTGAAACTGGGCACCATTTGCATCAAGGGAAGACTGTAGTCCTCTGAAGAGCAATTCATTTAAAGAAAATGGAAATTTTTCGCAACAGAAAGCAAAGGAACACACAGGGTCATACTGGAAACTCTTACCAGCTGCGTGTTCCACAGCTGAGCATCATATCTAGACAAAAGCAAGGCGATCTGCGATGCCTTTCCTTGTCTCTCTCTCTTTGTCGCCTCCTCCCAGCCAGCAGGAATTCTCTCTGTACTACCTACCTCACCTCATAAAAACCCGTCAATGTTTCTGAGTAGAGCCACGTTGAGGACACGGTATGTCTGACATTGTAGATCAGAATGCTTGCCCTTTCCTGCCCAGCCAGGCTGCTTTGAACAAGTCCGCGACGTCCTTCAGAGCTAACAAACACCTGCCTCCCTCATCGCTACCCAGAAGCCTATTCAAAGAGCATGAATGGATGCTGTGTTGCACGGTCAGCCTCCTGATGCGAAGTTATAAAGTCCTGACAGTGAGTGCTTCTAACGCGCCAGGATGTGACTTGGAATGACTGCATGTGCTAGCTGAACTTTTGACCCTGCCCGTTCTCCTTGCATGTTGATACCAACGTAAGGTCCCTTTCATTGCCAAGGGACTGAGCTGTCTCGGGGAGCACTGACCACAGCAATGGCTGGTGTTCTTGTCTCAACGCAGCACATCCCAAAGTGGGCGACAGCTCTGGCTGGGGTGCTGGAACACGCCAGGAAGTGTGCGAGAGCAGAGACCGACACTTTACCCAGGATCGTCAGCTCTAGGACAAATGTCTTTCAGTGCTGGGGGTACTGTGTGTAGGGCGGGTGGGTGGGGGGCAATAGTGAGTAATTATTTTGTTGGTAAAAGGGGATGGTGGGCCAAATAAGTTTGGGAACCTTTGTTTAATGCGATGTCTGAACTCCATCCAGCTCCACTACCTGCCTTCTCAGCTGGGCATTCTGACTGGCTCACAAACCGTCTTGTCTACCACAGTCCTCAGAGTTCATTGAAATGAAGCACAATGAGACTTACATTGGACGGAATATCCAAGAACTGGAGAGGCTTCCAGAGGTTGACGAACAAAAGGAATTAAAATATGCTGCACAACCAGCGTGCAGTATAGAACCAACCAAATGCACAACATTCCTCTAGTTCTTTAATGCTTCCCCTCGTGCACTGTCATGACCCAACTTCTACATTGCAAACCCGGCTAGATCAGAGCATGTAAGTGCTACAGATAACAGCTCACAACATGGCACCAGGAGAGATAAACCCTCAGGAACGGCAATGGGAGTAGAGATAGCATCAGGGTAGGAGGAAGGTGGGGAGAGAAGGGGGAAAAAGGGAAACCGATCACAATGATAGACTACGCTCCCCAACCCCAGGAGGTGGATGAACAACAGAAACATGGGGGAAGGAAGACTGCGGAGAGCGTATCATATAATTTATCAAGGAGTCATGATGGTGGGAGGAGGGGGAGCTAGGGATAAAAGAGGATCTGATACCAAGGGCCCAGGGAGAAAGAAAATATTTTGAAAATGATGATGGCAACATATGTACAAATGTTTGATAAATGGATGCATGGATTGATATAAGAGCTGTAAGGGCCCCAATAAAATGATTTAAAGGAAGAAATAAAAAGGGTGCTCCCCTTTCCCAGGAACGTCTGGGAGCCCCGGTGTTTGCTCCACGGGGAGAAGGGAGAGCATCCCCCCCGCCCCTGTCTCCTCAGGCAGTGATTTTCTTGCCATCCTCATAGAATTTGCAGGAAAAATACCGCAGTGTGGCTGTGGGGGAAAGGGCTGTGGGAGGGAGAGCAGATGATACACCTCAGGAGCACTGCGCGCACAGGAGAGGCTGTGGGCTCCGTGAGACTGGGGGGGGGGGTGGAGGGAGGAGCCAGGCAGGGAAGATGGGGTTTGAGAGGTGCAGACTGGGAGAAGGGCAAGAAGGGATTCGCCTATGGCAGTTCCTGCCACACGGATGCAGAGGAGGCTGGCTGGGGGTGCAGGAAATGGAGGGTGTGAACGCAGCACGATCTGATCAGAGCGAAATCTCCTCTTGGTAACCCACAAGCTGAGTACGTGACTCTGCACCCCCAGGCCCTGCTGGGATTTGTCAATGCAGGCAGGAGGGAGAGCTGGGCCAGGGCCTGGCAGGGAACCCAGAAACCAGCCTGGATTCCCCTCAGGAAAGCCTACCCCTCTCTAGCCCCCCTGAAGCAACCAGTTCCCAGGCAGGTAGACAGAGTGCTCTGTGCATATGACACAGCTCAGGGTGGGTCGCGGTCCACTGGGAGTGACCTGGGTGAGCACTTGGAAAAATCATATGGCAAGAGCAGCTGCTTGAAATGCGGGCTACTGTGCAGCGACAGCCCCACTAGACATGAAAACGCCGCACCTGCCCAGCCTCAAAGCTCTTCTGAGCATATGGCAACGCCAGCACCAAGACGCCACGTTCTTCAGCAACCAGCATATGGCTCTCTGGGGAGAAAGACGGGCCTTTCTACTCCTGTCCAGACTTACAGCCTGGCACCCACAGGGCTCTCTCTGAGCAGCACTGCCTCCATGGCAGCGGGTTCGGGTTTGGGTCCTGCTACTGCCTGAATTCACTTGGAGCTGCCCCTGAGCCCAGGGCCTGTGACTGCTGGCACAGCCAGTGTGAGGAGGGCAAGGGCAGCTGAGCTCAAGAGGCCTGGGGCCCAGTGGGGGGCAGTGTTGATCCATGTAGTTGGATTGTCAAGCCATGAGGTCAACCCACAACTAGGTCCAATAGGCTCTTTGTGGGCTGGACCCGAATTCTGATGGGCATGGAGGTCTGGGGAGCGTGCTAGGTCTCTTACAGCTGGCACTGAGGTGGGCAATACCCAAACATTGCCCTGACTCCACTTCCTTTACTCTAAGGCTTTGGCCACCAGGAATGAACCGCTGACTGTGGCTCTCCGTGCTCCTTCTGGGTCCTCCCAACGGTGAACTCACCTCCAAGCACCCCCACTCACTGCCCTGGAGTCGGTGCTGACTCAGAGGGAGCCCTCCCCGCAGTGGGTTTCTGAGACTGCCACTGTTTACCGGAGTGGTCAGCCCAATCTTTCTCCCTAGGCGCTGCTGGAGGGTTTGAACTGCCGACCACCCGGATCACAGCCCCACCTCTAACCACTACACCACCCTGACTGGGTCCAATATTGATTGGTGAGATTAGCCCATCCTTGTAGTCTAGCCATGGTTCAAAATACGGAATTCTCAACACCATATCGAAGCTCAAAATAGAGCGTCCTGTCTCCAGGAGCCAGTTCACCAGGGTGCTGGGGGTGCGTCGGCAATGCTCTGTACCTGTTGGCATTGGGTCTCACTGTGCCCAGGATGGTGATCAGCATGCGGGGCTTGACTCCTTCTGGCAAAGGCAGGTTGTAAGGCACCATCTGGGGATGCAAGAGGAGGTGTGTCAGCCAAGGAAGGGTCACATGGACTTGGGGAAGGAGAGGAGAGCTTAGTGAAGTTCAATCTCTGTGCACGTGGGAATCCCATTTGACCCTCCCTGAAGCCCTTTGTCCAAGGGACACCGAACCACCAGCCGTGCATGGACAGCACAAGCCGACAACATTGACAATGACGACACCAATCCTAGTCCTTCACCAAACTCGGTTCTGATACGGCTTGAACCGCACCCGGCAGTCAGGTGCCTTTCTGTGCCACCCTTAGACCCTGGTCATGACACATTTCATCGTCGGTATTGCTATGCAGCCAGGTGCCCAGTGGGAGTTGTCCCCTGAGGACAGGAATAGAGTCACCCAGGAGGGCTTCTAGGTCCCCCCCCCCCTACCTCTGTTCCCACAGCACAAGCAGGGTGCTCTGTCTGAAGCCAGGGTCCAGTGAGAATCGGTGGGACCAGCATTTGCTAGTGGTCCCATTCTCCAGTTCACAGCTCTTTGTAGACATTTATGTCCAAAGGGCCGGGAACATGCCCAAAGCTCTGTCCTTGACTTCCTGTGTCCCCCTATGGGCTCCTTTTGCTCCCAAGGTTCCACTATTACCCGCCCTCCTGATCTCTGCGCTCAGGCTCTACCCGAACCTGTCTCCTCTGTGGACCTGCTGCCAGGCCTCCAGTCCCACAGCGTGGGCCCCAAGTGCCCTCCTGCCTCCGTGCCCCCCTCCCCCCTGGCTTCTCAGGCCTGCTGATGCTTGCTGGCTTTCTCTGTTTCTAACACCAGATGCGCTGTGGACAAGAGGACCTTGATTGAGAACTCCTTCAGCTACTGGGGGCCGCAGTAGCGGCTTTCCTGGGTGTTCCTGTGGTCCCCACAGAACCCACGCCCGCGTCGGCGGGAGACCGTTTTCCGGTGTCTCATGGGACCGGCACCAGTGGGCATCGTCTTCAGCCCGGCTGCTCCAGGGATCCCTGTGTTGGGCTTGGCAGGGGAGCCACCCTGGCCACAGGGCGACTCTGTAGGGGCAGGTCTGCAGCCACAGCAGAGGCACAAGGTGTGAGTCTTATTGGGCTGAGCGATGGCGGTCCCTTTGTCATCTCACTTCTATGGCCGAGACCCCGGGGCGAGGCGCATGCTCCCTGATGCTCCAGTCGTCCGGGCTGGAAGGGTCAGGATCGCCTCTGAGCCCTGAAACCTCACCAGTCGATCCCGGCAGGGCAAGTGTTCTCCCTGTCCTGTCTCTCCCAGCTGCCTCCTCGCCTCCACGGGCCTCTGTGCCCGCAGCTCACCTACCTGGGTCGAGGTCAAGCTCAGCGCAATGGCACCAACTTTGCCCAATTCCTCCAAACTCTCCTCTCAGCTGACCTGGTCACATACCAGATGCCCCATGTGCGGACTTCTACAGGGTCCTCAGTGGCCTCGTCCCGTCCCACCTCACTCTTCCCCGTGTGTCAGTCTTTACTCCCGACCAGGTGGAAGGTCATTCCTTGAAAGGTCACTTCTATGTTTGAGATATGTCTGAGTGCCCCCCACGCAGCCTCTCTGCCACCCCTGCCCCCACCCCCAATTTAATTGCATGCTTACAACTTCAATCCTTCACTCACAACAAAAGCTTTCAAAACCAGCTTACCCCTCAGCCCCTCTCTATGGCTGTCGGGCGTTAGGTCACTTCTAATGTGTCATCTGGGAGGAAGTCAGAGGAACTTGGTGGTGACCGCAGAGTCAAAGAAACTGAGCCAGGTGGGAGCCCACTCCAGCCTGTGCTGAGGTCTCAGTGCTCATTAAGAATAAGATCCAGAACTTTCCCCACTAGTAGGACTCGATTTCCATTAAAGCTCCCTCCAGAGTCCTCCCAATGGTGCACTCCCCCTGACCGTCACAGTACACGTCAGAAACTCAGTAGGAACCAGTGCAGTGTTCTAGGCCAGCATACTCTGACTGAGCCCTAGTTGAGAGGTGAGGGTTCCATTGCCCCTACCAAGACCTCCCCCACTAGCTCTGTCCTAATCCAGTCCCATGCATAAAGGATCTCCACTCACCATGGGTCCAACGGGGGTGCCAAAGGGATTAGCAGCAGGATAAGCACCAGGAGCACTGGGTTGTCCTGGAGGTGGGTAAGCCTCAGGTCCGCTTGGCTTCCCTGGGTAGGCCCCAGGTGCAGTGGGTCCAGGATATGCTCCAGGTGGCCCTGGGTAAGCAGCCCCTGGGACTGCCTGTCCAGGGTAGGTTCCAGGAGGTGCCTGGCCCGGGTAGGCCCCTGGAGGAGCTTGGCCTGGGTAGGCCCCTGGAGGAGCCTGGCCAGGGTAGGCCCCTGGAGGAGCCTGGCCAGGGTAGGCCCCTGGAGGAGCCTGGCCAGGGTAGGCCCCTGGATAGGTGGCCCCAGGGTAACCCCCTGCTCCACCAGGCTGGCCTCCCCAGGCACTAGGCCATCCTTGAGGGTTGGGGTTCCCAGACCCTGACAGGGCATCATTAAGCTAGAAAGAAAGAAAGAATTCTGAGAAGGTAGGTATTCACAAAAACCAATTTTGTATTGAAACAGGAATATGGGATCTCCATACCCAAACCAAACTCAATGCCTTTCACTCAATTCTGGATCATATCCACCCCCGATAGGATTCCTAGGCTGTAAATCTTTAAGACGAGGCCTGGTGTGGTGCAGTGGTTTAAGCACTGGGCGGAGTTCTGCATGTCAGCAGTTTGAAATCACCAGCAGTTCCATGGGTGAAAGACTGGGCTTCCTAGTCCCGTGACAGTTCCTGTCTCGGATGGCATGAGTCACTATGAGTCAGCACTGACGTGCTGGCAGTGAGCTTCCTTTTGCTGTTGTTGTGATTATTTTTGTTTAAATCTTTAAGGGGGCAAGAGCATCATCTTTCTCCTGCAGCAGAGTTACTGGTGAGTTTGAACTGCTAACCTTGCTGACAGCACCGCCAGACCGCCTTCAAGAATATTTGCCACCTATTAAGAATGTGAATGAGCCCTAAAGATAAATGGCTGGATTAGATACACTCTCTAGCATCTGTGTCAGATGGTGGAGGGCTACCTTTGTGGCTTTTCTCTCTCAGGAGCTCAGATCCAAAAGCACTGGCATCAGATCAATTCCAACTCACAGTGACCTTATGGTACAGAGCAGATCTGCTCCTGTGGGTTTCCAGAACTATGGGAAATTCTTCATGGGAGAAGAAAGTTTCACTTGTCTACCAAGGAGCAGCTGGTGGTTTTGAACTGCTGATCTTGCAATGGGCAGCCCAGCGAGTAACCACTCTGCCACCAGGACTCGAGTTATCCTCTATCTGATCGCCCTGAGGAAAATGATCACAAACGCCAGGTGGCTGGACTGCACTGCACTTGACTTCTCTGCCTAGAGGGCTGCTCTGCTCAGCGGGGGGGATCCACCCCCCTCTGTCCTAAGCCTTTCCTATCACAGGGAAACAGCATGAGCCACAGAGCCCAGGCCTGGCTTTCTTCCCAATGGTGGTTGGGAAAACAAGCCTCCAGCTAGTAGCCTCCCGAGACAGGCGAGGCCAGAGGAGGAGCAGGGCAGTCTGGTGGGAGACACACAGGCCTCAAGCTAAGGGAGGAGAATGTTGGAGAAAGGAAACCCAGGGACCAACTTACCGAAAAACTGTCCGCCATCTCCCTGGAAGACAAAATCACAAGGAAAAACGGGTTGGTTACCAGTTGATCCTGACAGGGTTCACCGATGCCCATGCAATGTAACATGCCAGTTCCTTGTGTCAATCTACAGGCATTCTTCCCACAAACCATACACACAGTCTCATGACGGGGCTGTTCTCCAGCCCAAAGACTAAGCCCTGTCTCATGCTGACTTCATTCCACTTCTCATTTCCCTTCAAGTTGGGCAGTGGGTTGGGGGCAGGTTCACTGAGCAGATCATCGGTTGCCTTCAGCGACTCGCACACATTTGGTTTCATCTCCTTCAGTGCAGTCCCGCCCATGGACCATCGCTGGGCCCACGTCCTCCCTGTGCGCGTTTCCCTTCCTGCTGCGTGCCTCGCCCTCTGCACACTGTGCGGTCATGCTGCCCTCAGTCCCACAGGCTGGGGTTCTCTCCCCAATTGCACTCGCCCCGCGTGTTGCTCGGTGGCCACACTAGCCTGGGTTCAAAGCCAGTGTGAAGAGTCCTGGTTTAGCCTTGTCCTCCCGCACCTCCCCTCCTGCCCGCACCAGCATCCTTACAGGTGTGCAGTGTGCTTGCATTGCTGCCTCCCTCTCATGCCCTCCTCTGGGGCCTGAGAAAGCTGTGCTGGGGACTGTCACTAAGAGAAGGGAGACAAGGACCACCTGAGAGGGCCGCTGCCCAGGATCATTCTGGCATCGGTGCACAGCTCTGCCTGCTCCGTTATTTGAAATGATCAGAATTCTTTTTCCCTGGGTTTACCCATTTCTGCTATATCTGCAATTGTTTTAAGAAGTAACAGTGTCCCCAAGGAATCTAAGCAATGGGGACTACTCAATAGGTGCCCAAATAAACAGACTCCGTGCTCCTATCAAAACAGGCAGAGCCATACATATACATACATCAATTGTATAAAGCACATCTGCACATTCCCTGCCCCAATCATTCTCAAAGCATTTGCTCTTCACTTAAGCCCTTTGCATCAGGTCCTCTTTTTTGACCCCTCCCTCCCCACTCCCCCCTCCCTCATGTGCCCTTGGTCATTTATATATTGTTATTTTGTCATATCTTGCCCTATCCGGAGTCTCCCTTCCCCCACCTTCTCTGCCGTCCCTCTCCCAGGGAGGAGGTCACATGTGGATCCTTGTAATCAGTTCCCCCTTTCCAACCCACTCACCCTCCACTCTCCCAGCATCGCCCCTCATACCCTTGGTCCTGAAGGTATCATCCACCCTGGATTCCCTGTACCTCCAGCTCCCATATGCACCAGTGTACAGCCTCTGCCCTATCCAGCCCTGCAAGGTAGAATTCGGATCATGGTAGTTGGGGATCTGGGGGAAAGCTGTGTTCTTCATCGGTACTACCTCGCACCCTGACTGACCCATCTCCTCTCCTAAACCCCTCTATGAGGGGATCTCCAGTGGCCGACACTTGACCCTTGGGTCTCCACGCTGCACTTCCCCCTATGTATATGTATGGATTGTGGTAAGAGTGGTATGAGCCCCTAATAAAATGTAAAAAAAAAAAGAAAAAAAAGCCACAGGGCACCAAGAAATGCCCCGGGCTACCAGAAGTTGGAGGAGGCCAGGCACGTGCTGGGGAGGCCTGGCCCTGCTGCTGCCCTGACTTTGGACGTCTCTCTCCAGAACTGAGACCATGAATTTCCATCTTTTATAGCATCTATGCGGTAGCATTTGGTTATAGCAGCACTGGGAAAATAGACCCTTCCAGCAGCCGCTGCCCTAGACCAATGTTCTAGCTCTGCCTTGGATGGAGGGTGGCTGCCAGTCACCACGCCCCTTTCAGAATAAAATTGCCGAAAGATGCTGCTTGAGTTTTCCATCCTCCTCCTTTAGAGCCGGTGTGTGTCAGGCCCTACGGCAGTGATTCTCAACCTCCTAATGCCACGACCCTTTAATACAGTGTCTCATGCTGTGGTGACCCCCAACCATAACACTATGTTCATTACTACTTCATAAATGTTATTTTGCTACTGTGATGAATCATCATGTAAATATCTGATAGGCAGGATGTATTTTCATGGTTACAAATTGAACATAATTAAAGCATAGTGATTCATCGCAAAACAATATGTAATTATATGTTGTGAAATATTTATTTTTAATGACAAATAAATGAAATTTTGTCTTGAAGCATGGTGTAGCATGGGTAACAGTCTTCAGGCGGGGTACTCGTATGTGGGCGTATCTGCATGTGGGCAGACCTGCCTGGAGACAGATAGAGGAGCAGTGTCTCAGTTCCTAAGACCATCGGAAAGATGTGTTTTCTGATGGTCTTAGGCGATCCCTGTGAAAGGGTTGTTTGACCCTCCAAAGGGGTCGCGACCCACAGGTTGAGAACCACTGCCCTAAGGTGAGAAAAAAGCTCCCTGGGGGCAGGATAAATGCACATTCCCTGTGAGACATTCTTGTTGAGAAGATACATGGAGACCTGGAGCAGGAGAAGCCACCTGGAGACCCCTGCCAACATTAAGATGCTTCTACTGCCACTGGATCCACAAGACTTTCCCCCCACTGGCCTGTGATCTTCCTGCACTAGGTGTCATTGCATGTGTTGTGTGAGTCTGAAGAGGAATTTACAATTTGGTATGGGACATATGGGCTAATATTGGAGTTATGGACTTGATCTGGACTGGGCTGGGATGTGTCCTCAATATTCAATTACTCTCGTATATAAAGCTCTTTCTCCTCCGCAAAAAAACAAAACAAAACAAAGCAGGCAGAGCTGCTGCAGGATATACACTGGAGACATTCTTATTATCAGCCACCCTCCCCCCGCAGACGCACATAGGTATTCACCGAGCATTCGGAGCACACCCTGAAGCAGTGAGCTTATCACCATGTCCGCCTGACATGTGGGAAACTGCTGGCAATTCTCCGAGGAAGTCCCAGAATCGGGCTCCCGCAGTGCCTACTACACATCCCTACCCAGGATTTCAGATAGCATCGTGAACTAATAACGCAAACGTTGGGCAACTCCTGCCCAGCGGAGGCGGCTGTGTTGCTACCATGGGAGGAATTGGAGAGAACAGCTGGGGCAGAAAAAGGGAAGAAGGATTTCTCTGATCAAAAATAAACCCTTTTCATTTGAGATGCTCGCGGGAACCAGTCCTGATCTTCAAGAGGGGCAGAGTAGTTAGTTCCTCCCTTGGTTTCGCATCTCCTCCCACCCCTGAGCACCACACCAAAGACACAGCAATAACTACAGGTAGGCTTTGACTTGGTCGCATGAGGGCTGACCCTCCACCTCAACACCATTGGCATTGCAGGCTGGATACTTTGTTGGGGGGCCAGGGAGAGGGGCGAAGCTGTCCTGCGTGTCTGGCAGCAACCCTGGTGTCAATACACATGCCAGTAGCACATCTACCTCCAACTAGTGGGGACAGCCCAGAAGTCTCAGACAGTGCCAGGGGTCCAGGGGGTCAGCTGCGCCCGTGGGGGCCAGTGGGGGTTGTCAGCATGTGTATTTCCATATAAATGTAGTTTCAGTTGTGAAAAGTAGCTCCATTTGGGTCTTTTGTCTCATAAAGTGTCTTATGACCATAATTCCAATTAAGGTGAAAGATGTATAAAGGCTCGTTAGAGTCAGAAGCTCACTTAAAAGAGCATTTCTAATGGGTGAAGGGAGATGTTGGACAATGTAAGACATGACAAAATAATGATAATTTATAAATTATCAAGGGTTCACGATGGAGGTGGTTGGGGAGGGAGGGGGAAAATGAGGAGCTGATACCAAGGGCTCAAGTAGAAAGCAAATGTTTTGAGAATGATGAGGGAAACAAATGTACAAATGTGCTTGACACAATGGATGTGTGTATGGATTGTGATAAGAACTGTAAGAGCCCCAATAAAATGATATTTTTTTAAAATAGCACTTCTTTTCTTTTTATTAAATACTTTTATTGGAGGCTCTTATACCTCTATCACAATCCACACACTCATCCATTGTGTCAAGTACATTTGTACCTATGTTGCCATCATCATTCTCAAAGGATTTTCTTTCTACTTGAGCCCCTGATATCAGCAATTCATTTTCCCCCCTACCTCCCACATCCTCCTTCCCTCTTGAATCCTTGATAAATTATAGATTATTATTTTAAGAGCATTTCTAAAAATTAACTTCTATTTGTCAGTTTATATTTCAGCCCCAGCTAAAACGGACCCGAGAAACAAAGCCTGTCTTCCCTGTATCAGCTTGGGTGGCTGTTTGGGATGTGTTCTGGCACATTAGACAAGTCCCTTAGAACAGCAAGGAACCCTGATGCCATAGTGGTTATAAGTTGGGCATTGATCCACAGGTTAGCAGTTCGAAGCCACCAGTAGCTCCTCTGGAGAAATCCTGGGTTTTCTACTCCCAGAAAGAGTTACAGTCTCACAAAGGCATAGGGATATTTCCACCCAATACGGTTGCTATAAGTTGGCACAGAATTGATGGCAATGAGATTTAGGTCTTGGAATAACTACACGCTGCACCTATGTGGTATTTTCCCATTCAAAAAACACCTTCACATACATGACCTCTTTTGATTCTGTGAACAATCTTCTGAGATTCACAGTGGACAGTAGTCCCATCTTCAAAGTCGGGAAACTGAGGCTCAGATTGCTTACCTCTTGGCTGTCTTTACCAGGACCCAGGTCTCCTCACTCCACCTACACACATATGACACCTTACACTTTGAGAGTCTTTGGAAAGTGTTAATAATTTCATTTAGAGGTGTATTTTCTGGCTTGTTCATCCGGAACAGCACAACAAGCTGAAACTGTAAACAGTTTGAAGCAGGCCTCTGTTGCTGTTAGAAGACTGACGGATTCACGCTCTCACTGGTGCTGGAGAGCAGGAGGCCAACTGACTAATTATAGCCACCTTTTGACCAATAAACTGTACTT
This sequence comes from Tenrec ecaudatus, assembly GCF_050624435.1. NCBI lineage: Eukaryota > Metazoa > Chordata > Mammalia > Afrosoricida > Tenrecidae > Tenrec > Tenrec ecaudatus. Next base: position 50,152,997 of record NC_134543.1, read on the forward strand.
TTCCAGAAATGTGCGCACACTGTTTTTGATTACGTTAACATCCAAGCATCAGAAGCTGTACTGAAAGGAATATAATAGAATTCTTTTGGAATCAAGATGGTCAACCTCAAGACTTTCTTCGTCTGTATTTTTTTTAAGAGATACTATTTGCATAAATATCTTCATTTTCCCAGAAAACATCTTCCTCTTCTCCTGCCTTTCCCCGTGTTCTCTTTTTACACAGATGAGCAGTTTACAGAGAGACACAGTCAACTGTTTAAAACAATGTACCAACTCCACAGACAGGAGCACTTCCTCCTGGCATTGAAGGAATCGGGAACCTTGGGCAAACCATGAAAGATACACTGAATAAAAGCCAAAAAGAAGGGTGGGTGGAGAGAGATTGAGAGGGAGATTGCCTGAATAGTCACATTTGGGAAAACTACACAGTATACTTCAGTTCCATGTAGCTGTAGAATGAATGTAAACTTGAGTCAGAATGAAGACCACACTACTTGGCAGCTTTCCCGTTTCATAACCAGTAGCCACCCACCTCACTAGGCTCCTCTAGGCCCACGTAGCAGTGAATCCGGTTATATCTGGGTTCCCAGGCAGGGACACCTGGGAGGCTCCAGTTCAGCTTCAGGGCAGAACTTATGCAAGCTGCAATGGAGGTGTTTGTGGAAGGGTTTCCCCAAAGTCGGGGTTGTACTGCTTTAGGACGACAGCAGAGGCCTCTGGGTCTAGCCCACTCTGTTCTTGCTCACAGTGGGAGCTGGCCCTGACTTTCCAAAGGCACATTCAGCGATGCTGACTTGGCATAAAGGAGACCAGTCTTTTCCTAGGACAGTTTCCTCATCATGGCTCCTCAGCATCCTGGAAGGTCATGTGACTCTGTGCTTCTCAGTTCCTGATTCGCCCACCCCGCACCTGCTCTAGAAGAGCTGAACAGCAGTCCAAACAGAACGAGCTAGAAGTACACAGCAGCCAGGGTTCTGGCAGGCCGGTGTGCTATCCCCTTGGAGTCTCTGATAAGCAGCACCCGTTCAGGCAACAGATACAAAGAGGGACCCAGCTCCCCTCCGAAGAACCTGTGTCCCAAACCATTGGGGAAGAAAAGGCTGTTCTCAGCTCAGTTGCCAGGCCTGAGTCAACGGTGCATAAACTGACCAGCCTGTTGCTATGAGGCCCCAGGAGACGGTCATCTCCCCTACAGGAGGATCGTGCCCTGCTGCTTGAAGCCCCTGAGTGTGCCTAGTGAGTTTTCCAGGGAAACAGAGACGGAAGTAACAGACCCAGGTGAGTCTCTTGACCTAGCAGCAGCAACCAGATGGTTTGCTGAAGCGTGCCTTTATGGACAGAGGGTGTATGTGTGTGTGTGTGTGTGTGTGTGTGTGTGTGTGTGTGTGTACGCGTGCATGTGTGTGTGACAGTTTGCTGAAGCGTGTCTTTATGGACAGAGGTGTACGTGTGTGCGTGTGCGCGTGTGTGTGTGCGACAGTTTGCCGAAGCATGCCTTTCTGGACAGTTTGTGTGTGTGCGTGTGTGTGACGGTTTGCTGAAGCATGCCTTTATGGACAAAGGGGTGTGTGTGTCCGTGTGTGTGTGTGTGTGCGTGCGTGTGTATGTGGGGGGGGCTATTAAGGCGAGAATGCTTCACTAAAGAGGTTTCTCAATTCTACTTGAAAACCACTAGCCATGGTGGTCAATCAATGGATCAGGCCAAACTCCCCCTTCTGCCACCAGCATATTTCACTGAGGAGACCCTTCCAACGCTTCTGAGCGGTGACTGTTCAGGGACCACCCTCAAACTCCCCTGCAGACTCTGCAATTGATGCTGAATGTCGCCTCTGAACCGGATGGCTGGGGAAAGTAGCTCTACACCGCACGTCTGGAAGACCGTTTTGGTGTGTGGAAAATGTGTGGGGAAATCCCACTGCCACAATCCAGCTCTGCTTTCATGAGAACAAGCAGTTGTCTATGACAGAAAGACAAACCTTGTCATCTTCAAGGCAAATACATCAGAGTTTTGAAGTCGGTGTAGCTGTTTCACCTGACTTCTGCGGTTAATTGTTCTCGCTATCACTCTCTTCACAATCAACGGAGCCTGCCTTCTATTCCGTTCCCACAATCCTAGAAGTGACCAGGTCACCGAGGTGCAGCTGTCCTCATGGTTCAGCCACCCAACTCCCAAGAGTCACCTGACACTATTCCACAGTATCGGGAGTAGGAATCGACCCCTCTAAAGGACTGGGCTGAAGTCTCAGACACACCCTCAATTAACGGGTGTCTGAATCGCTGGCATTTCACTCCTCCCTGGCTGAGGAATCCTGCAGGGCAAGTGTTGGACGAATTAAGAAAACACAAGGTCTGTGGTTTCCACGCCACCAGGTGCATGGTGGGGTAAAGATGAGGCATTCTGCTCCGGGAAAGATTTACAGCTTCAGGAGGAATCCTGCTTCAAGTAGGCTATGCTTCAGTGGGTGCACCTAGACCAAGGCTCAGCCACTTCCTACCCATTTCAGCACAGATCTGAGAGTTTATGGCCCAAATTACCCTTTCTGGGTTGGGATGAGTCACTGGATTTGCAAAAGTTTAGGATTTGTGAGCTTTGCCCAAAAAGGACACATGACCTCTCGGGCCTGGGGTAGCACCATATTCTGTGGGTTCGGCTGTCTGAGAGCGAGCTGTGGCTGGGCTCCCCCCCACTGGACCTGTCATCTGCACTCATTCCGTGCCTACAGCAAGCTCCACACACCGAGCGGCAGGAGACGCAGAGGAAGTAGCCTGGACCACCGAGTGTTTGGGAAACTGAACAGTGCTCTGGTAGGTATTGGGGACAGGTGACCTGGTTGTACCTAGAACAGGTTGCTGCGTTAGGTGACCCTCCGGGGCGCCGTAGGGGTGCTCCAGTAGTCCTAGCCAGGCCTTCAGAGGGTCAGACCCATGCAAACGAAAAGCTGTGGACCCAAGGTGCCCACTGGTCTGCAAAGGGATAGCTCCAAGCGCCCCGCCGTCGGCGCCCTCGGACCCGGGCCGCGCGCCAGCCCGCCGCCCCTCCGCCAGCGCCCTGGCTCACCGGGTTCCAGTCCGTGATCCTGTTCCTTCGGCGGGTGCTCGGGAAGGGCGGCGGCTCCGCGCCTCAAATGTACCCGGCCTTGCCCCGCCTCCCCGGGGCGGGGCGCAAGCGGTCCCCCGCGTCCCCCCTCCCCCCGGCCCTCCCGGCGCCGCCCTGTCCCTGCCCTGCGGGCCACTCCCCGGGGCGTCCCGAACGGGGTTACCCCTACCCCAAGTGCCTCCCGGGACCTCCGCCCCAGGCACCCCGAGATGCCAGAGTGGCCGCCCTCCCCGCTCCCCGTCGCGGCCGCGCCCCTGGCTCAGGCTGCCCTCAGGGCTGGCTCTGCCAGGGGACCTCGCGCGCTTCCTGCCTGACTCCCAAGAAGTCGCGTCCACGTTCCTTGTCACCACCTGGCCTACACCCCTAAAAGGGCGCCCTGGCGGTGTCCTGGCGTCCGTGTTGGGCTGCGGACCACAAGGTTAGGCGTTCGAAAGCACCGGCCGCTCTGACAGAAAGAGGAGGTTTTCTACTTCCGTAAAGACTCGGTCTTGGAATCCCTGTCCCATAGGGTCTCGGTGCGTCACACTAGACGCGGTAGCACTGAGGAACCCTCTGTAAGGAGCCCTGGCGGCGAAGTGGGTTAGGTGGCTAACTGCAAGGTTTGCGGCTCAAACCCACCAGCCCCTTGGTTGGGGAAAGGGGACGCTGTCTGCTGCCATGCAGATTTACAGCCTCCGTGTTCATGACACTGGGTTTGGATCAAGACGCTCTGGCAGCCCGTGTGCACGCTGATCTGAGTGTGACAAGGAAATCCCTGGGGAAACCTTCTCAGAGATACAGGGTGCCATGTTCTCGTCCCAACTGCACGGTCTGGGATCCACTTGTATGATCTGGTATATCCATCTGTACGGCCTTCTATCCATCGTGTGGGTTATGGAATAGTGTCACAGGACCCAGCCCAGGCTCAGTGACTAACTTGTTTTACTCTCGCTCCTCCATACATCCTTGGCATCTCTTGAGCATTTGAGACAAGCAGGATTTCTGTCAATAATTGTTTAATGAACGGATGAAGGCAACAATGACTTCCTTCTTTGGAAAGCTGGATATCTATTTTCTCAAAGTTTGGGAGAGTTCTTTTGGAGGAAATAACAAACAACATATACATATTACTAACATTGATTTGACACTGATTACAGGTGCCATTTTAACAACTGGTTCACTGAAATCAACAAAAAGTTAGGTATTGGTTGTGGTGAACCAGTGCAAACCTGCTAGATCCCACCCCTGTCCCAGGTCCTTGAAGACAGGACAAGGCCTAAGAAATAAGCCTTTAGAAACAGAATCTTCACTACTCTACAGACTGCAGCTAAGCAAAACAAAGCACCACCACAGAAAAAATCGCCAACAACACTTCACCTGAACGCTCCATGGAAAGAGTCATTGAGAAAGTGGAAAGACCAGTTCAACAGGAGTTGGAGTTCTGAGAGGACTGCAGACTTCTCTTTTGATCCTGTTGCTGATAGTACTTTTGTGTGATAACTCAGTTCCAAACAAGAGTCTCCTCTCTCAAACTGGGATTCCCAGCCTGGTCCCTAGCATGTGGCAGGAAGCCTCAGTCCGCCAGAGCCAATATGTCCGGGAGCTTTTGAAGCTCCAGCTCCAGAAGTAAGCAACTTGGGAAACAGGGAACAGAGTAACGATGAAGGACCAGGGAGGAGATGGCACCATCCATCACAGTCCTGGCTCTGTGGCTGAGTTGTGTCCTAGGAAGAGTGGGACAGGCTTTATGAAAAGCTGTGAGCAAAGCTGTATCGATCAGGGCCTGGGTGACAAAATACACCTCTCAGATGTAAAGCAGACCTTCTCCCTCGGCACACGGCCCAGGAGGACCATGAGCTATTCCTGCGGCGGCACACATTAGCATGCTCTCCAGGGAGAACCTCAGGCAGTGCTTCCAATAGGTAATGGACATCCCTCAGGGGCAAGAGAGCAGGCACCTGATAAATGACCTGGTTAGCACTGCCTGAGTACCGTTAGGCCAAAGGGACAGAGCTGCACTGGCAGGAGAGGGGTCTTGTCATGGGGGAAAAAGCCTACGGGACATCCTGTTTGGTAATGTAGAGGGACAGCAAGAAAAGAGGAAGACTCTTGACAAGATGGATGACACAGTGGCTGAACAGTGGGCTCAAACATGAGGACAATTGTGAGGCTGGGCGGCGCTGGGGTGCTCCCTTCCGTTGTACACAGGGTCACTACTGGTGGGAGTTGACCCCACCTGGTGCCACCTAACAACACGGACAGCTGAGAGCCTCCGACCTGGCTAGGACTGGCCGAACTGGGGTTGTGGTGTAATTATGTGCTGTGGTTCGGCTTTGGGCAATGGCTGCCCGCACAAAACCAAAATGCAAAAGTGATCTCATGTCCCTGGTATGGGATTAAAGGGTCAAGACTAGTGGAAGTCTAAAGTTTAATTTACCAAGCATAATGGTTTTGTTGCTCTAAAAAAAAATCAAATAAGTTAATGGTTTTCAAAAGTATTATTTCCACGAGGCTGCAGTCCTCCTAAGGACATCTATTCATATATATATGAATATTTATTTATATATATAAATAAATAAAACTTTAAGGACCCCTAAGGATTCCTATTCATATATATAATATATATATAATTTTATTGGGGGCTCTTATATCTCTTATAACAATCCATACATCAATTGTATCAAGCACATTTGTGCTATTGTTGCCATCATCATTTTCAAAACATTTTCTTTCTATTTGAGCCCTTGGTATCAGATCCTCTTTTTCCCTCCCTCCCCCACACTCCCACCCTCATGACCCCTTGATAAATTGCAAATTATTATTATTCATATCTTACACCATCTGCTGTCTCCCTTCACTCATATTTCTGCTGTACATACCCCTTGGGATGGGGGTGGTGGTAGAGGGTATATGTGGATCATTGTAATCAGTCCCCCTTCCCACCCCGTCTTCCCCAGACCTTCCTTCTACCCTCATGATGTCGCTACTCCCATTACTGTTCCTGGGGGGTTTATCTCTTCTGGGTTCCCTGTGTCGAGAGCTCTTATATGTACCAGTTACATGCTCTGGTCTAGCTGGATTTGTAAGGTAGAACTGGAATCATGGGAGTAAGGGGGTGGGAGGGGAGAAGCATTAAAGAACTAGAGGAAAGTTGTGTGTCTCATCAGTGCCACACTGCACCCTGGCTGCCTTGTCCCTTCCTTGTGATCCTTCTGTGAGGGGATGTCCAACTGTCTACAGATGGGCTTTAGGTCTCCACTCTGACCCACCTCGTTCACTGCACTTCTATTCTATTGGGTGGCCTGAGTGGCTTGATGATGTCGGCTACTTGGGATCGTGTGCTATATACAGCTATATCAATAGAAAATTATGTTTAAATGGGCTGGCACATTTTCAGTTGTATACATTTTAGTTTTGTCCTGTTTTGTGTCAATATGATTTTATTATTGATGCTTCAAAATTATGTATGGCTAAAGAGTTGTGGAACATTGACAAGGGATGGTCTGTGGTAATTATGTAACTTCATGTCAACTTGAAGATATATTAAAGTGTAGGGATGGCGTACAACCTGTCAATCAGGTCACAGCCTGGTGGGGCCTCCTTGTGGGCATGGCCTTCTCATAAGGAGGGCCCTGGAAACCTTCCCTGCTTTCTCTGCCTTCACCTTCCTTCTGGGGATCCTGGTTGTTTGAGTCCTGTGATGGGGCCACTGGCCTTGGATCCAAACGACTTTGCGCCCACTGGCCTGTAATCTTCCTGCATTCTGCATCATTACATGAGGCTTGTGAGTCTGCAGAGGGACTGATGTGCTAGTATCGGACTTGCGGACTAGATCTGGACTTGGCTGGGGTGTTTGCTTGATATAGAATCACTTCTTGATATAAAGTTTTCTCTTACACATTAAAAAAAAAAGCTATGTTGCAAATGGTTCATGCCTTTAACTGTTAATCCCACAGGTTGGAGGGTCAAGTCCACTCTGAGGCACCTTGGAAGAAAGGCCTGGTAATCGACTTCTAAACAATCAGTCATTAAAAACCCCATGGGGCACAGTTTGACTCTAGCACACATGGAGGTGCCTTGCGATGAGTCAGAATGGAGTGGGAAGCAACTGTTTTTTGTGATGTGTGTGTGTGTATGGAAAATTAAAGAAGGAAGCAAACATTTTACTTTAGAATTTCACTCTGATCTTCCCTCCTGTTACCCTCCACCCTCCTCACTCCACCTTGGCCACACCAGCCACCTTCTGACTGGGCATCCTTGCTCCGCTATGCCCTCTGTCTGGAAGGTTCCTAACGCTCCCACCACCTCGAGTCTGTGTTCGAATTTCACCTTCTCCGTGAGATGTACTCTTGCCCCCCTATATGAGGGGGTTCCTGAAAAGGTAGTGCAAAGGCTAAATGAAAAGATCATGGAATTTTCCATGAACAGTTTGCAGCTCCCTCACATAACAGCAGACCAAACCTCCACCCACCTGGACTTCACCTCTCCCCCGACCGAGCAACTCTCTGCTCTACTGGCTGAGTATCTGTTGTTGGCTTATTGGCTAGACTCTCACCTGCCTTTCCTTTCCAGTTCCCTTCCTGAAGAATATATATATATATATATATATATATATATATATATATATATATATATATATATATACACACACACACATCTGATGACTTCAAGTGGCACATTAAAAATTATCAAAATTTTAGAGTGTAATATTAATTGATATTCTTCAAGTATCAAGCTAAAGGTCAAAATATCGTTCAAACCCCATCTTTTCAATAGCGATTCCCTGGAGAATTGACTAAAAAGTTGACTAAAACCCGAGACCTAGTCTCAATGCAACCCCATGAACAAGCAAAACTTCCACATGTAAATTTGCCCAGGAAACTCAAGTGACTTTAGGTATGCCTTTAATTTCACCTTATCGTTTGCGGGGGAGTCATAAATAAGTATGACTGTCTCATTTTTACTACTGGAGAAAGTGCTTTACTTATCCGAGCTCACCTACATCTTCGACGACAGTTCCAAAGTCCTAACGACTGGTCTCAGAAGACATTGAGCATGAACATTCTTTGCGGGGATTGGTTTGTGTCAACCGCGGAGACAACTAGTTATGATCTGATTCCTCAATAATCCAACCCTACCTACAGTGTCCAAATAATTCATAAAGTGTATCAACATTATCCTACCCCGTTGTCCACAGCAGGAGAGAAGTAAGTGTCTACAAAGCAGGACTCACTTTGGTGGAATTGTGAAAATGTCCTAGAATGAATTTCCAAGTGCCTTCGTAGTGGCTGGTACTTTCCTCACATCACTGTCCTCTCCAGAGCTTCCCTGGCTTTAAGGTGTTCATGTTAGAAATCCCTGCGGGCTGGATACGAATCACTGTGTGACTGGGGATTACTTATGAAAACACCCCTCTTCTCGGAGTGGATAGCCTGGCAACCCATTTATTTGAATGGGTCAGCCACAGTAAATGACTAACTAACATCTAAAAAGGTATCACCCCAGGAATGCCCTTTGTCTGGGGGGGGGGGGGGAAGTGCTGCACATCTGAAGACTTTGAGTCATGGGAGCACATGGTCAGGCGTGGCGCCACTGCCCTGGGAGTGCTAACTGATGGTAATCAAAAAAAGAGCCGGCAAGTGGGTTGCTATGGCGACCAGGGATGAGTCACCCTTGCCTTTCCTTTAGGTAATGGTTGGCCATTTCACGCCTAGATAAAGCCTGTGTCCTTGCTACTTACACTAGTGCTGTGATTAAATGGCCTTTTTGCTTCATGTCTACCATGCTTCACGTCTGGCCCCGTGCATCTTTGGGGGCCAGTTTCATGCCTCTAAAAGCTAACAAAAAGATGCTGCTAAGATCAGGGCTGCCTGGGACTGTATAGTTTGTACACATGCAACCAATTACTCATTAGGACCCAACCCAAAGCCTATAGATGCTTCTTTGAGATAAATGTAAACTGCAATCAAATAAAAGTGATTATAAAATAATGAGTGGTTGCTACGTACAAATCACTATGCATAGCAGTTGCCAAAGGGATACCCTCAGTCCTAGGACTCAATCAAGAGAATGGCTGTGTGTGTGTGTGTGTGTGTGTGTGTGTGTGCTCATGTATCAACAAAATCTAGTAAACCTCGAACAAACCTGAAAATCGAGGAGGAATCACTCAAAAAGTAGCCCACGGTCAACCACATAAGGAAAGCATGCAGCTCTCAGGAGAGAGAAAGCAAAAGACACGGAGATTAAGTCTCACACCCAGCAAGATACGGAAATGCCTGCAAAGGCCAAACAAAGAGGTCTTTCTTGTCTCACACGGGAACCCTGGGAGCACATGACAGGCTGGATGCTCGGTCTTTCTCCACTGCTTTCCACACTCTGGGGGAGGAAAGCTGGACGCAGAGCCAGGCATCTGGTCGTTCAGTCTGTCCGATGCCAGCAACAGTTGGGAACTAGGTGGGGCATGAAGCCGGCAGGCTGAGAAACGGAAGGCTGTGCATCGAGATTCTGGGTGTCATGGACACAATTTATGCTTTGAAGACAGTGATCTTTCTAGTTCTGGGATAAACTGCTCTTGGCTTCCTGCTGTTTCAATTCCAAGGTGTCTGCCCAAACCCCCTTCATTGTAGAACCATTTAGGCTCAGCTGCTAACAGAAAGGTTGGCCGTTCAAACCCACGGAGCAACTCTGAGGGCAGAGGACCGAGAGCTGTTCCTTCATAAAGATGGCAGCCAAGAAAGCGCCCCAGTGCAGCTTTACTCTGTGACAGGGGTCCCCGGAGTCAGCACCAGCTCACAGCGCCCAAGGCCAACAGCAGGCATGGTGTTTCTCGGCCATTTGACAAACCCACCCATCCCAGCTCTCCCAATGGCTGCACTCATCAAAGCCTGATCAACAGAGGGAACAGGGCTGGTGGCAATGACATGCCAAATGTCAGTTTGCAAGCTCCCCCCAGTACAGCTGCAACCAGGGCCCCTCAGGGGGTGCAGAAGAAGCTGTAAGCTGCTTAGATGGGAGACTCACTCTTGTATGAGGAAGGGAGAGGTAGTCCAGGTGTCAAAATAGGCGGAGAGCCTCTTTTTCAGTCCTGCTTGAGGCCTAGTGACCTTGGTCCTGAGTATCTGCCCCTTCATCTTGACCTTAGGCCGACCTTCAATGCCAGCTACCACCAAAACTCACAGTCTTGCAGTCATGGGTGCTATGTCCACAAGACTTCTGGTCTCCCCAGCAGGCCCTGTCTCAACTGCTGCTGTTACTTTTGTTGCCTCACCACCAGAGCTGAGTCCCTAAACAACCCAGCTCCAGCATAGATATACTGAAATGCCAGAGAAACTGCCTCTTTGAAGAGCCATAAACCAAGGACAGGGGTGGAAGGGACTTGGGTGGGGTGGGAAGGAGGTGATGGTGATTTTAGCTAGGGTGGTCTTTGAAGACCTCTTCAAGGAGGTGTTGTCTGAGCTGAAACCAATATAATGAGAAGGAAGCAGCCATGCAGAGAACCAAGGAAAGATCCTTTTAGGCAGAGAAAACACACACACAGAAGCAACCTTTAGAGTGGCCACAGGGACAAGGCCTGGAGTAAACACTGTTCCCCTTTCTGAAAATTCCCTTTTATCAGAAGTCCCTGCCCCTGGCAACCTCACCGGGGTGCTCCCAGCAGCCACTCTGGCACTGCAGGGCCTCTCTGCCCAGCTTGAGTTGGTATGGTCAAGAGTGAACTCCTGAAACCACTGGACTGCTGGAATTCTCTCTCAGGGTGCAAGAGACCAGCAGCCAGTTGGTCTGTGGGGTTGCATCTGCTCCCTGTAAACTTGACAGCCATGGGACGTTGCATTCTGGTGTGAGAAGTGAGGAACAGACAAAGCCGGTCTACAGAGAGAAGTCAAGATGAGTCAATAAACTTCTTGGAGAGAAGACATGAGACACAGGGAGTCCTGGAGTGCTTCAATTCCTGGTTCCAGACTGGTCTCATTTACATATTTGGATTTTGTATATTGCCCTGGTATATCCTTATTTTTAGGAAAACCCCTTTTCTACTTGGGCTTGTTATCTTAGGCTGGGTTCTGCAGAGAAGGTTATAGACATATATAGGCATGGAAGTTTTTTCAAGGAAATGGCTCACACGGTTGGCAGGCAAGTTCCAAGCCTGTTGGTCGGATGTCATACTGGTGGAGTCTCACGGCTTACGTAGTTACTAATGAATCCAAGATTGGCAGTAAGATGACAGGCATCTGACTACAGAGATAAATGAATCCAAGGTCAGCAACTGAGATAGTAGGCTGCTGACGGCTCCCAGAACCAGCAGGAAATATGCATCAGGCTGCTGGAACAAGCCCAAAGATTATCCGCAGAATACACACCCAGCAAAAAGCAAGCATGTTTTCCCACAACGTCCACTGATATTGGAAGCAGGCCACACCCTTGAGATTTCATCCATGGAGGGTGACTACATTTTAACCCCAAACCATTGAGAACCCTGGTCCAGCCCCATTGACACAAAACTTTCAGTTGCTAAGGCTGCTGTCTGTCACTTTCACTTGCCACCAAGGACTCCTACTACAAAATGTATGTCCTTAATTGGCCTCACTGCAGACCACTTGACTTCTGGGAAGTTGGCTCCCAAGCGAGTGTTGCTTGAGATTAATCCCTGAGGGAATTGGCTTCCAGTGTTGACACTATTTACAATTTCAACATTCACCACCATCACTTGCTCAGCGCTTACCCTCATGAAGTGACCACTGAGGATAATGGGTTGTACAACAAAGGGTGGTGAAAAAAGCAGATGGTGTTGGGATATCAAAAAGAATAGTATGTGGGCCCTTGAAGACTTGTCTCCAAACAAGGAGCCATCTAAGTGAGCCGTTAACTAAGCCTATATAGAAAATCACACCAGCCTGTGTAATCCAAGGATTATAAGTAACAAAATCCAATATGAAAGAGTAAAAGGTATCAGAGCATAAATTGCAAACACCAAATTTTCAGAAGGGTATGTATGACAGTGGGACCCCAAAATCCATTTGCAAAGTCCCTGCATAGATTGAATCTCTAGTGGCGCCCCTCTGACCACGGTCAAGGGGTATGAACAACTTTGCTATTGGACAGACTATTAGAAACTTGATGGTGGTTAGATATAATTGGGGTAGAATATGGTACCTGGTCATTTGATCTCCTCTTCGACACATTTGGATTCATTCTTGTTTTCGATATTTCCTGCTTTTTTTTTCTCAGCAGAGGTCTCTGGTTTATTTTAATCTTGTTGTTGTCTTTAAAATATGTATTTGTTGTTTTCCTGTTCTTGTATGTTTTCCAGTATATGAAGCACAGGTCAGAGACGCTATCTGGCGTAAAGGCTTATCGGGCATGGGATTTGGGGGAGGTTGGAGGAAGTTGGGGAGACAATAATGAATACAGGATAGAGAGGATGTTCTGGAACTGATTGTGGTGATGTGTATACAATTCTTTGAAATACGGCTGAACAATTGACGTGTATAACACATGAATTAGATCTCAGTAAGGAAGGGGAGAGGAAGGGGAGATTCACTGTCATCAAGTCAATTCCAGCTCACCTGTAGCTACTGCTGTTGAACTCACATCCCAGCAACCTCACATGGAAGTCTACACCACCCACCCATAACTCAGGTGTCTTTTCTGGGAACTTGGGGTTGAGCTCCACTTGGTCTGCTAGGCAACTGGTCCCTACCCACTGTCAGCTCAGGCTTGCTTGGGTACAAGATTTCAGGTCACCTTCTCCAACCAGTGCTCATGCATCCTGCCCTCCACCTGTTCCCTCTCTGTGTTCCACTTTCCACCTACCTCTCAGCACATTCTATGCTCCTCTTAAAAAAAAAAATCAGTGCTCTGAGGGTCCATCTCCCACCTACAGGCCTGCTCTGCATTAGAGAAGGTACAGGGGAGCTCAGCTGGGAAGTGTGTCTGCCCTTTATTGATATGCATTGCTTCTGTGGAGCGCCGTGCACACAGTCCCAAAAGAACTGTGGAGCTTGGTGGGGCTGTGCAGTGGGGGAGAACAGGACTGAGAGGCTCCTGCTCAGAGATCCTTCCAGATCAGCACACTGGCAGCTAGTTGGGAATATATGCATCTATTAACCAGCAACCACAAATAACTCCCTGGAATGAGCTGGGGAGATCTGGTTTGGGCAGAAAATCAGATAACAAGAAGAGGGATTTCCCCCATTCTGCACTTCTGAAGGGCAAGCCCCGTGCTCTGAGCCCACAAGCCAGATTGTCTACCTGCAGAGAAGTCAAGAAACCTGTAGTTACACCTGGCTGTTTCCTCTCAACTGTGGAGGCCCACTGACTACAAAAGTGAACTCTAAATCACATCCAAAGGGGGAGGCAGCAAAAGATGGCAGATATTTCTCAGTGAGCTGATTCTCTTACGTTAAACTTAATCCGTCAAAGCGCTCCAGGTTGATTTCAATCAAAAGCTACCTGCCAACAGTCTCATTCAAGAGGAAAGCCCACGAATGAAGCCCACGTGTTGGTGTCATGTTTACGCGTTGAGTTGCTAACCGCAAGGTCAGCTGTTTGGAATCACCAGCTGCCCTGCGGGAGAAAGGCCTGACTTTTTCACCCATAGAGCACAGGTCACAGGCCTTACAACCTTATAGTAAGATGCTGGGCATGAAGCTAGAGGTGAAGAAGAGTTCAGAATAAACACTATTCCATTTCTCTCTGGGAAGCAAGGAAAAATCACACTTGGATAGCTGCTTCCTGCCGACATGAGATCAAGAAAATATTGACCTGCCACAGGCATAGTACTCCAGGAAACTTATAACTGTAACTTCCACCGGCTATATGCATCACTGCCCAGTGCTCGTTCTGTCCCGACTGCCACTGTAGGCGTGGTATGGTTATTCTTCCCATTTTGCGGATAAGCCCAGAGAGGTCAAATCATTTCCGAAGCGTCTCAAACCGAGGAAGTGGGAGCCTTGGGATTTGAAATCAGGTAGGGAGGTCTTGAATCGTATTGCGAACCACATGCCTGCTCAAGGTGTGAGCAAAGTTCTAGGTAGGGGTAGCATGGCCGGACTCTGAACAGCCAAATGCTATATGCTTTTCCTAATCAGGAGGCAGGCAGACAGACCCCAGGTAGATCTTGGCTTTAGAAGGATGACGCAAGGGTAGATGAATGAAAAACTGGAGGAGAAGCCCAATGAAAAGCTAGTGTAAATGCTCCGAGTATCCAAGGCAACGGCATTGGGAAGAGAAAAGGATGCTGTCCAGTTGCCCATTGGAGAAAGTTGACAGGTAACACACAAGCACCTGACGTGTGTGCCACCAGCCAAGGCAGAAATGATCAGCAACTTCAGCACTCAGGCTCGCTGAGGCTGGCTGCTAGCTCAGGCAGCAATCAGAAGATGAAACGAATTTGCCGCCCTTGACATATATCTCAGAAAGCACATGACCACCGCTCTCATCAACTGTACCTCTTTCTACGCAGGGCTGTCCATTCCCTCCATCGGGAGGTCTGGTTACTTCCCTCCCGCTCTGGGAGCTGCAGAGGACACAAAAATCAGGCTCATTCTCTTCCTAGGAGTGAGGCAGCGGTGGGCTCAATGCGCAATGCAATGCGTGAATGAGGGCGGGCGGATGGTCACCGACAGCTTGGAAGCTTCTGAATGGAGTAGAAAGTGATGCTACGGATGGTGAGAGAGGAAACGGAGAAGCGTGAGTTTATTTCAAAGCTCTTCAGATGTGCAGTCCGGTGGGACATCTGTGAGCCTTGGTTGAGATGGAAATATGGGTCTGAACCCAGAAGAGGGCCAGACTAATGGAGCTTGTCACCGGAGCTGCGGCAAACACCATCTCTTGGGGAAGGAAGACGCAGAAGAGGGCTGTGGATGGGACCGGGAGGCCCCGCAGCCTCAGCGAAGGGAGGAGCCAGAAGAGAGGAGAGTCTGAGAGTCTGGTGAGGAAGGAACGCTTCCTGGGAGCGGAAGTGTCCAGCGGTAAATACTGCGGCAAGGTCAAGAGCAATGACGGAGGGAGCCTGCCCAGGGCGTTCCGGAATGAAGAGACCCCGTGGTCAGTGTTTCAGTAGTGTGATGCGGGTAGAAACCAACGGACCAGGTGGACAAGACGGCAGGGACTCTAAAACGAGTCTTTCAAGAAGATTTGGAGACAGTGAGTTAAGAGAGAAACTGGAACACATCACAGTGGGCAGCAGGGGCCAGGCGGGGGACAGAGTGAGTTAGAATTTGGGGGCAGTGGAAGCAGGTGGTCTTTAAGGATTCAAAATACCCAAAGGGGCAAGAGGGGCTGAATTAAGACCAGGGAGGGTTTCTTCTTGAGAAGAAAAGATCCTTAACACGGGTGCAATCGGCTATTTCTTTAATGTGACTCAGCCCACTAGTCTAGGACTCTGTCTTTTCTTTTTGGGGGTCTTTTCTTGCGGTTGTTGGTGTCATGGAGTCAGTTTGGACCCATCACAGTGAACCTTTGCAGAACATAATGCAGCCGTGCCTGGCCCCACAGCAGCCTCACAACGGTTCCTGTCCTGAGCCCTCTCGCAGCCACTGTGCCAGTCCTCCTCTGGAGAGCCTTCCTCCCTTTCGCTGCCCCTCTCCTTTATCAAGCATGATGTCCTCATCCAGGCACGGATCTCTCCTGACAACATGTCCAAAGTATGTGAGAGGAAGTCTTGCCATCGTTGCCCCTAAGTCCCTCTTTTATCTCCAGTACCTGTCAGATCTGGCCATGGATCCATGCTGAGTCGGTGACTGAAAGGCTGGCTGCCATCCCTTTTCCTCGGCTGTGAAGGTGGAAGTCACTGGAGCCAATAGCCTTGATGGAGCAGGTGAGGAAGGCCCTGGGTGTAGGCATAGGTATGGACATAGGCTCTGTCCTCCGGTCAAAGTCAAACCCACCAGAACGCATATACGTGCCGTGCCAAAATGTCCACACTGAAAGGCAAAGAAAGAAAGGGGAGGCTACATTTACTGTTCGCTTTAGAAATCCACACCACAAGTCATGGGACTGAGGGTTCCCAGAGCGCCGTCATTAACCATGCCCTTGGTACTTCCTGTATAATTTCGTCCTCTCTCAGGACTTAGCACCAAAGATAAGCACAAGCAAGCCAGCTCGGTTTTCTAGCACTTTCCCTAGTGGGCAGCGGGCGTTTTCTCATCAATCCGTCTGGAGATACGCTCCATTTAAGTATGATCTGCTCGAGCAAGAGCACACGTTCCCTCTCCAGGATTCCTTCTTTTTGTTTACCCTCCTGGGATTAAAAAAAAAAAAGTTTTCCTTTTGCCCTAAAAGCCTGTGAGGATACAAAATTCCATAGCTGTCTGCCAAAAAACACACCATCATATGCATACCTCTTCATAATTAAGATGAGGCTCATGTGAAAAAAGTGTATCTTTATGCCGTGAGCAATCTTACTGATTCTATGTTGTTCTTTCGGCTTTTTCTAAAGGGGAGGTCTGTTCCCGAGCCAGTCAGTGAATTCCTAGGGAGAGCTGGGTCCTTTAGACGGCTTTCTCTAACTGCGTCACTCCCTGGTCCTCACAACCCCTGGACATCTTCCATTGCCAGGAGACTCTGGGCCAGGGATCAAGTTCAATCCCCACCCCTCCTCCTCCTCTTTCCCCTCCCCGCCCGAGAACCTCAGCCAGAACAGGCCATGGGGCCTTAGGCTTCCCACTTCCACAAGAGGCAGGACCCTGCCGGTCTGCCCTGCACGGAGAGTTAAGTGCTAACTCTCACTCTCTCAGGACAGATTTGAGATCCTCAGAGGACAAAGTCGGAGCAAGAACATCACTACACAGTTTTGACGAGCGGCTGCCCAGCAGAAACCAAGTTTGAACAACCCCCAATGCCAAAAAGCTTTACAGACTAGAGGCATTCATTCATATTTCACATTAGATTCCTCTGTGTGTGTGTGTGTGTGTGTGTGTGTGTGTGGGCAGTGGCTGCTCCTCTTGTGATCACAATGGAAATCTAATCACATGCTTCCGTGTTTGGACAGCGGGGCACCTCACATGATTCCTGACTGTGACTTGAAAGGCATGGATTCTGTGCCCAGGCAAAAGACTCTCCCCAGAGAACTCCTTCTTTGCCTGTTGCTACACGTGAGCGTGTCCCAGCATTTAGCAATAGGGTGTTCTCACAAGTTTAGTGCATGTGGCAGGATTTATTGGCTGGCCTGGCAGTAAAAGCTCTCACAAGTCCAGAAGTCTCACTTCAGACTGGAGCAGTATCTTGCATCTGGATGTGAGCTACTCAGGGCAGATCAAAGCTCCAGACTGGATTTGAAGTCAGAGGAAGCCTTGTGGTTCATTAGAAGCAGGGGACAGTCTGGCGTTAGTGAAACTCTTTTGCGAGGTAGTTCAGCTTTGACGCCATCAGGGGCGGGTGGGGTTGGAAAAGTGGTGACTCTGGGTGGGGAAAGTGGGGGCATGAGGCATGAGAGCCAGGCCTCACATTTATACCAGAACCACTTGGTGTCCCGTGGATTCTGACTCATGATGCCCCCGTTTGTCACACCAGAACTATGTTCCAGTCACTGGTGTCCAATAGCTCCAGGACTTTCTTCCCACGCACCTCTGAGTGAACTTGAACTTTCAACCTGTCGGTCAGAGCCAAGTGTGATCACCATTAGTACTACCCAGGTACTGCCCAGTGTTCATTAAGGAACCTCACATGTGGACATAGGGGCTTTCTACAAATGAAACGAGGGATTTAGGCACAGCTCTATATATACAGAAGGGAAATAGAGACTATTTGGCATAGGGTTTAAATTTTTTAAAGCGAACCATTAACAGATACTACGGTGTCTGTTATACTGCTTAGTCATGTCGACGCGATTGGTTTGGTTTGGTTCATGAACGACTCGGAGCCTATCCACCTTGGGATTCTGAATCATGCATGACGACGGAGAAGCCCCATCACCCACCTGCCCATTGGCTGAACTGCAGTGGCTCATGGGTTTCGGTGATGCTGGAAACTCTACCACAGGTATTTCAAATAGCAGCAGGCCAGCTGACAGGAAGGTTTCAGCAGAGCTGCCGGAGTCAGACAAGGAAGAAGAAAACGAGGCGGGGTGGGTGTGTGGATGAGTGATGGGTGCTGCTGCGTGGCGTCAGTTCTGGTATGGATTGTTCTGACAGAATAACGCAGCGCTCCCTCCGTTTTTCAAAGCTGTGGCTGTGTAGAAACACACCACCAATCGTTTCTTCCAAGGAGCCTGTGGGAAAACCCAGAGACACCACCCCCCCCACACACACACCTTTTGGTTAGCAGCGGAAGGAATTAAATATAGGCACCACCCAGAGACACCTGACAAGGAAGAAAGGCCTGACAGTCTCCTACCAAAATTAGCCAGTGAACACCTACCTGGTGGATCACAACAGAGGGTTGTGCTCTGGTGTACTGAGTCCTGGAAGATGAGCTCCCAGGTGGGAACCAAACCCCAAACCAATGACGCTGTCATGGAGTCAGTCAGACTCAGAGTCTCTATGTATAGTGTTTTGGGGGATGTAAATCTTCACAGGAACAGAGAGCCTCTTCTTTTTCACTGGAGTAGATGATGGGGTTGAACCACCAACCTTGTAGTTCGCCGTCCAATGCTTAACCCACAGGGCCAGCAGGGCTCCTTCCAAGGTTCAAAGGCAATCAAAACGCACAGTAGCAAAGCCTTTACCTGCTCGCATCCTCTCCAACTGCTGCTGTCGGACCTGGCCTCCCTTCCTCCAAATGGACTGCAGCTGCCCCTGCACCACAGGGGCTCCTGTCACTCTGCTTCCTGCCACGCAAATACTCCAGATGCCACCCGACGAAAGAGCCGCTGCTCCTGCTGCCCTGTGGGCGGTGCCACATGTGCCCAGCGCTGCATCTGCAAAGGGGCTTCAGAGCCCTGCCCAGATGAGACTAGAACAACCTGCCCGAAGCCGGAGGTTCGCTCTCAAATTACCATGACTTCTTTGCTCCTATGAAGTCTCCGAAATGTATGAATTATTTTTTTAAAAAAAGGCTGATGAATTTAAAAACCAAAACCAACCAACTCAGCAGCCACAGCAGTTGTCCCGAGCACACCCAGGATGGTGAAACGAAGATGGTGCCGGACCAGGAAAGGTGCTCTGTGGTGCACAGGGTCACCCCGCGTCAGCACTGATGCCATGGCTCTATCAACATGCAGCGTTTCCCAGAGAAACGCCTTTGCCTGGCAGTCAAATGCCTCCTGTTGGCCCCTCAGGAGCGCGGGTGGGGGCCACGCTCCTCTTTTCCTGCTCACGTCAAGACTCCCGGGGCGACGTTGGAACTCATAGGCCTTCCAGCAGCTCCAGGGCAGGATCGTGTTGCCCCCACGATCGGCTTCCTGATGACTGCCCACTGATTGAGACTCACGGGCCCTTGAGAAGCGAGTGGAGAGGAGCCAGGACAGGATGGGACCTCAGAGACTCGACGGGGCTGGTGGAAAGAGAAGCGGGGAGAGTAGTCAAGACAAACCCCCTGACCGTTTGAGGGTGAACATTTCCCTGGAGGACAGAGCTCTGAGCATCTCAAGGTCTGGGATGAGAGAGAAGTTGGGTGCTCATAGGCACCGCCGTTGAAACTGCACCTCGCAGGTTTCCTGCGGAAACACATTGATAATCATGAATTTAGAATATTAATATGACCAACCCCTGGGGCTATGGAAGCTAGGCGAGAATTACAGATGCTTCTCTTTCTGGTGAAGGAGCTCAACTCTCAGGACACCAAGAATCACCGATGAAGATAGAAAAAAAGGCAGCAGGTCAGAAGAGATACAATTCCTCCTCCCTTCGATCCCACAGATATTTATCAAGGCTTCCTCTGGGTAGGCACTGGCCAAGTCTCAGGAGGAGAGCAGCCTTACCCTTGTGAGTCTGTTGTCAGGGTTCGATCTGGAAGAGTCAGATAAACCTGGATCCGAGAGCACTTGTCAGAGTAACTGTCACCTATGGGACCTTTGCTCTCACCAGCCCTCCAGGGACCGCCTGCTCCCGAGTCCCACGGCCGATGGCCCTGTCCCTGCACTAGGATACCAGAGCTGGCCGACGCCGGGCATCTTCCTGACCCTCTGCTCAAGTTTGACTCTTGGTTGTTGTTAGGTGCCATCGAGCTGGTTACAAACCCTAGCGATCCTCAGCACAACAGGACGAAACACTGCCTATCTCTGCACCACCCTCACCTTTATTCCCATGTTTGCAGCCACTGTGTCCATCCATCGCCTTGAGGGCCCTCCTATCCTTCACTGACCCTCGACTTTATTGGGCATAATGTTCTTCTCCAGGGACTGGTCTCTCCTGACAACATGTCCCAAGTAGGTAAGACGAACTTTCACCCTCCTTGCCTCTCAGATGCACTCTGGCCACACGTCTTCCATGACAGACTGGTCTGTCCTTGTAGCTGTCCCGCACACTCTCAATATTCTTCTCCAACACCGCAGTTCACATGCACTTCAGCTCTGAGATGTCCATATGACGTTCCTCCTTTGCTCCAAGAAGGGTTGCCTGTGGCCCAAAGTGGACTTTCCAGGTGCTGCCAATCTGGGGTTCCTAGTTTCTACCCCTGGCCAAAGGACTCTGATGGCCTAGTAGTTAAGTACTCGACTTCTCAAGGAAGGTTGGCAGTTCAAATTCATCAGCCACCTCGAGGGAGAAGGATGAGGCAGTCAGCTTCCATAAAGCTCACAGCCTTGGCAACTGATGGGGGCAGATCTACTGTGTTCTACAACCTTCACCAAGAGTCGGAACCAACTCGGTGACAGCACATTGGCTGTCATTTACTTGTCCCTGGCATGGCCTGATTCATTCCGACGGTACCAATTTTGCTGCAGGCAAATCAGTTTTCTTAACCTCACCTCTGGTCATGTCTCACATGGTCGGAAATTCCCAGTTACTCTCATGGCCTCTCAATTAAGATGAAATCTCAGCCTGAAAGTCTCCGTGTGGCATGACCTAGCCCCAGCCCGCTCTGGTTGCTCCTCCCTAGGCTTGCTGTGTGGAGCACATCAAAGGACCTGGCCTTCGAGAGCTTGAGCATGTTCTGACTCTTCCTTCCTCTCCACTTTACTCTGGCTGGACCCTGATGGGATTTGAATGCTGGAAGAGCGAGGAAGGATGAGGAAAATGGCTAAAGGGATCAACATTAACAGAGAGGTAGCTAAGGGAATGCACAGAGAGCAGAGAGGGGTTATATTTGCTTACTGGATGTTGGGAATTTAGAACCCCTGAATTACAGCTCTTTTAGGGAAAGAAACCTAGGTGGATCTTCTGGCTCCCCCTAACTCTCAGGTTACAGAAGTGTTCTCGCTCCCATTCTGTCCACCAGATCATTAAAGTCCAGAGGACAGGACAGGGCACACCGAGTGGTCTGAACCCAGGAAAGCCGTGCATCGGCGTTCTATCCTTTTCCCCATACTGAGTCAATCGCATGCCGAGCAAAGCATCTGAGAAGCTGGGCTACACGAAGAGGAGCTCGGATCAGGGCTGGAGGAAGGCTTATCAATAACCCACAATTTACCCATGACACAGCCTTACTGGCTGAACGTGAGGAGGACTTGAAGCACTTGCTAATGAAGAGTAAAAAATGAGCCCGGCCGGGGGAGGGGGAGTTGGGGGGGGGAAGAGGAGCTGATACCAAGGGCTCAAATAGAAAGTAAATGTTTAGAAAATAATGATGGCAACATATGTACAATATGCTTGATGCAATTGATGTATGGATTGTTAAAAGATCTGTAAGAGCCCTCAATAAAATGATCTTTTAATAAATAAAAAACCCCACAAAAGTAGCCTTGCGGGTGGATTGCAACTCAATGTAGAGAAAACAAAAATACTCACAACATCATGGTAAACGGAGAAAAGATTAGAGTTGTCCAAGATTCCATTTTGCTTGGATCCATAATCCACACCCATAGAAACATAAATCCAGACATTGCGTTGGGAAAACCTGCTGCACAAGATCATTTGAATGTGTTCAAGGAGCGCAGAGGTGGCTCCGAGGACTGAATGTGCCAGAACCCAGCCGTGGTGTTTTCAACAGCCGCGGACAGGTGGACAAGCTGAACAACGAATCCGGAAGACTGGAGAAGAAGGGGTGCACTTGCATTGAGGTCTTGGTGGAGAATATTGACAGCACCACGGACTCCCAGAAGAACAAACAGAGCTGTCTTGGAAGAAGTCCAGCCAGCATGCTCCTTAGAAGCGAGAATGGCGAGGCATTGTGTACTTTAAACACGTTAGGAGTGACCCGCCCCTGGAAAAGGCATCGTGCACGGCAAAGTGCAGGGTCATTGACAAAGAAAAGCAAGACCTCAGTGAGGTGGACTGACCACAGTGGGTTCAAACATAACCCTCGTGAGGCTGGCACGTGATGGGGTAGTGTTTGGTCTGTTGCACGTTGGGTCACTGTGAGTTGAAACCCATTCACTGTCACCTCCTAACAGCAGCAGCAAGGCCCCGAGAAGGAGCCGTGGGAGGACAGGGGGCTAAGGGTTGGGCTGCTCACTGCAGGGTCAGTCATTCACAGCGACCAACTGCTCCTCAGGAGAACAATGTGGCTGTCTGCTCCTACGACGAGAAAGACTCTTGGGAACCCAATGGAGCAGTTCCGCTCTGTCTTACAAGATCTCTATGAGTCAGATTCTCTCTGCCACAGTGTATTTTTTTAAGGCCCATAGAGATTAATGGCGTAAGTGGAGGAGGTAGAGAGAGAAATGTTTAGACAGAAAAACTTAGAGTTGCCTATAGATGACTTCTAACGCAAGATGAACAGCCTGCACGCACTATGTTCGTCCATGATGGGGCAACGACAGGACAATCACGGAAATCATGATGCAATCAGAACTATATACTAGGAATAGTATTTTCAAGCTACGGTCCATGAGCCATTAGTGGGTTACGAAGCCAACATTTTACAAAACAAACCAGGAAAGGCAACAACAGCCACAACAATGAGGATTCGGTATTGTGTTTGTGAGTTTTGTGTATTTGGGGTGTTGGAGGAAAATGGATTTCTTAAGTGAATCCCAGGGGTGGGAAAGGTGGAAAGCCCAAGCTCTGGGAAGGTTAAATCTGGGGGCGCAGGCTGAAAGAGGAGTGCATTGAGGGATACTGGAGACAGGGGTCTCCTTAGAAGATTCTTGTCAGAGCCCAGGTGGGCAGTCAAAAGGGAAGAGAAAGGAGTGGTGTGTCTGAGCGACTCTGGGGGGGACTTGTGGGATGTGGGGGCTCAGAGACGGAATGATCAGTCAGGAATGACCCTACCTCATACCCAGGAGCTTAGGGAACTGCTGGTGCCCACAGCCAAGGGTGAAGGGGCTGGTTTGGGGCTGGCACCAAAGACAGACTGAGGGAAACCTAGCCACCATCAGGTACTGGAACAGGCAGAGCTCCAACCAGAAGCAGAGACCTGACGGAAGGGGGACTTCCAGTGCTGTGGGCAGGCTTAAGGGAAGCAACGTGAGCTAGTAAGGTTACCAGAGATTAATCATGACAGAAGCTCTTCCCCACAGGTTCCTCTGGGGCCCAGGCTTCGAAGGCACCATTTCCCGACTCCTTTTCTAAGTCTGCTATCTTGAAACAGCATCTCTGGGTGGCATCGATGATTCAGGCACTCATCCACAAGCCACAGGATTAGTGGTTCAAACTCATCCAGGGGTGCCTCAGAAGGCAGACCTGGGGACTTGTGTCAGAAAGGTCACAGCTCTGGAACCCCCTGGGAGCAGTCCTCCTCTGAAGACACAGGAGGCCAGGAGTCCGCATGGAGGCCTCTGCTGCTAACACTGTCTCTGAATGCAAGTGGGGTGCGTGCGTGACCCCAGCCTGAAGAGTCAGGGGTGTGAGTCCACCCCAAGCTCCTCAGAAGAAAAGCTTTGGTCTCCTTCTGGAAAACCAGCGCTTGAAGATGCTGCTGAGCACCGTCCTACTTGGTCCATGGGCAGAATCTTCTAAATGGCAACTGGGAACTCAGAAACGAGCTGTGGGGTTGCCCAGGAGTCTGGTGGCATCGTGGTAATATGTTGGACTCCCATCCAGTTAGCGTCTGGGGTCTTAAAGATAAACAAGCGGCCATCTAGCTCAGAAGCAGCAAAGTCCACATGGAAGAAACACACCAGCCTGTGTGACCACGAGCTGTCGAAGGGATCAGGTATCAAGCATCAAGGAACAAAAAATCATATCATTGAAAATGTGGATGCGTGTAGAGTGGAGACTCAAAGCCCATTGGTAGCCAATCGGACACCCCTTACTGAAGGGTTGTGGGGAGGAGATGAGCCAGTCAGGGTGCAGGGTGGCAATGATGAAACATATAACTTTCCTCTAGTTCTTAAATGCTTCCTCCCCCCGACTATCATGATCCCAATTCTACCGTACAAATCTGGCTAGACCAGAGGATGTACACTGGTACAGATAGGAACTGGAAACACAGGGAATCCAGGACAGATGACTCCTTTAGGACCAGTGGTGAGAGTGGCGATGCCAGGAGGGTGGAGAGAATGTGGGGTGGAAAGGGGGAACTGATTACAAGAATCTACATATAGCCTCCTCCCTTGGGGAGGGACAGCAGCGAAGAAGGCGGGAGGGTGGGGGGAGAGACATCGGATAGTGTAATATATGACAAGGTAATAATAATTTATGAATGATGAAGGGTTCATGAGGTAGAGGGGAGTGGGGAGGGAGGGGGAAATGAGCAACAGATATTAAGGACTCAAGTAGAAGGCAAATGTTTTGAGAATGATGATGGCAACAAGTGTACGTATGTTCTTGACACAATGGATGGATTGTGATGAGAACTGTATGAGCCTCCAATAAAATGACTATATAGAAAACAACAACAAAACCACCAGCTACTTCTTGGGAGAAAGATGGGGCTTTCTACTGTTGTAGCGCTCGCTCCAGTCTCTGAAATTCAGAGGCAGCTCTACCCCGCCCTTGAGGGTCGCTATGCATGGGCATCTACCCAAGGGCGTTGAGTGCGATTGCCTACCATCATTGCTTCCACAGCTTCTATGAGTTTCTTCTCCCACGACAGGCCAGTGTGCCCACAACTCTTCACGTGCTATCTCACTTTATCCTTCTGACCTCAGGAGTTGGCCCTCTCATTATTCCAACGCTGCAGATAAAGAAATGCAGGTGAGATTGGATTTCTCAATCATTCTTAAGCGCCACCATGGACTGCTAATTAGGGTAACAAAGGTAGCAAATGCCTTGGCTGTTCACCCCAGCAAAGCTAGAAGCCATCATTGAAGTCACACCTCTTTGATCAGTGAGCCTGGGCCCCTCCTGGCCAGGTCTCCCTAGAAATCCTTCTTAGAAGCTCCAGTGGGAGTTGTCTGTTTGGGGTTTTACAGGGGGAAACCCTCCTACTGACTCACTGTCTACAGAACTGGAAGCTAGAACCCCGGACTCTCCTGTGAGCGGGGAATGCTAACCCCATAAGGTCAGCAGTTTGAAACCACAAGTTGCTCCACCAGACTACTCCTGTAGAGAGTTACAGTCTCGGCAACCTGCAGGGGCAGTTCTGTCCTCTCCTACAGGGTCACTGTGCGTTGGGCAGTGAGTTGTCCGGGGTGAGCTGCAGGATCCTGGGGGAAGAGAGAGCTTCCTTCAAACCTCTTCCCTAGCTTGTCTGTCTCTCCCCAGCCCTCGCCTTCCTCCCCCACCCCCACGCCCCTTTGTTTCAGGAAATGACTTTCAAAAATGGGCTCCCTTCTTTTTTTTTTTCTTTAACAATAGAAAACTACTTTTCATGCATAAGGAAGGACAAACCAAACAGACACTGTTAGAGGATTTGTTTCCAGCACGACCAAGAGGACTTTTGGAAATCAGGGCTTCCAAGGAAGGCGGCAGGCAGGCAGGTGAAGGAGAGGGGTGGGGGAGGCTAAGCCAGAGAGAGGGAAGGGTCCAAGGGGGAAGGAAAGCCAAAGGCAGCTGAGAAACTTCAGCCTGAGAGGATTGCACGCTAGAAGAGAGCACCCCGCTAGGGCAAAGACCGCCAAGCCTCGCCCACTTGTGGCACTGTGGTGGCTTGCATGTTGCTGTGGTGCGCCCAACGGTCTTTCAAATCCCAGGAGGGGCACCCAGGAAAGGCAGGTTTGGGCCGAGCTGCCAGCATGACACAGATTAGGAAGAAAGGCCTGCCAATCTAGTTCCAAAAATCAGCCGGCCAAACAACACCCTCTGGGTCAGCATTGTTCAAGACAGTGTTAGAGGATGGGCCCCTTAAGCTGGAGTGCATGAAACGACACAGGATGGGCCACATGCGAGAGCAGGCGCATGACTGAGAAGAGGGGCAGGTCCCAGCCTCGTCTTCCTTGGGTGTGCATGGGGCCATCACGGATTGAAGCTAACTCAAGGACGACCGACAACAATTATGGCCTGGGGTGCCACTTAAAACTCATTTCTGGGCACATTTTTTTAATCATTGGGGGCTCGTACAATTCTTATCACGATCCATACATGCATGCCTTGTGTCAAGCACACTTGTATATTTATTGCCATTATCACTCGCAAAACATTTGCTTTCTGCTTGATCTGGGCAAATCGTACCTGAGCCCTAACATCTTAAAGAAATAACTTGGGAGCACACATTTTAAGCTAGAGCTTTGGTAACAATCAGTTCCTATGATATCAGTCTCTGAGAAAAAATACAACTGTTTAGATGAACACCACAATTCAAACTAAATCAGTTAGCGGTAAGACTGCCACTTTAGTTCAGCAGCAATTGACGTATTGCTTTAATTACAAGGGGTTAAGCAAATATGTCGAAACAACTTGCGCCTTCCTTCATCTGTCAACTCTTCAGACTGACCCAGAAGTTGAAAGAACACCAGAACATGTTTTCTTAATCTCCAGATGACTCACTGAGATTCTTGAATTTCTTGTCCTCAATATAAAAGTCAGGCATGAAGTATCCCACAAGAGAAGCCACATGTCAGGTTAGGCATTTGTTTCTAAATGTACAACCAAAGGAGAAGAAAACTGCCCCCCCCCAAATAAACAGAAACCCCAAATCCCTACTGCTATCAAGTCTATAACAATTCATTGTGACCTGACTTAGGGTTTCTGAGACTCTGAAGTTTTACAGGAACAAACAGACTCATCTTTCTCCGTTGGAGTGGCTGGCCCAACGCCTCACCCACAGAATCAACAGAGCACAGGCCCAATGCTTCGGGGCCCGTGAGGCCTTTAACTGAGAGCTGTGGCCCAGTGTTCCGGGAACAGACGCGAAAGGCCTTTCTAAGCAACGGTGCATTGGCTAGCATTTCCCACTTAGGCACGGAAATGGTCACGTGCCAAAGTGACTCCCGTGTGGTGGTGGCAGTCAGAAGAGTGGGATAATATGTGTGGTGACTGGAAAAGGGTGCAGAGGAATTTCTGGACAACTGGAAATTGTATTTTTAGTGGGTGGGAGTTACAGGGAACATGCATACCCCCCTGACACCCACCCCCAAATAAAGAGAGTTGGAGGGGGGACTGTTGCCTGAACTGATTCCAGTTCCCGGTGACCCCTTGTGTGCGGAGTCGGAATGCACTTCGCTGGGCTTGCATTCAAGGCTGAGAACTTTCACAAGTCAATCACCCGGCATTTCTTGTGAGGGACTCTGAGTGGACGTGGAAACTGCCAAGCTTTGGATTCGTTGTCCAGAGCTTGGCTGTTGACAGCAGCCCAGGACACCTGTGCGCATGTGCAAAGTCGCCAGCTGGACACTGCAGACTGCGTTTCACGTCAGCTGAGAGGAGGAGCAGGAAGAAGGGCATGCGCTTTGTGCCAAGATTGGGGAAGACCTGCGAGCACACATTTTCATGCCAGCAGCTTCCACTGGGCGATATTTGGTGACCGATATGACGTAAGCTTGTATTTTTATCGTTTTGTGTGAAGCTTTAAAAATACTTGAAGTGAAATCCAAGAGTATTTAAAATATAAAGTTCATGAAAACATGTACAATGAAAATCACCAGTGAACTCACAATCACTCCTGCCAATCTTTGAAAAACCGTGAGACACGGAAGTAGTACACACTCATTTCCAGTCATAGAGCAACCCCATAGGACAGGGTAGAACCGTCTCTGCGGGTTCCCGAGACTGTGAACTCTTTGTAGAAGGAGGAAGTCTCCTCTTTGGCCCGGGGAGTGGCCGATGGTTTCAAACTGCTCACCTTGCAGTTGGCAGCTGGATGCATATCCAGCAGGCCACGCCACCGGGGTTTCTCTAGGTGGGGGGATCCGAAATGACCAAATGACTTGGATGTCAAACCAGGAAGTGAGTTCCCTGTGCACACCCCCACAGAAATGGCAGAGGCTCGAGTTTGGGCTGACCTCGGTTCAAATCCTTACTCAGCTGCTTTCCTACGTTCTGAGGCTACTTCCTCAGTTACCTCAGCAGTAAAACGTGTACCTCTGCATCTGAGTTGCTGGCGATTCAGGAGAACCTGGCTAATGAGGCCGACAAATGTTCCTTCTCTTGTTTTTTATATTCCGTCCCAGTTTTACCAAAAACCTGGATTTCGGGAGCGTCTGCATCCCTTCAGGAAGGCAGATCTTTTGCCTTGATTTTTCCACGGGCATAGCTGAATTTCATGGTGCTCTCCGCCATCACACCTGGCCTTCCTTGTTGTCCATGGCTTATTTGCAAGGCCGTACCCGGGCCCAGGACAGAAATAGGCAGCACAAATGGAGACAAAAACAAGACACTGAGCAGACTAGAACCACCATCCCAAGTCCTCGCTCTCAGCCGCAGGAGCAGAACGTCTTGGCTCCCGCCGGAAGGAATGGCCTCAGTGCTTGTGGGTTTCTTCTTCCTGCCCTTCCTCTCCCTTTGCCCTCTGTCTCTTGGCAGCCCTGCTCAGGAAGGGGAGGAAACAAGCCCAAGGAAGCAGGGGAAGGCAGCTCCCACCTTTGAACCCTGGGAGTGAAAACAAGGCTCAGAACGTCCTGGTGAGGAGGGGGTGGCTCTCACACTAGCGTGTGGGTCTCAAAGAACACCGGGACTGCTTTCTGGGCACTCAGCATTTCCTCTGCAGGTGCATTGACTCCTAAGAACCAGCATTTGTGTTGGTCTCGGGGCCGGTGTCTCCCCTCGGCCTAAAAGAAAGGGTTCTGAGGTAGGTGTCAAACAAGTCAGGCTTGTCTAGGTTAGCCCTCAGGTTCCAGAAGCGCACCTCGCAGGTTCTCCCTCTCCAGAAGAAACGAGAGGCCTGTAGGCCGGTGTCAGAGCGTGCAACTAAAAGCAGTCTCGTTTCAAAGCACTTCTCTCTGCCCTGAGACTCAGGACCACATCCTGCTTTCCTAAGTTCTGCCCAGTGAGCGCTCTGGACTCTCACCAGTTGGCAAGGAGTGACTGATGACTCATGGCAACCCCCAGGGTTGCAGAGTGGAACTGTGTGTGCTGTCAGGTTTAAGGCTGTGACCTTTCCAGACCTCCCTCCCAACGCACCCCTGGGGTGGTTCCAGGTGTGCATTTTCCCATTCGCACCACCCAGGAACCCCTAGTTCTTGCATAAGTATGACTCTGACTGACTCGAGAGACTCACTGCCACCGAGCTGATGCCCGCTCAAAGCGACCCTGGAGGATAGGATAGAACTACCCCATGGCTTTCCAAGACTCCAACTTATTTAAGGAAGTAGAAAGCCTCCTCTTTCTCCCATGGGGCAGCTGGTGGTTTCGAACTGCTGACCTTGAGGTTAGCAGCCCAATGCACCACCAGGGATCCGGTAAAATTAAAGCTGGAGAGACTGAAATCTCCTAAGAGATTTGCTGAGCCTCTCCCAAGGCTCCCTAGCATCCCTGGGGGAGCGGTGGGTTATGATTCAGGCTGCTGACTGTAAGATCTGTAGATTGAACCCTCACGGCGAGAGAGATGCGGCTGTCTGCCTGTATCAAGAGTTTGCCTTGGTTAGGGACAAATAGGGAGCTAATAACCACGAGTACAAAATGAAAGAAACTATTTTTTAAAGGTGACTGCGCTGATGATTGTACAGCTCTTCTTGATATGGTTGAACTATTGAATTTTATGCTATGTGAATGATATGCCAATAAAACCATTGGTGGGGGAGATGAACTGTCTTGGAAATCCTCTGGGGCAGTTCAACTCCATGGCAGTAAGGAGGGTCCTCCTGTCTTCATGAGCTTTCCTCTGTTTTAAGCCTTGTTCACAAAAAGGTTTGTGGGCTGGGGCCTCAGAACCCAGCAGGTACTAGTCACCAGCTCCACTGACCCTCCTGGCCCTGTCTCTCCCCAGGCCCTGTCTTTTTGCTCTCACAGAGGGAGTGAATGCCTCTGTGAACTGGCCTTTGACATTTTTTTTCTTGCAAAATCCACAACCTAGATTTTCTTTGCCTGTAGTCTGTTTGCTTGTCATGTGGCAAGAATGTGACCCAACAGTCTCCCCACCCAGATGACTCAGCGCCAGCTTTACATGGGTGGGAGGTTTCCAGACTGTCCTCGGGCACTGACTCCCCTGAATGTCAGCCAGGTGCGCCCTGGCCCTCCCCCACGGCCCTGCCTGAACCATGCTCCACACAGGCTCTGCCTCAGAGGGTCCAGGGAGAAGTCACGGTGGAGTCGACTGTGGATGGAGCTTGCAGAGTGGCTTCCTCTTACTTTGAGAAGGAGACAGTCGGTCTTCACCCACAGTTCTGTGCAGAAGTCTGTCTTGCTCTTGATTTGTGGTCATGTTGCCACCGCCCGCCCCCCCCAAAAAAAAGGGAATCCGGCCTCATTAAGCTTCATGGGGCAAAGTGGAGGCCATTGTATAAATAATCATTCAGAGATAGCCAGATCTCAGACCTAAAGAAAGACTGAGACCAGAGAAAAAGTCTAGAACAGTGACCAAAGGCCACAGATGAGAGGATCGTCCATTGTATTTAAGTCTTTGTTTTTCTTTGCAAATGAAACATTTTGGGGGAGTAGACCCCAAACCATGACTGTTGTTAGATGGGCCCCCTTAACCAAATTTCGCTTGTTTGAAATGAACTTGGGTGTCATTAGAGAGTCAGAGTCCATTCCATTTCCACTTCTCCTCCTTTCATAGCCACTCAGACCGATGTCCAGGGCTGACGGCTTAGCAATCGGGAGGGTTTTTAAGGCTGTGAGTCTTCTCGCTGTCTCTTTTAACTTTAACTTTATTTGTTTGTTTTGGTAGCCTTCACCAACACTTGATCTTTGGGAAAGATGACTAGACTTTTTAAACGCAGTACCCTGAATCTCCTTGTAAACACGCAAGCACTCTTCCATTAACTGCTGGGCTACAGCAAAAGCACGAGGCTATGCCAGCATCGCGGTTGATCTGCCTCTGGTTGCTGCAGCACGTTATCCTGTGAGTCATCTGACATGGAGCAGCTATTAGCCTCTGCCAGGAACTGCACCCTTCTCTGTGGTCTGGCCCGGACAGAATCTGCTGTACACAATAAGCCTTCCAGCAACAAAGCCGACTGCACAGGGGGCTGCACCTCCCTGCAGACCTTGGGGTGGCTGTATTTCACCTGGCTCTGGCCTCAGCAGGAAGCCAGAGTGACAACAAGTGTCTTGTTCTCAGGAGGGTGTGACTTCAAGGCCTCCAGGGTTCCTGTGCCAGCGTGCTTGCCTGGCTCCTGACTCACTGCTGGGCTCCTGACGTTGGCGGCTTGGTTGTGTTCTGCCATATCCACAGGTTCTCCAGCCCCATCTCCTCAACAGGGAAAAAAGAAAAAACAATATATATATATAGTATGTGTGTGTATAGTGTGTATATATATGTGTGTATATATATACACACATATGCAGGGGGGATAAAAAAGTTCTTGGGAAAAAAAAAAGTTCTTGGGAAGTGAAATGTAAATTTCATGGAAACTAACATGTATGTGTGTAAAATAAACCAAATTAATTACGATGGAGTCAATTCTGACTCAGGCTGACACCCCACGTTACAGTGTAGAACTACGCCATGGGAATTCCTGGGCTGGAATCTCTATGGAAGCAGATCACCAGGCCTTTCTTTCACAGTGCTGCTGGGTGTGTTGGGAAATGCCACGCTCTAGGTTAGTCATGAGTCAAAAGCCATATGCAACAGCCAGATAGATGGAGACGTTGATCTGGATTGAATTGTGTCCCTTTGGCTATAAATGAGAAGGAAGAAATTCACCAGCAGTGGCGTTTTGTTCTGTTTGGGTTTATACCTGCAAATGTGATCCTGCCTGAAGACAGGCTTTCTTTGTTCTAATAGGGCCATGCCCGAGTAAGGTGGGTTCAAAGTCTAATCACTTCTGAGCCATAAAAAGAATAGAGCGGGCACAGGACCCACACGGGGCTAACGTGGAGGCCAGTGGAGGATTGCCTACATCCTGAGGAAGGGCATGGAACCAAGGAATGGCCGAGGCCACCACTAAGGAAAGAAGGCACAGACCCTGATTTGTTCTTTCAGCTTTCAGATCTTCCTGAAAATAAGTGCTTGTGCTGCCCAGTCACCCACTGGTGTATTTGTGATACAGTCGCCCTGGGTAACTAAGGTGGAATTTCTTACACATTTCCCCTGAGCTACTGAGAGTAAACTGGAGACATGGTGCTCCCTTGCCCCCAAATACTCCAGCGCACATTTTCCACAAACAAGGACACTCTCTAACATAACCATAGAGAAGTTGCCACAATCAGGAACTTGGTATTAATACAAAACTACTACGTCATTCATCAAAATGCCCCCCCCCCAAAAAATCCTTTAATTTCTTCTTTGTTTTTCTTTTTCCTTTTAACCATACTAGGAATTAATTACAACAGTTTCATTCCCACAGGAACTGCTCACCTCATGAACTCTTTACAGCCTTGGGAACCCTCTGCAGGGGGTCACTGGGAGCGGGGATCGACTGGATGGCAGTGGCTTTGGTGTGGTTGGGGGTTTTCATTCAAAACCAGCTCTGATTTCAGGAGAGAAAACATGAGTACCAGGAGATAAATAAAACTAACTGCCAGCCAGTGATGCTGACTCACAGCAGCCCCCTGTGGATTTCTGAGATTGTCACTGTTTCTGAGAGTAGAAAGCCCAGTTTTTCTCTCAAAGAACTGCTGGTGATTTTGAACTCCCAACCATGGGGGTCACAGCCCAACAAGTAACCACTACACCACCAAGGCTCCATGAGCTAACTAAAGGAAATCAAGATGCCTAGATTCATACACGCACGTCCACGCTGCAACGAATAACAAAACAGTTGCCATGGAAACTTCAGGCAACCAGATACTCGCTAGTTTCATCCTCGATTTGCTTTTTGTCACACGATTTAGTCCGACAGACTAGGTTTGCCTGAGTGAATGGGTGTGACTGAAATGTTTGCCTCATTGTTCTCTTAAGCAGCGTTCAGTCAAGTTTTTAATCTGGGTAAGTGAACATTTCAGGTGCTTCAGTCTAAATCGCTTCCCTGTGTGTGTGCATTTTCCTTGTCTCAATAGTATTTTGAATTCTAGCCGAATGGCTAGATTAAGGTCATTATTGCTGGGGTTGCCAATTATCAACAGCAAAACACAGCTGCCAAAGAGTCGATTCCAACTCCTGGCAAGTCCACGTGTTACAGCAGATTAGAATCGTGGTCTCGTGACTCTTTGGGCAGAGATCGCCAGGACTTTCTTCTGAGGGGCTTCAGGGTGGCGCACATGCGCGTGCGCGCACACACACACCCTTTGCATGGCAGCTCTCCATAGTCTCTTTTGATCTGGATCAATTCCTCAGTCTTTGTATTTCTTGACCCTGGCACATCTCAACTGATCATGATTGCTCCCTCATTTCAAAGGTGATTTAACAATCGTTTGGGGGTTGGGGGAAATGTTCTAAGATAAATGTGGTGCTAATTATATTAGGGGGTGCCCCCCAAAACTGGAATTTTTTTCAAAGCTATGTATTTAATTAAAAAACAAAAACAAAATAACTCTATCACCTTCGAAGTACTCTCCATTACACTTAATACATTTGTCAAATCTGCGATTCCATTCTTGGAAACATTTTTCAAACTCATCTGTTTGGATGGCTGATGGGACCTTCCTCCTTTTGACCTTCACCTCTTCTATGCAGTCAAATCTCTGACTTTTCATGTCCCTCTTCATTCTTGGAAACAAAAAGAAGTCACATGGAGGGAGGTCAGGTGAGTAAGGTGTGTGGGGCAAGAAAGGCATGCTGTTTGTTGCCCAAACCTGGAGCACTGAGATGGCTGCGTGAGCAGGTGCATTGTCTTGGTGGCAAACCAGTCCCCCATCTGCAACAAATCAGGCCTTTTTTTGTCACACACTTTTATGCAACCTTTACAGAACCTCTAAATAGAAAGCTTGATTAACAATTTGACCTGGTGGAACAACCTCCAAAGGCACTATCCCCCTCACATTAAAAAAAACAAATGAGCTTCATTTTTGGGAGGTACCCTTTGTACAATTCCCCTTGATATGATTGAATGGTTGAACTATTCAATTGTATGATATGCATATTATGTGCCAATAAAACTGCTGGAAAATAAATGAATAAATAAAATAAACCAAAAAAAACATATAGACCAGTCGTTTTGCACACTGTCTTTCCCTTTGGGTTTGTCTGGTGTTTCTTCATAATTAGATTCCAGCTATACATTTTTGGCAGGTTTATCACAGAATTGATGGTGCTTCCTTGTCAGATCATCTTAACCGGGGCGCATCATGATGCGGGATATCCGTTTAACCTGAGTGAGAGATCTCAATGTGATGACTTGACTAACTACCACGGTCATTTTCTCTTGTAATGACTATTTTCAGGGGGATGTTCTGCAACTGTGTAATCATCCTATTCCTTATCAAACTTAATCACCAGCTTAGCATCCACTGGAGACTCTGCCTCCAGCAGCCTCCTATACTTATGCACTTACGTTCTCCTGTAATGAAGGACTCTCCCTGCATGGTCATTCTTGCACATCAGTATGAACTCACAGATTCTTATTTTATGAAATGGGATATAACCCATTCTGAAAATGATGGTTTTAAATTTCATTGTGGTAATGATGGTCCAAGTTCATCTTCTATCTTCTCAGCTCCAGCCCTCCAATCTGCCATTTTCCCTAGGATCCCTGATTTCTTTCATGGGAATGGTCTTCAAAGACCATAATCTGGATCCTAAATCTGTCCATTTATACTGACAAGTCCTGGCTTCTAAATCTTCTCAGCAACAGATAACATATGCACACAGAAACACACACACTCATAGCTGCAGTAAAACTTGTGAAAACCAGAAACCTGTCAGATAGGGAAAATCCAAACATTTCTCACTAACTAGAGAATGATTGAAATGTGCTGACTGCACCCTGTCAAAGGCGAAGGCCTTTCAAAATTAGGAAAAGAACAGGTAGTCTCAAAGAGTTCCAAGTATCACAGGTTTTCCTTTTTGCGGTAGGAAATATGAGTTCACACTGATAGCGCCACTTCCAATGCAGCAAGTACCTTTTCTGTATTTTAAACTCCTGTCTCCAACATCTGGCTCCCACTATCACTATCCTCAAGTTCAAGAACATACAGAACGAAGTTTCAGAACCCACAACTAAAGGTTAGCCTAACTAGAGTAGAACTTGTTGATGATTTTGAATTTTAGATACGTTCCAAGATGTAACTTAATGACTTGATACAGCAGAGTTTGTTGCTCTGAATGGCTTACAGACAGTTGAACTCCCACAAAATGACTGGGAGGGGACAGTGCAAGTGAGCTGCTGTGGTCCATCGAGGGGATTGGACAGATTGTTAATAATGCAAATAAGGTTCCTGGCACCCTTATGGGGATCGGGCCATGCAAGTATGTTTTCTGGCACCCCAATGAGGAGACGGTTAGTGTTGCCAGCCTGCTAGGTTTAAAAAGAGCCATCCAAGAGGCAGAAAGAGACCTCACTACAATCGAGAAAGAAGACTTGGAAATGACCTCTTCCTTTGGCCCCTGAGTCCCTGCACCTAGAACCCCCAAGGCTTAGGGGACCAGAGAGGAAGCTGTCACTGGGAAAGACCGTGAAAGACAGCGACACAGCCCTAGCATGAGGCCGTAGGAACCGGGAGACTGGGTGAGACCGCTGGGGCTTGCCCACCAGATAGCAAAGAGTTGTAACACTTGCCCAAGACTCCTGGCAAGGGCCAAAGGCCAAGGGTGAGAAGAAGCGTCCTGATTAAGGAAATGTGTCCTGGGTTGTTCCTGTTACTTCCAAAAGGATCCCAATTCTGAGTTGTACCCTATCACTTCCCTACTAAACCCCAGAGTGGCAAGTACAGGTTGTCCATTCTCTGTTGTAATGAACCATCGCACTCAGCAGAGATTGTGCTGTGGGGAGAGAGGGCTGGTACCAGAATTTGTAAAAAGGTTGAAGTGGGGGCTATATATGACCTCTACCTCACAGGAATTAGCCTTGAGCGGTTGGTCGTGGTTCTCTTTCTTCTTGTGAAGTTAGAGTAGGTTGTCACCCCCTCACCCCCCACAGCCCCTTCCATCCTCTCACACAGTGTTTCCCCAGATAACCCGTGTAACTCTCACTTCCTTCATGATATAGAACATTTTCATCTTCTGAGAAGGTCCCTTGTGTCTCCTCCCACTCAGTGCCTCCATCCCCAGAGGCAAGCATCATTCCAATAGGTCTGCTTTGTCTACAGACTTCTCATCACTGCCTCATTGTCAACTTGCATTGAGGGAGTACTCAATGTCCATCTGCTACCTTAATACTAAACCTATAAATATATACACATAGATCTATTTCCCCATCATCATATATAAATATATTTACATATGTAAATGCCTGTATTTAGACCTCTATAAATGCCCTTTGCCTCCTAGTTCTTTCCTCTATTTCCATTTACTTTCCTCTTGTCCCACTATCATGTTAAGTCTTCAGTTGAGTTTCAGTAATTCCTCTCCATTACATTGCTCTTGATCAAGCCCTACCAGGCATCCTATACCATCCTCACCATTGATTTTATATCACTTGTTCCTGGGTTTATTAATACCCACTTCCTTTGCCGCTCCTTCCCCTCTCCCATGTCCCCTGGGAACTGTTGGTCCAATTGTTTTCTCCTCCAGATTGTTTATCCAGCCTATCTTGTCTAGATAGACCTGCAGAGATATGGGTATTGGGAAACAGGGCACTAACCCACCCAAGGGGAGGGTATTGTTTATATCTCCCCAAGGAAAGAGGGACCAGACTTCAACCCGGTGCTCCAAGATGTGAATGCAACATACCAGCATGAAACAGGGAACCAGTAGAGAGGTCTGAGGGGCCAGCCCCAATCCCACCTATGTAGACAGCCACCCCTCCCCCCCCAGAAGAATTT
Source organism: Tenrec ecaudatus (assembly GCF_050624435.1). NCBI lineage: Eukaryota > Metazoa > Chordata > Mammalia > Afrosoricida > Tenrecidae > Tenrec > Tenrec ecaudatus. The sequence continues at coordinate 50,190,332 of NC_134543.1, forward strand.
AATTCAGAGGACAGCACTGAAGCTACAGCTCAGGGAGAAGTACATGTCTGATCAGAGCACACGGGGGCAAATAAGGGGGGAGGAAGAGAGTGGAGCACATTCTGGCCCACCAAGCCTTGAGGATGATATCCCTGCTCAGAGCAGCTAAAGCACAGAGTACCATATGGCCGGCCCCACTAGGAGACACGACATCCCTCACCGACCCATATCCCTACAGGGACCAACACTGGAGACACAGTGTGGGAATTGCACCCAATCTGACCCCACCACACTGAGGCAAAACACTAATGGGCCTGCAACAGAACAGCAAGGGGAGCAGAGCAAGGAAGTCCCGAGGGAGTACCAAAAATAGACTTTGGGGCCAGGGTGTGGCACCCCATCAGACTCCACTGGAAAACACTCCTAAAAGTCAACAAGCAGACCTTGAACTATTTACAGACTTTTCTTTTTTTTTTGGTCATTGTTTTGTTTTCTTTTGTTGCTTTGTTACTGACATTCATACCCTTTTGCAAACATGAGTGCTCAGAATTTAAGCCCTAATATAGCATCAGCTTGAGTTTGCCCTCTGGACTCGATGGGCATGTGGTTCCTGCACTGTTCTATGTTCCTCATTCCACTTAGGCTTTTGATCCGGCCCCCAAGGCTCTGCGGCCTGGAATGCACTTCCAGGGTAACGCAGTATACCAGGAACCACGTCAGAAGAAGGCCCAGCTCCTCAAGACTTGGCAGTGCTGCCCTGTCTACCCTTGTTTCATGTCTGCATTGCTGGGCCAACTTTGCTCCTCCGTTCCTAAATCTGTTTTCAACCTCAGTTTGGTATCTGTCCCCACCCTTGCTTCCCTTCAGCCACAGCTGATGAGGCTCTTCTCACGAGGGGATCTTGGGACTGTGAGTATGACAGACAGGAAGCACATTAATGTGAAACTGCTCAGCCCACCCCCACAACCCACGCGTGGCTGGGGCTGGAGCGACGGGCGGAGAAAGAGAGAGGGCCCCTTGGTATACTGACGAATAGCTTCAACTCAAAAGGGCTAAGCCTAGTTAGAAATCTATTAAGGTAAGGCCTTCAAATCAGGAAGTCACATCCATATTAATGTTTAGAAACAAGAGCGTTATAATAGCTTATTTTCCAGGCTCCCAAATGAAAAACACAAGAAGGGCTCAATTGTGAGAGCTTCAGTCCAGACTCATTGATATGTAGACCCTCACCTGCACAACCCATCGTGCCCCTGAGGCTCTGATGTTGTGAGCTCCTGACTCATGGCAACTGCATACACCATGGAAAGAAGCACTGCCTGGTCCCGCACCATCTTGATCAGTCCGTTGTGATTCATATGGTTTTCGGAAGGATGGATTGCCAGGCCTTTCTTCCTAGTTCATCTTCATCAAAGAGCTCTGCTAAAACCTATTCAGCATCATAGTAACACACAAACTTCCATTGACAGATGGTTGGGGACTTTGGTGAGGTTCATGGACTGAGGATCAAACCCAGATTTCCCACAGGGAAGGAGAGAATTTCACCATGGAATCTCCAGTGCGTCTCCTTCTGGCTGCTGGCAATACAGTAAACGCAGCCAAATGTTGGCGCTGTGTCTTTTGTGTGTTTAGGGTTCCCTACAAACATCTTGATGGAGGCGAATGTTGGGCATTTTTCTACCTCCCTCCCATCTGCACATGAGCTGCATGTCAGCTAAGCAGGTTGTGTCTGGGTCCGCATTGGGTTGATTCTCCTTCATCATCTTGATGGGGTCTTGTCGCCATTCCATCGAAGCACAAAATGGAATCAACCTAAGAGTGGAATAACAGGCATGGGGGAGCCAGGGCGAGAGGGGCATTTATGGGCAGGGAGCCCACCACTCACCACCTCACCTATGTTATTCTCTTTCTGAGAGTTGCCCCATAGTGGGATCATCATATACTTTGATCGATCTCTTTCTCCTTCTATTAAATTCTCAACTATTTTCTTTAACCCAATAACAAATCAACTCTACGTCTCTTTTCTCTCACCCTCTGTGTACTTCACAGTCTCCTCCAGCATCTCCTCATGGCAAACTCTCTAAGGTATACGAGTCTATCCTCTCTGGCAAGACTGTGAAGACAAACATCAGCAGTCAGGTGGCCGTGGGCTTGGTAGGACTGAATTCCCTCCACTGACAGACCAGATACATTGCAGGTTTGGGTTCCTCTTCTGCAGGTTTTCCAGAGGGAAATGTATGGAGGTTCCACTTGTCGTGGGTCATCCACTACCCCACTAACCCAGTTCAAGCCCTCCCTAGCTCTTCTCTAAATCACTTTAATCACCTGCTGCCTAATGAATTTCCCTGCTCCAGGTTAAAGCTATTTGGCTAGGATCCCAAATTTATGATTAGCTTCCCACTAGAAGCCCTGGTGCTGTGGTGGGTTATGAATTGGACTTCAAACCACAAGATAAGCAGTTCGAACCCACAAGTCACTCTGTAAGAGAAAGAAAAAGTTTTCTGCTCCCTTAAAGATTTACAAAGTAAGAGTGATCTAACTATGGAAATGCATAACATGTGAATGCTATCTCAAGAAAACTCCTCAAAAAATAAACCAAACTTGGCCAATGGTTACTGTGGGTGAAGGAGGAAGAGCTATTGCTTAGGGGGCATTGAGTTCATGTTAATGGTGGTAGAATAATTTGGAAAAGACTATCAATAATGGTTGTACAGCTTGAAGAGTATTATCAATGGTACTGAATTATACATGTAGAAGTTACTGAATGGGAGAATGTTTTGTTGTCTATATTTTTGCCACAATTAGAAAAAAAGTACATGAATAACAATGAGTACAAGGAAGAAGAAAATGGTTCTAGAATTGACTGTGGTGATAATTGTACAAGATTGAATGATTCGATTGTATGACATGTGGCTGAAGTGCTAATAAAACTGGCAAACGTTTATGTATGGTCTCAGAAACCCATAAGGGCAGCTCTATTCCGTCCTTTAGGGTTGCTGTGAGTCAGCATTGACTTGATGAAAGCAGGTTTGGTTTGGGTGAGGGCCACCATGTGACTTCCTTGTCCCTGAGAGACATATGCAGGGACACAATCAAGGAATTGCACTCCATATAAAATCCCACCCACATGAGCAGGAATGGGCACAGGGTGGTGGAGATGCCCCATCTTGATTGGTTGCAGTATCAACTGATACTTCACTTAAATTAAGATCATCTAGGAAGGAGAGTCAGAGTGGAGACCCAAAGCTCATCTGTAGACTATTGTACATTCCCTCACAGAAGGGTCTCAGGGAAGGGACAAGCCAGCCAGGGTGCAGTATAGCACTGATGAAACATACAACTTTCCTCTAGTTCTTTAATGCCCACCTCTCCCCCCATCATGACCCCAGTTCTACCTTACAAACCTGGCTAGACCGGAACATGTACACTAGTACAGATAAGAGCTCTTGACACATGGAATCCAGGACAGATAAACCCCTCAAGAACAGTAATGGGAGTAGTGCTACCATGAGGGGAAAAGTGGGAACTGATCACAATGACTGACATAAACACCTCCCCCCATGCACACACAGGGACAAACAGCAGAAATGTGGGTGAAAGGAGACAGTGGATAGTGTAAGATATGAAAATAATAATAACTTGTAATTTATCAAGGGTTCACGAGGGTGGGAGTGTGTGAGAGGGTGGAAGAGGATCTGACACCAAGGGCTCAAGTAGAAAGAAAATGTTCTGAAAATGATGGTGGCAATGTATGTACAAATGTGCTTGACAAATGGGTGTATGGAATGTCATAAGATCTGTAAAAGGCCCCAATAAAATTATTTATATAAAAAAGACCATGTAGGAACTTAAAAAATGCCTATGTGTAAGCCCCACCCCCTGAACTCTATATTTAGTTGAGATGAAGTTTGGGCAGGTTTTTTCTTTTCTCTGAAATACTCATTCATATAAGTACCAGAAAAGTATGTATAGAAGTCTTACAAGTTGGCCTTTCTGTTCTTTTCTGATATTTAAGATGTCAAAGGGGAGGACACAGCAGCTCCTCCAGTGCAAACTTCTGGAATTCCCTGGGTCTTCTCCTAGGAGCTGTAACCCACTGCATTGCCAACACAGAAGCAAAGCCTCTGTCATCTCTGTGAGGGGAGTCGAGGGCGGTGGAACAGATGGCCCCGCTGCTTCTGTGGGTAGTGTGGTGATTGATGGCCATGGGTGAGCAGGGAAACCCGAGCTTAGAAAGAAGGTCCATCCTGTGGTGGTGAGAACAACAGTGGCAGTGATATCAGAGAAAAGTTACATTTTGAAGCTAATGTGGGGGTCATAGGAAACAGCACAGACAAATGAAAGGATCACTTGTAAAAGAGTGTGCACATTGTGGCCCAGTATGGCATCCAACGCTGGCAGCATTGTACGCTTTTCCATGTCTTTGTAGACACAGTGGACACACCATCAAAAATGATCTGCATGATATCAGAGGGACTCCACAGAATTCAGCTCAGGAGAGTTGCTTAAAGGGAAATTCAACACGGCAGTAACAAAGGAGAAGCATCATTAAGATAAGTAGGCACAAACCCAAAAGGTTTTGAGGGGATGGGAGCTTTTGGCTTACCACAGTGGAGGCCGGCAAGGGCTTGACTTTAGCCCTGCCACTGTCTCTGCCGGAGCCTGAGAGGGGGTTTAATTTCAACACAGCCGCAGTTTGCCACAGCCTTCCTCTGGGCAGGGACTAAACCCTTGCAGCTCCACAGGCAGGAATCTGAGCTCAGCTACATTGTTACTTTTGTTTCCCTCTCTTCTCTATATCCCTCCTCCCCCCACACAGTTTTGGCAGGCTTAGTTTTTAAAAATTTTTCCTCCTCTTTGTCTCTTTCCTGTTCTCTCACACTCCACTGCTGACCTCCAGGTCACTCCCATTAGCCTAGGGCATTTATGCCTGCTCCACACCCAGTTAGGTGAGCTCCATGCTGTGAAGTTAGCCTGAGGCTGGGGAAATCCCTGCCAACCAACACCAGGGGATAGCTGCCCAACTTCTTACGGGGACTTCCTGTCTGTGTGCCTGGGGGCCTAAGGCAACTGGGCCAACTCTCCTCAAGTTCTAAGCTGCTGCAGAAACCTCTGCCCAACCTCCACAACACCAAGTCAGGCAAACTACCTGCCTTCTGGGGCATTCCCCTGAAAGGAAAGCCACAGGAGGATAAAGTAGTAGGTTAATTCCATAGTGAAATTAGCTGTAGGCAGTTCAAAGGACCATTCCTACAAGTCTCCCAGAGAGAACCAGTACTCTTTGACTCCCTGGAAAATGTCACCTCGCTCCTCTAAAACAATGCACTGCAAACAGCCATCAGCCCCAATTACCTCAATGAAAGAATAGGAGAAACAAAAGGCAATGGCAAAAGGTGACCCACACATAACAACATGCATAGAAGCAGACATTGAGCTGCCACAGAAAGAAATTTTCAGAACGCTGCTTGGATTCATACAGGATATGAAGGAAACAATACAGAAAAATAGTGAAATGATAGAGGAGATAAAGGCCATACACCAAAGGGAAATACAGGAGCTTAGGGAGGAGATAACAAAAACCAGTAACAGAAACATGGACCTCGAGAAGTGACTAGAGGAAGCAGAGAACCGCATCAGTGACTTGGATGACAGCCAAGCAGACTTTCACAAACGTGAACAAAAATCTAATAAGATCATCAGAGAAGCTGAACAAAACCTAAGAGCTATGTCTGATGCTATGAAGCGGAACAACATTAGAATTATTGGCTTACTGGAGGAAGACACAACAAAGAAGTCATCTGCAGCAATAGTGAGAGAATTCTTGGAGGAAAGCTTCCCCAGCTTAATGAAGAAAAACAGGCAACCATTCAGGAGGCTGAAATAACACCAGCTAGACTGAATTCCAAGAAGAACTCACCAAGGCACATAATAGTTAAACTACCCAACTTTGAGGAAAAGGAGAAAATCATGATAGCAACAAACAATAACATATAAAGGCTCCCAAATTAAGAATATGCTCAGACCTATCAGCAGAAACTATGAAGAAGAAGAGAGTGGAGTAACATATTCCAAAAATTGAAGGAAAACGTGAACCAAGAATACCCAGCCAAATTATAGATCAAGCTATATGGAGAAGTAAGAGTCTTCCAAGACAAGGAAAAACTCAGAGAATATGTCAGAAGAAACCTAACCCTACAAAAGATCTTTGCCAACCCAGAATGGGCAGAAGAACAACATCCTCCAAGCATAAATAAGAGACCATCACATAGAACAACCTCACCCAGAGGGCAACAAAAAGAAAAGAGACCCCAATATGGCATTGGCTTAAGATTGGAAAGAAGTCAAGAATGATACACACACACACACACACACACACGCACAACACACTAATAAGAAAGGAAAGTAGGAAAGCACCCAACACAAAATGTATAAGATGACATTACAGAGTCTACAGATGGAGATAATAACCCTGAATATCAATGGTCTGAACTCAGGCATTAAAAGACTAGCAGACTGGCTTAGAAAACACAACCCATCAATCTGCTGCCTACAGGAGACACATCTCAAGGCTACAGACAAGAATAGGATGAGAATCAAAGCCTGGAGAAAGGTATATCAAGCAAACAGCAATTTAAAAAAAAGCAGGAGTTGCCGTCCTAATCTCTGATAAAATTGACCTCAAAGTGCAAACCATAAAAAGAGATAAGGAAAAACACTATATAATGCTCAAGGGAATGGTAGACAAAGAACCACTAAGCATTGTAAACATATATTCCCTGAATGAGAGACCCTCTGAATACATCAACCAAACACTCTAAAAGATGAAAAAGAAATCACAGCCTCAACAATTATAGTGGGTGACTTCAATACATGACTCTCTGAGAAAGATAGATCACAGGAAAAGAAACTCAACAAGGAGGCTAGAGATCTAAACACTATAATTAAACAATTTGACCTGATAGATATTTATAGAGCTTTTCATCCAAATACTAAAAAATTCACATTCTTCTCAAGCCCACATAGCATATATTCAAAGGTGGACCCTATGCTGGGGCATAAGGCGAATCTACATAAATTTAAGCACTTTGATATCATACAGACCACTCTCTTTGACCACTGTGCCATAAGGCTGGAAATCAACAAAAGGAAGACGAAGAAAACAAGAGCAAACAATTGAAAGATGAATAACTCTATGCTGCAAAAGGAGTGCATACTGGCACAGATCAGAGATGAAATTAGGAAATTTCTAGAAAACAACGAGAGTGAGCATACAACGTACCCAAACTTATGGGACACAGCAAAGGCAGTTATCAGAGGAAGTTTCATAGCAATACATGCACACCTAAGAAAGGAAGAGAGACTCATGATTGATCTGTTGGGTGGACTGAGAGCTGGCTGCCTACGGTGGCTGCTTTCCCTCAGTCCCAGGAGGGCTATGGCTCTGGGAAAAGAGCCCTAGGAAAATGTGCGCAAGAGGAATAGGAGGTTTCTTCCTAGGGTCAAGGATTAAAGTGTTACAAGTCACCCCTTACCTCAGATATTCCAAAAGTGGGGCCCTTCTCCAGCTGTTTGAAAATGGAAGCGACCTGAAGAGAACCAAAAACATCTGACTTTAAAATAAGAACATTGGAATCAGAATCTTGGCTCCTCACCCTCAATTCTCTTCTTCCTAGCCCTGAATCACAGTACCTTGTAGCTGTGCTGATCACCCCCAACCCCAAATCAAATGTGACTTCTTCCAGCCAAAAACACTCACTGTCATCGAGTTGGTGCTGTCTCATAGAAACTCTCCATGAGTTTCCAAGACTGTATCTGTTTACAGGAGTAGAAGGCCTGGTCTTTCCCCTGAGGAGCTGCTAGTGGTTTCAAACTGCTAACCATGCAGAATGCAGCCCAACAAGTAACGACTATACCACCAGGGCTCCTCTGCCAAAAACAAGGCTCTAGGAATTGATGGAATGCCAGTTGAAATGTTCCAACAAGCTGATGAAGCCCAGGAAGCACTCACTCATCTATGCCAGGAAATTTGGAAGGCACCTACTTGTCCAAATGCCTGGAAGCAATCCATATCTGTACCCATTCCAAAGAAAGGTGACTAACAGAATGTGAAAATTATAGACAATACCACTGATATCACACACAAGTGAAATTTGCTGAAGAGTACACAATAAGGGATGCATTAGTACATTGACAGGGAGCTGCTGGAAATTCAGGCCAGAATCAGAAGAGAATGTGGAACAAAGGATATCATTGGTGAAGTCAGATGTGTCCTAGCTGAGAGCAGAGAATACCACAAAGATATTTACCTGTTTTGTTGGCGATGCAAAAGCATTCAACTTGGTGGATAATAGTCTGTGGATTGTCTTGAGAAGAAGGAGAATTCCAGAACATTTCATTGTGCTCATGTTGAAATTGTACTAGGATCAAAAGGCAGTTGTGCTTACTGAAAGTGAAGAGGACTTGATGCACTTGCTGATGAAGATGAAGTATTATTAAGTATGTATCAAAGATTATAGCTTTCGATACTTTACAGTTTAAAGTAGACTTAATGTAATGAAAACCAAAATCTTCAGAACTGGACCCATAGGTAACACCATAATACACTGAGAAAAGATGGACATTTTCAAAGATTTCCACCTCGAATCCACAACCAATGCTCATGAGCGCAGTAGTCAAGAGACCAAATGACATATTGCATTGGGAAAATCTACTGTGCAAAGGTTTCTTTAAAGTGTTAAAAAGTAAGGATGTTATTTTGAGGACTAAAGTGTGCCTGATCCAAGCTACTGTATTTTCAATGACCTCAAATATGCGAAAGCTGGACATTGAATAAGGAAAACTGAAGAAGAATCGATGAATTTGAATTATGATGTTGACAAAGAAATTAAAACTAGCATAGACTGATCAAAAGACCAAACAAATATTGTCTTGTCTTGTAAGAATTACAGCAAGAATGTTCCTTAGAAGCTAAGACGGGAAGGCTTCTTCTCCCTTACTTTGGCCATGTTGTCAGGAGAGACCAGTCCCTGGAAAAGGACAGCATGCTTGGTAAAATAAAGGGACAGAAAAAGAGTAGGACCTTTGACGAGACAGAATGACATAGCAGCTGCAACAACAGGCTAAAATACAACAACTGTGAGGATGGCGCAGGGCAGGGAAGTGTTTTGTTCTATTGTACAAAGGTTTGCTATGAGTCAGAATCAACTGGATGGCACCTCAACAGTAACAATCAATGGCTGACCAATACCCACCCAACCCATGCACTCCAGTGGGATCTGACTCAAAGACTCCAGAGGGCCGAGTAGAAAAGCTCCCTAGGGTGCATGGACTGTCAATCATTACAGGAGTAAATAGAAGTATCACATCTTTTTCCTTGCAGTTAACACCTCAACACAAAAATCCTGTCACATACATTTCCTGGTTTTAAATCAGATATTCCCTTGTTCCATTCACACAACTGATATGTACATCATGAGCACAATCAAGTGTTCTGGAATTCCATTCTTCTCAAGGTTATCCCTTGATATAGTCAGTAAGGCACAAGTAAACACATTTCTGGTATTCTCTGCTTTGACCCAAGAGCTATCTTACATCAGCAGTGATCGCCCTTGTTCTACGTCCTCTTCTGAATCCAATCTGAACCTCTGGCCCTTCCCTGTCAATGTTCTATTTCAATCGTTGTTGGATAATCTTGAGCAAGATTTTATATCCATCATATTGTTCGGTAGTTGGCGCATTCTGTCACCTTTCTTTGGAATGGGTACAAATATGGATCTCTTCCCGTCAGTTGGCCAGGTCGCTGCCTTCCAGCTTTCCTGGCACAGATGAGTGAGTGCTTCCATTGCTTAATAAGCTTGCTGACACATTTCAATTAGTCTTCCATCAATTCCTGGATCCATGATTTTGACTAATGTTTTCAGTGCAGCTTGAATTTCTTCCTTCAGTACCATTAATTCTTGCTCATATGCTACCTCCTAAAAATTGTTGAATATCAACTTGTTCTTTTGGGGACAGTGACTCAGTGTATTCATTCCATCTTCTTTCAATGCTTCCTGAATCATTCAATATTTTGCCCATGGAATCTTTCAATATTGCAACTCAAGGTTTGAAATTTTGCTGGAGCTTCTTCAGTTTAAGGTATGCTGAGCATGTTCCTTTGGTTTTCTAACTCTAGGTCTGTGCACATTTCAGTGTTTGACTTTGTCTCCTCAAGCTGCCCTTTGAACTTTTCCATTCAGCTCTCTGATTTCATTCTTTCTTCCATTTGCTTTAACTACTCTACAATTAAGAGCAAGTTACAAAGTCTCTTCTGATATCCACTTGGATCTTGTCTTTCTTTCCTCTTTTTTTTTAATGACCTTTTGCTTTCTTCATGAATGATGTCTTGAAATTCTCTCACAGTTCACCAGGTCTTCTGGCATCCGTGTTCAATGCAACAAAGCTGATTTTGAAATTCAGGTGGGATAGATTCAAGGTCATCTTCTGGCTCTTGAGGATATGTTTCAATCTTCTTCACTTTTAATCTGAATGCACATAGGAGCAATTGATGGCCTGTTCCACAGTCAGCCTCTGGCCTGGTTTTAGCGGCTGATATTGAGCTTCTCCAGCATCTCTTCCTACAGATGTAGTCAATTTTATTTCTGTGTATTCCATCTGGAGATGCAACTATTGTTAAAATTCCATCTGGAGATATCCATGTGTATAATAACCTTTTGTGTTGTTGAAAAATAGTATTTGCTATGTACAAGTCATTGGTCTTACAAAATGCTATTATGTGATCTCCAGTGAGTTAGTCCAGGTTGACTAGAGAAACAAATTCAGAGACCCTCATGTGTGTGTAAGAGAGAGCTTTATATCAAAGAGTAACTGTATATTAAGAAAACATCCCAGCCCAGTCCAGATCAAGTCCTATAATGCCAATATTAGCTCACGAATTCTTCTTCAGACTCACATAGTGCATGCAATGACACAAAATGTGGGAAGACCACAGGCCAGTGGGTGCAATATCTTATGGGTACAGTGGCAGTGGAAGCATCTCAGCACTGGCGCAGGTCTCCACATGGCTCCTCCAGCTTTCTGAACGTGCCTTCTCAACAGCAAGGGGAAGTAGAGAGAGAGAGTGTGGCCCTCCTCTAGGAAGAGAGGAAGTTCACAGAATCCTCATGAGAAGGTCACACCCAAAAGGAGGCATCATCATGCTGTGACCTGATTGATGGGCTAGACTCCACCCCTTCACTTTTAATATCCTCAAGTTGACACGAGATTATGTAATTGCCACAATTTCATTTCTATGACCGAGTCCATATTTTCCAACTACTGTTCTTTCTTTGTTACCAACTTTTGCATTCCAAACACCAATAATTATCAATGTATTTTGATCACATATTTGATGAATTTTTTACTTAAGTTGTTGGTAGAATTCTTCAATTTCTTCATCACTAAATTTTATGATCGGTGCGTAAATTTTAACAATAGCTGTATTGATTGGATTTCTTTGAAGTTGTATGTGGGAAACTGTGAACTGGGAAGTTAGTGTATGCTGACAACTTATTCTCATATTTAAGAAGCCTGGGAGGCCAGGGTTCTGGGTGAAGAGAGGTCTTCACACTTGTAAGTTAGAGATGAGTCCCAATCACATTCTCATAATAAATATTAATCCCCACAATATCCTCCCATTATAGTGCTACCTTAAAATTACCTCTTAGAAGCACGCACATGGCTGATTGCTATCTGGCCGGCAGCTTTATCTATAGGAACAGACATGTTGCAATTACTCTCCCTGTTTAGGAGACAGTCACTCCCCATTACCTGTCCCCAATACTGATATTAGGTTACTCCTCCAATGGACTCAGAGACCTCTAAGGTTAAGGCACTTCCCACTTTGTTATGTATGTGGTTACCTGTAATTAGGGGGCTTGCATGCCTGAGACTTTGTAAGTTGATGTAAGAATACATTTTGTCTCTCTCCTTCCTGGACCTGGTTCCTGATACCATGGAGGTGAGTACCCCAAAACTTTTGTCTGCCTCTTAATTTCTTCCCTTCAATTGCACAATGGTCCCTTAGGCCCCATCCGGATGTGGGGCTGGACCCCACAGTTACATAGCTATAATCCGATATCACTGACAGCATTGTACTTCATGATTGATTTTGCAATGTCCTTTTTGACAATGAATGCCATGGCATCCCTCTTGATTGGCCTATTCCCAGAATAGTAAGCCATAGGATTTTCTAATTCAAAATGCCTAATACCAGTCTAATTCAGCTAACTAATGCCTAGCATATAGATCTCCATGTGTTCCATTTCACTTTGACCATGCCCACTTTTCCTAGATTCGTACTCCGCACACTCCAAGTTCCAATCATTACTAGATGTTTGCGGCTGTTTCTTCTGACCTTGAATTTTGCCCCATCAGCAAATGAAGATGCCGAAATTTCCACTCCCACCACACTCTCCTTACCATGGTCCCGCCCACTTACCTCTGAGAAAGCAGCTCCTCCTGTCACATTTGAAGTGCCCCCTGATCAGAAGAGCCCATCCCTGGGCACATCCTGACAAGGTTCTGCTCCCATTCTGTGGTAGTTACATAATCTGTTGTCAACTTGAGACTATTAAGAGTGAAGGGGTGGAGTTTAGCCTGTCAACCAGGTTGTGGCTTGACGACCTCATTTGGAGGCACTAAGGAGATAAATAGTTCGCTAGAGGTGGGGCGCACACTCTCCCTGCAAGACATTCCTATGGACAAGTCATATGGCACTACAATGATGGAGCCAGACTCCTGGAGTTGGAGGAGCTACGTGGAGACCCCCACCAGCACTGAGATGCTTCCACCACCACTGGATCCACAAGACATTCCACCCACTGGGCTATGATCTTTCTGCATTCACCATCATTGCATGTGCCACGTGAGTCTGAAGAGGAATTTACAGATTGGTATTGGACCTATGAGCTAAAATCAGACTATGGACTTGATCTGGACTGGGTTGAGATGTTTATCTTAATACACAATTATCTTTATATAAAGAAAGCTCTTTCTTATAAACATATATGAGTGTCAATGAATTTGTTTCTCTAGTCAACCCGGACTAACACACATCCATTAGGGCTTCCCTTACGTGCGATGTTTTGAAACTATGCACAAGGTTTTCAGCATATATGTCCTCCAAAGTGGGCAGCTGAGCCCTTCCCTAGCAGGAGAGAATGTGAGAGTAAGCATCTCTCAGAGTAGTTCTCAATATTCTACTCTTGGTCTGAGATGGAGTGTAGGATTGAAAAGCAGACACAAGGGACTGAGGAGGTGGTGAAAGTTCTCCAATAAAGCAGAGAAAGTGAGGGGGGAAGATGAGTGTGTGTGTGTGGGGGGGGGGGTCCTGGGTCAAAGGTCTCTGGCCCTTGGACAAAGACAGACAACCCTGAATTTAACAGCTTATTTTTAAAAAACATTTTATTAGGGGCTCATACAACTCTTATCATAATCCATTCACATACATACATCAATTGTATAAAGCACATCTGTACATTCTTTGCCCTAATCATTTTCTTTTTTTTCTTTTCTTTTTTTACATTTTATTAGAGGCTCATACAACTTTTATCACAATCCATACATATACATACATCAATTGTATAAAGCATATCCGTACATTCTTTTCCCTAATTACTCTCAAAGCATTTGCTCTCCACTGAAGCCCTCTGCATCAGGTCCTCTTTTTTTCCCCTCCCTCCCCGCTCCCCCCTTAACAGCTTATTGTACTTAAATGCTTTCATGCACTCCGATCCTTCAAGAAGCAGGGACAGCTAATGAGGCGCAGGTCCCTCTCTGGAAAAGGAGACATCTGGTTCCATTTATGACTCCACCAAGACTTGCCAGATGTTTTTTGAGCAGCGTCAGCCTGCTGCTCTGAGCCCCAGGTTTCTTGTCCAGAGGTGTCATCGGTCCCCTTGGAATGAAGGGGTTTCTCAGTTTGGCTGAGAAATTGGCTGTTACCATGGGACAGGCCAGGAAGCCTTTTCATTTGGAGGAGATGTGTGCTGCAGCCTGGTTTATCCAGCTTGGCCGTTCCCTTCTTTCTCACTTCCTGGACACACACACAGAGTGTGTTGGTGGTCCTAGAGGCAGTGGAGGAATTTCCTCTGCGACAGCTCTTCTGAAATGTGCCACCAGAGTAAAGGTGGCATCAATCCTGAAGACACTTCAGGGCATGGCCCTGCGGTCACCATTGGAGCAGAGCAGTAGATGAACCCACTGCTTCTTTAGCCAGGGCTGAGCCTAGTTTGGGTAGTCCTAAGGTTTGCTCATGTAAAGTCACTCATTTCGGCAAATCCACATTGTTGAACCTTTTTACTGGGGTCCAGTGAAGCTACAGAAAAGGGCGTTCATCTTAAATGACAAGGTTGATGAACTGCTGCAAAATGAGGATGTGAATTGCCTGTGTAGCCAGGATCCAGGTCAAGTAGCAGCATCTGAGCTGCCCTCTAATGCCTCTCCCTGCGGCTACTCCTCCTGCAGGGAGGAGTCAGTCACTAACCTGACTTCCAGCACCTTATATTAATGTGTCCTAGTTTTGAACTTCCTATGGATTCACATTATGCACAGGTCTAGTTCATTCATTCTTCTGGCTGTCTGGCATCCCGTCATGGAAATACCCAATAATTATTTTCCGTTTGGAGTTGCTTTCAGTTTGCGTCTAATACAAATTCTACTATCATGAGCAGTTTTTCACAGGCCTTTTGGGGCTTGTGCATGTATATTTGCGTTGGATCCCTCCTTCAAAGTGAAACTGCTGGTCACAATGTGTGCGTGTCAGGTGCTGTCCAGTCAGTTCCGACTCACAGCGACCCCATGTAGAACAGAACTAAAGTGACAAGTCCATTGCATCAGCGACGGTGCAAAAGTATGCATCCACTCAGCTATCATGGACCCTCGAGCCAGCAGTGACTGAGAGTTGAGAATGTGTTTTCTAGGTGGGGAAAAGCACAGAACCAAATTCAGGCCTGGGGTTTCTGGCCCACTCCCAAGCTCAGATTACAGGTTGCTCTCTCTATTTCCTCACCATTGCATTGCAAGTGATGAGCGCCTGCACCGTTTCCTGAGGTAGGATGGGCGAGCCCTCTGCAAAGCCTGAGCCTGAAATGAAAGCTGATATTAAAATGAAAGCAGAGCCTGGTATGTTTGAATTATTAATGAGAACTAAAGAAGACCTTGTTTACCTGAACTATCAAATTCCAATTAAGAATCTAGAGAGCAGGTGCTCTGTAAAGTGATGTATTCTCAGAGGGGTCTGCAGGATGAGTGGGCTTCAAAACATTTGCGGAAAATACAATGAAAAGATAACAGACTTCTTCCACGGACTTTTTGCAACTCTCTTGGTTTCTTAACTTTTATAGAGGAGGAAATACTGAGGAGACGAGCCAGTCAGGGTGCAGTGTGGCAACGATGAAACATAAAACTTTCCTCTAGTTGCTAAATGCTCCCTCCCCGCCCCCACTATCATGATCCCAGTTCTATCAAACCCAGACATAGTGAGCAGACCTCCAAGCTTGTCATCTTCTCTCGCCAGAAGATTCCTCGACCGCCTGGAGCCTGAGGGATCCTCCAGTCCCATCTCTCCATCACCAAAGGCCCCAACCTCCGCCTTGCTCCAGCATCAGCCTGAGTTGTCCTGAAGCAGTTTGGTTTAATCCTGCCTGGCTGGACCAGCTGTAATGCAGCAGAAAAGCCAAAGACCAAAACCATTCCACATCTCCTCACGTTCTTGAATGCTGGTCACGGAGTGCAGCTAGAAGTTCGCAGATGTTTATTCTACCAAAGGCCATGCTAAACTAAGTCAGAGGCTGTAAAAATTAGGATTCATGTGGAAGTCCTGTCAAAGTCTCTTCCATCCTGTTGGTCCCCATCAAGAAGCATGAAAATCCAGTAGGTGGACTTTGGGGCCAAGGCATGGTACCTCAACAGACTGGACTGGAAAACACTCCTAAAGGTCAACAAACAGTCCTTGAACTAACTACAAGCTTTTCTTTCTTGTTGTGTTTTGTTTTATGTCATTGGTTTGTTGTTGTTATTGTTTTGTTGTATATTGTTACTTGGTTTTGCTCTGTCTTGTTTTTGTTCATGTTATTATCTCCACAGGTCTGTCTAAATAAGATAGGCTAGATGAACAATCTGGAGGAGAAAACAATGGGACCTACAGTTCCAGGGGGACTTGGGAGAGGGTGAAGTGGGAGGAAAGGTAGTGGTGTTAACAAACCCAGGGACAAGGGAAGAACAAGTTTTCCAAATCAGTGGTCAGGAGGGTATAGGAGGCCTGGTAGGGCGTGATGAAGAGTAATATAACCAAGAGGAATTACTGAAACCCAAATGAAGACTGATCATGATAGTGGGACAAGAGGAAAGTCAAAGGAAATAGAGGAAAGAGCTAGGAGGCAAAGGGCATTTATAGAGGTCTAAATAAAGGCATATACATATGCAAATCTATTTATATAAGAGGATGGGGAAATAGATCTATGTGCATATATTAATAGGTTTGGTATTAAGGTAGCAGAAATACATTGGGCCTCCACTCAAGTACTCCCTCAATGCAAGAATACTTTCTTCTATTAAATTGGCATTCTATAATGCTCACCTTTCCGACACAATCGCTAAAGACAAATGGGTGCATAAGCAAATGTGGCAAAGAAAGCTGATGGTGCCCGGCTATCAAAAGATATACGTCTGGGGTCTTAAAGGCTTTAAGGTAAACAAGCAGCCAACTAGCTCGGAAGCAACAAAGCCCACATGGAAGAAGCACACCAGCCTGTGCGATCACGAGTTGTCGAAGGGATCAGGTATGAGGCATCATCAGAACAAAAAATCATATCAGTTAATGAAGAGGAGAGTGCGGAGTGGAGACCCAAAGCCCATTTGTAGACCACTGGACATCCCCTTACAGAAGTGTCTTGGGGAGGAGACGAGCCAGTTAGGATGCGATGTAGCAATGATGAAACATACAACTTTCCTCTAATTCCTAAATGCTTCCTCGCCCCCACTATCATGATCCCAATTCTACCTTACAAATCTGGCTAGGCCAGAGGATGTACACTGGTACAGATAGGAACTGGAAACACGGGAAATCCAGGGTGGGTGATCCCTTTAGGACCAGTGGTGTGAGTGGTGATACTGGGAGGGTGGAGGGAGGGTGGGTTGGAAAGGGAGAACCAATTACAAGGCTCTACATGTGACCTCCTCCCTGGGGGATGGACAACAGAGAAGGGGGTGAGGGGAGATGTCGGACAGGGAAAAAGATGACAAAATAATAACTTATAAATTATCAAGGATTCATGAGGGAGGGGGAGCGGGGAGGGAGGGGAAAATGAGGAACTGATGCCAGGGGCTTAGGGGCAAATGTTTTGAGAATGATGAGGGCAAAGAATGTACAGATGCGCTTTACATAATTGATGTATGTATGGATTGTGATAAGAGTTGTATGAGCCCCTGACCAAATGATTAAAAAGAGAAGACGAACCAGTGGGAAGCAGTGCCCTCTTCTGGTAACTGATACACCTGCACGGCGGTGGCTAAAGTGGACTGGTTGCCAGCTCTGGCTTTGACGGGTTTCTCATCTGGAGCCAAATTCACCGTGGGCTAAGTAACTCCTCTCCTAAAAAGATAATCAATCCCCACCCCAACCCCATTTTATCTCGGTGACATCTTATTGAAATGAAGGTAAAGGGACAAGAGGTGTAGCAGTTGACCTTCTGAGCTCTGGCCTCAGCCCCACCCTGCTTGTGAACTTCATGAGCAAGTTGCTGAATCATATTTAATCTTGGTTTCTTAACTTTTATAGAGGAGGAAATACTGAGGAGACGAGCCAGTCAGGGTGCAGTGTGGCAACGATGAAACATAAAACTTTCCTCTAGTTGCTAAATGCTCCCTCCCCGCCCCCACTATCATGATCCCAATTCTACCTTACAAATCCGGCTAGACCAGAGGATGTACACTGGTACAGATAGGAACTGGAAATCCAGGGAATCCAGGGCAGATGATCCCTTCAGGACCAGTGGTGACAGTGACTATTCTGGGAGCGTGGAGGGAGGGTGGGGTGGAAAGGGGGAACTGATTATAGGGATCTACATATAACCTCCTCCCTGGGGGGTGGACAACACAAAAGTGGGTGAAGGGAGACGCCGGACAGTGTGATATATGAAAAAATAATAATTTATAAATTATCAAGGATTCATGAGGGACGAGGGAGTGGGGAGGGAGGGGGAAAATGATGCCAGGGGCTTAAGTGGAGAGCAAATGTTTTGAGAACGATAAGGACAACGAGTGTACAAATGTGCTTTACACAATTGATGTATGTATGGCTTGTGATAAGAGTTGTATGAGCCCCTAATAAAATGATTTTTTTAAAAAGGAGGAAATGCTGATGCTTACTTACTAAGATCACATCAGAAAACATGTGCTCAGAATCATGTAGTTAGTATGACTTTAGAGTTTGAGGGTACATGGAAGATTACTAGATTACCAGTGCGACTGGATTACTTTTTCCCCCTCACACTTTCCAAAAACTTTCCTGTACAGGCCATCTTTGATGTTCATCATAGCTTGTTCTGGAAATATTATAAAACTATTTTTTTTGCAAAGGAGTACAATCAAGATTGAAAGTTGAGCTATGAGACAAGGATTTAGGTAAGACTAGCATTATGTCACAAAACCCGCGTTCAGTGACTCTTGATAGTAATTTAAAATCGAAAAATAGCCACAATAAATTCTTTTTTAAAAAAGAAAGAACATCTCCACCCCCAGCCAGTCCTGGGACTTTGGGGCTCTGCTCAAGGGGCTTTGGGACACGGGGTTACAATGAATGGTGTGACCCTTTGCTGGGCATGCCTACACAGTAGGGTACGCTGGGCCCCTCTAGGGCTTCCTGTGGGACTCCAATAAATTTCCTCCCTTTTGCTTAAAAAAAAAAAGAAGAAAGGAAGGAAGGAAGAAACCTTTTTAATTTGCTTATTCAGTAGAGATTACTAGAGAATACTTGATAATCTAGTATCATGTGGGAATGGACCCACTTGCCCACTTGGCTAACTTATTTTTTATGCCAATATCCTTGTACAAACTTGAAATGCTTCACAGAGGGTTTTTTTTTTTTTAAGTTAAGCACAATGTAACTTTTAATGATAGATTTCATTAGTAGTTTTCTTTGCTTCCTTGCAATCTGGAAGGACTTCTTCCAAGATGACTTGGCCAGAATCTATTTTTAACAGTAAACAACTAGTGATCTAAGTAAAGGGACTCTGTAAATTGGTATTTTCTTTTTAAAAATATTTTTACAGGGGAGGGGGAAGAAAAAATTATTTTACATTTGCCTTTTTCGTTTAGTAATTCATAAAACTCAATAGCAGATGATACTCCCTGATAAGCTTCGTTACTCATTAACCCTCGTGATCTGCAGATGCCACAGCCTTGCTTGCTGAAAGTGAAGCGGACGTGAAGCACTTACTGGTAAGGATCAGAGATTGACTTTTCTGGAGAAATTGTGTAGAGGCATTCAGAATGGTTCAGCGTCTTACCTCCCAGCGGAGGCTGTCCTACAATACAGCCTCAAACAAAACTAGGCTGTCCGGAACCCCTGGTAATAGAAGTGTTTACCTTAATACAAACAAGGTTGGTAAAGCACCCAAACCTGTATGTGCTGTATGCCCAGGCAAGGACCTCGCGGGGTCCGTGCCGTGTGACCTCCAGCTCTCATGAGGTTGTCCACAACCAACCAAACCTGTCAGCAGCAGGCCCTGTGGTGGTTCTATGTGCGCTGTGCCGCCAGGACAGAATCAAGCACTCTGCTTATTGAGGAAGGGGACAAGGGAAGGCACAAGCACAGAGTCTGGAGGCTAAATAGTTACAAATGAAGCTCTTTTGAATAACAAGCAAATCAAGGGGGGGGGGGGAGTGAACCATGGGAGATTGTAACCTTCAGCTGAATTACACAACAGCATAAAACTAAAATCCTCACAATTGGACCAGTAAGCAACATCACGATAAACAAAGAAAAGATGGAAGTGGACAGAGATTCAGTTTTATTTGGATCTCGAATTAATGCTCATAGAAGCAGAAGTCAAAAAGGCTAAGGATAGATTGCCGGGAGCAAATCTGCTGCAAACGACTTCTTGAAAATGGAAGATGGCACTTGGAAGGTTATGGTGCATCTGACCCAAGTCCTGGTCTTTTTTGTTGCTTCAGGAGCAATCATGGCTGACTTCACCTCCTGTACTTTGGACAAGTTATCAGGAAGGCCCAGGTCCTGGAGAAGGACATTATGCTCGGTGCAAGGTCAGCAGAAAAGAAGAAACCCTTCATTGAGATGGATTGACACAGTGGTGTAGCAATGGGCTCGAATGTAACATTTGTAAGGATGACATGAAACCAGACAGTGTTTCATTCTGTTGAACAATAGGGTCGTTATGCATTAGAACTGATTAGACTGGACCTAACAACAACAAGGTTTATGACAGCAAAACAAAAAAACCCAGAGCCAAGCAAGAAGGGAGGGAGGAAAAAGCATCAAAGCTCTTAGAGAGACTCAGTATGTGTCTGTATCCTTCCCTATCATCGAAACACTGTCTCTCCCTAATAGTTAGCTCCAAGGACTTGTGTGGAATGTCTCTGCTCATAAAGGCCCATTCAAATCTCAAGGTCCAAGACTTTTACTGAAGGCTGGTCACATAGGTAAGTGAGATGTAATCATTAAAAGATAGCCCTTCCAGCCAGTGGTGGGATTCAAATAATTTAATCACCAGTTCACTGCCCTAATGACTGTTTTAAGTATATAAAAGATATACCAAAAGGTATATCATACAGTAAATGCTTAAATAAGAACAATAAAAGAGGTACATGTAATGAGATTTCCCTCAATGCCACCCCCTCCCCCAGAAGAATGCACTTCAGAGGAGATACAGGAGCTATAGCTTGGGGAGAGGGGCAGGTCAGAGGAGAGCACGCAGGAGAAACAAAAAGGGATGGAGAGAGAGGAGAGGACATCCTGGCTCACCAAGCCCCGAGGATGATATTCCTGCTCTGTGCAGAAAGGACCATGAGGCTGGCCCCTCCACAAAAGATGATGTCCCTCACTGAACCATAGCTCTACAGGGGACCGCTGGAGACCCAGTGCAGGAATAGGGCACAGTCTGACCCCATCATGCTGGGGCAAAACACTAAGGACATGCAACACAGCAGCAAGGGGAGCAGAGTGATGAAATCCTGGGGGATACCAAAAATAGACTTTGTAGGCAGAGTGTGCCACCCCATCAACCTCGACTGGAAAACGTTCGCAAAGGCCAACAAACAGACCTTGAACTATTTATAGGCTCTTCCATTTTTGTCAGTGGCTTTCTTTTTGTTATTGTTATTTTGTTTGGGGTTTTTTTTTGGGGGGGTTGGTTGTTGTTGTTTTATTTGGCTTTGCCTGGTTTTTGCACTTATTTATGTATCTGCCTGCCTATCTAGATAAGGTAGGCAGGATAAATAAGTCGGAGATGAAAAGAAGGGAACCAAAGGTTCCAGGGGGATACAGGAGAAGGGGAGGCAGGAGAAGGGGAGGCAGGAGAAGGGGATACAGGAGAAGGGGAGGCAGGAGAAGGGGATACAGGAGAAGGGGAGGCAGGAGAAAGGTGGAACCAACCCAGGGACAAGGGAACAAGTGAACAATGGAAAGAAGGGAATGAAGGCCGAACATGACGGTGGAGCAAGAGGAAAGTAAAAGGAAATAGAGGAAAGAACCAGGAGGCAAAGGACATGTAGCGAAGAAAGCTGACGGTGCCCGGCTATCAAAAGATGTAGTGTCTGGGGGTCTTAAAAGATTGAAGATACACAAGCGGCTATCTAGCGCAGAAGCAACAAAGTCCACATGGAAAAAGCACACCAGCCTGTGTGATCATGAGGTGTCGATGGGATCAGGTATCAGTCATCTAAAACCCAGAACAAAATCATACCCAATGTGAATGGAGGGGCGGGGCATGGAGTGGAGACCCAATGCCCATCTATAGACAATTGGACATCCCCTCACAGAGGGGTCACAGGGAAGAGATGGGCCCATCAGAGTGCAGTATAGCACCGATGAAACACACAACTTTCCTCTAGTTCTTTGGTGCTTCCTTCTCCCCACTATCATGACCTCAATTCTACCTTACAAATCAGATTAGATCAGAACATGCACACTGCTACAGATAAGAGCACTCAGCATAGGGAATCCAGGATAGATAAATTCCTCAGGACCAACATTGAGAGTAGAGATACCAGAAGGATTGGGGAAGGATGAGGGGAGAAAGGGGGAATGGATCACAAGGATAAATCTAGAACCCACTCTCAGGGGGACAAATAACAGAAAAGTGGAAGAAAATGATACAGATATAATGTAAAGACTTTTAAGTAGAAATACAATAATTCTTCATTTAAAGTTGAAAAAATGTGCTTGACACACAAGATGAATGTATGGATTGTGATAAGAGATGTAAGAGCCTCCAATAAAGAATAAATAGATTGTGTTATTAAAAATTCTTAAGTATTAATGAAAATATTAAATAATATCTGACAAAAAAACCCAGTTGTTTAAGGTGCTTCCATATTGCTTCTTGATTGGTGTCCCCACTTGAAATATTCTTCACTTTTGGCTGAGCATCATGGACTGCGTGATTTACCCTTCACCCTGGGAGGAGGCTCCCATTCCTTTAGAGATAGGCCAATTAGATCATCATCATCATGTTTGACAGATTGGAGACAGGTGACTTCTCTTCTCTGAACCTATTATGTTCATCCTTGAAAATACCCCCATTGGCTTCTGCTAAACGTTCAGCAATGGTCCTGACAATATTTTTAGCTCTTTGAATCCTTTCAGGAATTGCAGAATTCCCTCATAATATCTCATGGGAATCAGGATGCGCTAACACAGAGCTTCAATAAGTGACAGTGTGTCCCCCTCTGGTTGTTTGGCACTTTTATTCTTGACATTCCATGTTTGTTGACTGAAGTACCAAATGCAAGGGATAAAATGGTAGGATGCCATCAAAAGTATGATGAGTTTTATGACATGAATAATGATCACAAGCATAGCTCCATGTAATAGTTTATCCCTATGGACAGAATGAACATTACTGTGGGCACTGTCTTTTTCCTGAGGAGCAGTTGGGGGGGTCCAAGTCCATGATCTTGGGAATAGCAGCCCACTGGGTAACCACTGGGCCGGCAGGCCTCCTGATCTTTGGAACACGGACTAATGAATACACTGTTGGTAGATCAACGTTAAATGCAGATTTGTGATTTCCACAACTGCTCACCTTAGAGAGAACCCTCATGGCAGGTACCATTTTAATGACCGGTTCACTGAACCTAACAAAAAAATGCATATCCGTTCTGATGAACCAGTGCGGCCTGACTGAAACCCACCACTGGTTCCAGTCACTTGAATCCTGTCTTGGAAGAAGCACAGACAGAGTGCTCCTTAGAGGCAAGGATGGTGAGCCTCCAGCTCACGTACTTTGGACATGTGGTCAGGAGAGACCAGCCCTTAGAGAAGGACATCGTGCTTCATAAAGTAGAGGGGCAGCGGAACAAGGGAAGCTCTTGGACAAAAGGGTTTGACACCGTGGCTACATGGATGGGCTCAAACCCACGGTTACCCTGAGTCAGCACCTAACAACATTCACAAGGCACAGTTCCTCACGTGATGTACTACAATCCTGGACTCAATGCCTGAGGCTAGAAGCCCATTTTGGAGACCGTTCTCTAGATACTGATGGACAGGATTCTCACTGCCCTGGAGTCGATGCTGACTCGTAGCGACCCCCTGTGGGTTTCTGAGACTGTAACTGTTTATGGGAGTAGAACACCCAGTCTTTCTCCCATGGAGCTGCTGGTGGTTTTGAACTGCGGACTATGCAGCTCACAGCCCAACTCATAACCACTACTCTACCAGGACTCTGTATGGAGCAAGATTGGGGTGGGATTAAGACCTGACTTTAGTGGAGAGTGTGAACAAGTCACACCCTCTTCCTTGAGTTCTCTAAACGCTCCCTTAGTGCTGTTTCTGTTGTTAGGTGCCCTCTGGTTGGTTCTGACTCAAAGGGACCTAATGACACCCCTTGTTCCACACCTTCTTCTGAATCCAGCCTGAGTCTCTGGCAGCTTCCTAGTCGATGTACTGCTGGACGGCTCTTGGCAAAATTTTGCTTGCGAGTGCTATCAATGATAAAATACCAGCCTCAACTGCCACTGAGTCTATTCCAACTCATAGTGATCCTATAGGACAGGGTAGACCTGCCCATTTGAGTTTCTGAGACTGAAATCCTTGACGATAGTAGGAAGCCTCCTTTTTCACACTAGGAGAACTCCTATGGTTTTGAACCGCTGACCCTTCAGTCAGCAGTCTAATGTGTAATCCACAAGGGCTCCTGACATCCATGCTATTGTTCTATAATTTGTACATTCTGTTGAGTCACCTGTCTTTGGAATACTCAAAAACTCAAACTCACGGCCATTGAATCTATTCAGACTTACAGAGCCCTTATAAAACAGAACAGAACTCCCCAGGGAGTTTCCAAGACTCCTTTTGGGAGTAGAAAGCCTTGTCTTTATCCTGAGGAGCAGCTGGTGGTTCAAACTGCTGATCTTGGGACTAGCAGCCCACTGTGTAATCACTGGGTCAGCAGGGCTCCTGATCTTTGCAATAAGTACACATATGGATTTCTTCTAGTCAGTTAGCTGTCTTCCAAATTTCTCGGCAGAGATGAGTGAGCGCTTTCAGTGCTCCATCAGCTTGCTGAAGCATTTCAGTTGCTAGTCTGTCAATTCCTGGAGCCTTATTTGTGACTATTGCTTTCAATGCCACTTAAAAGTCTGCCTTCAGTCTCATGGGTTCTTACTCATATCATATGCTCCCTCTTAAAAATGGTTGACTGTCAACTTGAAGCTTGACTTTTTAAATTTCGTTCTTTCAGTTTAAAGTAGGTTCAGCATGTTCTTCCTTTTTTGTTTTTCTAACTCTAGGTCTTCGCACATTTCATTATAATACATTGTCTTCTTGAGCGGCCCTTGGGAATTTTCTGCTCAGTTCTGTGACTTCGGAATGTCTTCCATGTGCCTTAGCTACTCTGCAGTCAAGGGCAAGGTCCACAGTCTCTTCTGATACCCACTTGGAGCTTGTCTTTCTTGCCCATCCTTTTAAAGACTTTTTTCATGAATGATGTTCTTTTTTTTTTTTTTGAATGATGATCTTGATATCCTCCCATAGCTCATCAGATCTTCTGTCGTTAGTGGTTAGTGAGTCAAACCTGTTCTTGAAATTCAGTTGGGATAGACTGAAGGCCAGATTTGGGCTCTCATGGACTTGTTTTAGCTTTCTTCGGCTTCTCTGAACTTACATATGAGCAATTGATGGTCTGTTCCACAGTCAGCCCCTGGCCTGGTTTTAGCGCTGAGATTGAGCTTCTCCATCATCTTGTCCCACAGATATAATCAATTTTATTTTTATTCATTCTATCTGTAGAAGTCCACATGCATAGTCACCATTTGTGTTGTTGAAAAAAAGTATTTGTGATGAAGAAGTCCTTGGTTTTGCAAAATTCTATCATGTGATGTCCAACTTCATTTCTGGTGCCAAAGCTAATTTTCTCACTACTGCTCCTTCCTCTTTGTTTCAAATGTTTGTAAGAGAAGGCAAAGGAAACTGTCATGGAAGTATGATTGGTGACAGCGATACATCGCAGTTACAGGTGGGACCACAGAAGTAGGCACAGGACCATGATGGAGACATGTGCATTATATAAGACAGAACAGCTCACAAGGTTGGTCTAGGGTCTTCTAACCAAGGCAGTTAGTTAGGACATGACTCATGGCTACTTGACCCAGTATGGCAGCCTCCAGCAAGGACATTCTGAGGCAAAGCCCCTAAAGGACACTCCCACTCAGCTGCCTGCTCTGGGGCTTGGATGTAATCTACTTTCCAATGCACTATGCTGAGGTCAAGCCTGATCATGTCCTGATCATAGTAGGTTTTGAAGTCAGGCAGTGAATTTTCCATTTTTTCCTACTTTTCCAAAGGTGTCTGGTTATTCTATGTTTTTTGCATTCCCAAATAAATTCAAAATACCATTTTCAATTTGTGAACCCATGAAAAGACCTGCCGGGAACGTGCTCAGGCTGACGTGGAATCTGTGTGTACACTTGTTTGTATAGAACACGTCCTGGGGAATCTTGGCCCGGGAATTGCTCTGTGAAAAATCTTCAAAGGGTAAATGTGTTCTCTGTGGCAGTCACAGAGTAAGTAAGTTAACAGATGCATGGAAATTCCCTTGTGTATCTACCTTATCAAAAACAAAACTCACTGCCATCGAGTCCATTCTGACTATAAGTCAGGGTAGAACTGCCCCGTAGGTTTACAAGGGAGTAGAAAGCCTCCTCTTTCTCCTGTGGAGTGGCAGGCAGTTTAAGCTGCTGGCTTTGTGCCATGGCAACCTAGCACATAACCACTGTGCCACCAAACCTCCTCCCCTACCTTCTAAATACTACAAACCATGCTTTCAGGGATAAGGGAAGAACTATGGTATGAGACCAGATAGGGGAATGGGAGTTACCCAGGGTCGGAGGGCAACTCTGGGCAAGATGGACAAGATTGTCAAGATGGATTGGCACAGAGGATGCAACAATGGGCTCAAACGTCAACCCATGCTTCGGTGCTTTCCGAAACTTCATGAAATCTCATGAAGTCTTGCTGTGTGTTTCCTCAGCTGTGAATTGTTCTTCTTTCGCTCTGTCTTGTCTGGCTAGGTTTAGTGTGACTCAGAATCTTCTGAAAATTGGAGTTCAGCATTGGCTGTTGACAAAGGCAATTCCTAATTTGTAGGGCGAGTTCTGGGCTCATGTTTGGGTACGTTTGGTGAGGGTGCAAGGAAATATTTAATAGTTATAAAAGAAGCTCTGCTGGTACAGTGGGTTCTTTCCATGCTTCAGATCAACCTGGAGAATAGTACTCTGTTTTGAAACACGTGTCTGGATTCAGACACAAAAAGACAACGCTGATTATCACAGAGCTCTGGATCACCATAAGCGGATGCTTTGAACTGCTAACCACAAAGTCAGCAGTTCAAACCCACCAGCCACTCTGTAGGAGGAAGATGGATTTTTCTACTCCTATCACAGTCTACAGCCACAGAGACTGGAAGGGGCAGCTTTACTATCTCCTATAGGCTCACTGTGAGCCAGAATTGACTTAAAGACAGTGCATTTTGGCAGATATGAATATGTTATATATATATATATATTTTACAAAGGGTTGGAATCGACTCTATGTGCTGGAGCTGACTCAATCAACCTGGTAGCTTTAGAATTTAGACCTTTATAACTGACTTCAATATTATAGAATGTTGTTTCTCCAAAGAGGGGATTTTACAGGAAAAAAAACAGTTATTCCATTGTGTTCAACTTGAACTGATTCAGATATGCAAATGATTAGGATTCATTCTACTCAATTTTAAGTAGAAATGGCTGAGTGGCACCGTGAATCAAGCCCTGGGCTGTTCGCCAGAACATGGCGCTTTGAGCAGAAACGGCTGCTTGCGAAAGATCAGCCAGTCGAGTCCCATTGCCTGTAACTTACTGTCTCAGAAACCCTGCCAAGCAGCGTCTGCTCTACTTTATAAGGTTGCTATGAGTCAGAGTCAACTGGGTAACTAGGCTGTGTGTCTGTGCTTTAAGCTAAAATATAGACATTTTAAAGAATTTAAGAAAGGTTTCACAACAAGGAAAAGCAATGAAATTATTTCAGTCGGGTCTTGGTACATAGAAGGCATGTGACAAGCTGTAGAGGATTGATGGGAAGTGAACTTGGCTTTGGGGCAGAGAACAAAAAACAATAAAATGTTTAAAACGTTGATGATGTTGGATATGGGTGGATGTTCTTAAGATGGAAAAGGCGCCTTTTCACGAAGATGGCGCTGAAGGCAAAGAAGGAAGCTCTTGCCCCTTCCAAAACGGAAGCCAAAGCAAAGGCTTTCAAAGCCAAGAAGGCCGTGCTGAAAGGCGTCCACAGCCACAAAAAAAAGAAGATCCGCACGTCACCCGCCTTCCGGCGGCCCAAGTCCTTCAGACTAAGAAGGCAGCCCAAATACCCTCGGAAGAGCGCCCCCAGGAGAAATAAGCTGGACTACAGTCTGCCATGAAGAAGATCGAAGATAACAACACACTTGTGTTCATTGTGGATGTCAAAGCCAACAAACACCAGATCAGACAGGCTGTGAAGAAGCTCTATGATATTGACGTAGCCAAGGTCAACACCTTGATCAGGCCTGACGGGGAGAAGAAGGCATATGTTCGACTGGCTCCTGACTATGAGGCTTTCGATGTTGCCAACAAAATTGGAATCATCTAAAGTGAGCCCAGCTGGCTAATGCTAAATATAAACTTTTTCAATATAAAAAAAAAAAGATGGAAAAGGCTGGTGAATCACCAGTGGCAATTCTACTAAAATAGCGATGAGATGGCAGTCTTTTAAAGGGATTAGTAAACCTAGAACTC
Source organism: Tenrec ecaudatus (assembly GCF_050624435.1). Lineage (NCBI taxonomy): Eukaryota > Metazoa > Chordata > Mammalia > Afrosoricida > Tenrecidae > Tenrec > Tenrec ecaudatus. Next base: position 50,218,844 of record NC_134543.1, read on the forward strand.
CAGATCCTGGCTACTTTATAAGGAGATCAGGTCAAGTAAATGTTCTCTATCATGCTTAGTATATTTGTCCAATGTAAGTAAGGATGAGGGGAAAATGTAAATAGATGACTCCAACAGTTTCTCAATGATACAACTGGGAAACACTGAGGGGAGGTCTGGTAACCTAGGCTTGATGCTGTAGCTGAGACACGCGAGCACTGTATTTTGATATATTTCCTTTTGGTCTCCAGTTCCTTCTGACCTTTAGTGAACCATGTTTGGCCTTGCCCTGCTTCAGGAACTTTCAAAACAAGTTATATATGTATAAAACAACCATCGCCATATCAGGTTTTATCATCTACAAACACAATTTTGCTTTGCTGACTTGCTAATGCATCATGTTTGACCAAAGATTTCCAACAAAACCTGGCCTGTATTGGACTTCTAAGAAAGGACTAACATTGGGAACTGATTACAAGGATCCACATGTGACCTCCTCCCTGGGAGAGGGACGGCAGAGAAGGGGGTGGAGGGAGACTCCGGATAGGGCAAGATATGACAGAATAACGATGTATAAATTACCAAGGGCACATGAGGGAGGGGGGAGCGGGGAGGGAGGGGAAAAAAAAGAGGACCTGATGCAAAGGGCTTAAGTGGAGACCAAATGCTTTGAAAATGATTGGGGCAAAGAATGTACAGATGTGCTTTATACAATTGATGTATGTATATGTATGGATTGTGATAAGAGTTGTATGAGCCCCTAATAAAATGTAAAAAAAGAAAAGAGGAGAGAAAAAAAGAAAATGATTAGGGCAAAGAATGTATGGATGTGCTTTATACAATTGATGTATGTATATGTATGGGCTGTGATAGAGTTGTATGAGCCCCTAATAAATTGCTTAAAGAAAAAAAAAAAGAAAGGACTAACATCCTGAGCAGGAGTCCACCAGTCCAAGTCGAATTTTCTAGAATTCAAAGATGATGAGATTCAGGAATTACAACTGATCCTCCAGTTGTCAAGAAAGAAATTAGCCAGGGAATAGATGAATTGCTTCTCTGAGTTCTAGCTGTGGGACTACTGGGAGGTTTTCAACAGTATCCTTTGTATATAAGAAGCTACTTTCCTCACTTCTCCCAAATGGTTTAACGTGCTGACTTAATACATCATGAAAGCTTCTCTCAGACAAATTTAACAAATTCCTAAGGATCATGGTTCAAGAAGCTGGTGAGATTTGAGCTAAGGGTTACAAAATAGAACAACAGTAAGATTTCCTGTTAAGTTACAAAGAGACAGTTTTGTATCTTAATAAATGAACATTATGGATTGCAACTCAATGTAAAGAAGATCAAAATCCTCACAACTGGATCAATATGTAACCTCATGATCAATGGAGAAAAGATTGAAGTTGTCAAGGATTTTGTCTCACTTGGATCCACAGTCAATGCTCATGGAAGCAGCAGTTAAGAGATCAAAAGATGTATTAGATAAATGTGCTGCATAAGACCCCTTTAGAGTATTGAAGAGTAAGGATATTTCTTTGAGGACTAAGGTGCGTCTGGCCCAGTCCACGGTATTCTCCATTGCATCATATGCATGTGAAAGTTGGACTTTGAATAAGGAAGACTGTAGAAGAATAGATGCATTTGAATTGTGGTGCTGGAGAAGAATATTGAAAATATCATGGGTTGCTAACAGGGCAAACTGACCTGTATTGGAAGAAGTAAGGCCAGAGTGCTCCTTAGAGGCAAGGATGGTAAGACTTCATCTCACGTACTTTGGACATATTGTCAGAGATCAGTTCCTGGAGAAGGACATGGTGCCTGGTAAAGTGGAGGGACAGAGGAGGGGATGACCCTCAATGAGATGCATTTGCCCAGTGGCAGCATCACTGGGCACAGGCATAAGGACAATGTCGAGGATGGCACAGGACTGGGCAGTGTTTCATTCTGTTGTGTATAGGGTGACTATGGGTTGGAGCCAACTCAATGGCATCTAACATGAATTAAAAAAAATTGTTTTCAGCCGCTGGTGATCCTGGATTCAAGATTCTGTGGTTTCAATGTGTACAACATCCTCTACAGGTTCATCAGAAGGGCCGGATTTGGAAGCGCCACTAGGGAATTGGGCTTTACCTTAAGCACCTGTTGCAGGTGAAAGGATTGCAACACTCCTTTGGGCTAAACTGGAACTTCCTAGTCTGGGAAGAAGCAGCGACGGCTGTCCCAGGGCCGTGGACTTTGAAGTCATAGGACTTTGGTTCAAATCTCTCATTACTTCGGGGTTGCCCAAAGACCGACAGCTTTCAACTATCACCTGTTTGCTATTTTGATGTTTTCTTTGCTTTGGGTGATGTATCTTAATTCTGTAGACAAACAGTTTTGACTTAGTGAATGTTATTGAAATGTTTGCTTACTATTCTATCACTTTTAATCTGTCACTTTAAAAAGATTTCATCTGCATAATATTCCATGTATTTTAGTCTAAAAGATTTTCCACATATATATACACACACAAATTTTAACTAGCAATTTCAATTCTATACCATTGTTTACCCTAATGTTATTAGCCTTTGAATTATCAAGTGTCCATTGGAATTTATTTATATGATTTCTCAAGAGGCTAATAATGCTGCCTCTAAACTAGACCACAGAGATATAGACACTTTAAATGGGAAATGGATTTTGAGCTCCTATTTCATCACAGGCCGAATCACAGAACTACTAGTTCTTATGATGTGGCCCTGCTCCATACTAGCCCGCATGCAGCGAGAAACTGCTGAAGATATATGAGTGTGCAGAAAAGTGTGGTGATGAAATGAGATGGTGCCTGGCTATCTGAGAGAACAGTGTCTAGGGCAGCGGGTCTCAACCTGTGGGTTGCGACCTCTTTGGGGGTCGAATGACCCTTTCACAGGGGTCGCCCAATTCATAACAGTAGTAAAATGACAGTGATGAAGTCGCAATGAAAATAATATTGTGGTTGGGGGGGTTGGTGTCACCAGAACATGAGGAACTGTATTAAAGGGTGATGGCATTAGGAAGGCTGAGAACCACTGGTCTAGGGTCTTAAAAGTCTTGTCTTAAGCATTAACCGAGTCTGCATGGAATAAGCACATCAGCCTATGTGGTCCAAGAATTATTATTAACAATAATTCATGTCAGAGAGGATATTTACTAGAGCTTCGATTGTGAGCACCCTAGTTTGGAAAATGCTATGGATGGCGATGACAGCCCAAAAGTTATTTGCGGGGTCCCCAAATAGATTAAACCTCCACTGAGTTCTTTCTGATCCTTGTCCAAGGGTGTGGATAATCTTTCCCTCAGGCAGAGCCCCTTGGGAAGTAGATTGCCTCCATCCCTCTCCAGCCAGACCAGAGGGGCAGTCTTGCCTGAGTGTGTCCTTGATGCAGGTCACTGTACTGGGGACAGTACAAGAGGTGACATAGTCTTGTCATGAGTCATGCCTCTCAGTCTCACCCGGACTCCCTTAGTCAGAGGGCCCTAGACATTCATGGTCCCATTCCTGTGGTCCTCCTCCCTGTAACTTTCATGTGTTGACCTGCCACCCAGCATGAGTGAGTTTTCTTGGTTCCCACCTTGTTTAACTAGCTCCCTGACTTGACTCCTCAGATGCCATTGTGACCTCCCACCAACAGCCTCCCCCATCCAATGTGTTTGTGCCTTTGTGTTGTGCTTGTCTCTTTTAAGACTTGATAAAATGTTATCCTTAAATCATATTTGAGACGGGGGTCTCGTGTACCCTAAAACACTACTCGGGTAAAAAGTTAGAGGCTCAGAAACTCAGAAGAGGCAGTTGCCCACTGTCAAAGTCCACTCGATGGCAGTGAGTTTGAATTTAAGGTTGCTGTCTTCCTTTGCCTTAGGTCAAAGTCTCTCGGTTTCTTTTGTTCAAGGCTCCGGTTCTCCCAGAAGTATTCTATTTCAAGCAGTGCCGCACAATGAGCCCATCCTGAGTGAGCTGCTCGCAAACAGGCAGCCAACTGGAGTCCTCCTTGTGGTCCGGGCAAAGGCCATGGCCTCTGAGGTGTGTAGTGGTGGCTGGGGTCACATGCTCAGCAATAGCCAAAGGTCAGGCAGGGTTTAAGGTCACCAACCGGTCTGCCGGACCAGAATGTGGCAGCCCACTCTGGCACAGACGACAGCCTGGCAAACCGGAGGGGCAATTCCATAAGAGGCCATCTTCGAGGGCCGAATGCTATGAGTCTACCCACTGGGGGCCGAATCCCTGCAACTGTGGTGCGTGGGTTGGGTTGTGTGTACTTTCGAAATCCAGCAGCAGCAGAAGGCCGTGCAGCTGAGGGAAGCCAAGAGCAGGGTTTGTTTGTGGGTGTGCTGCCGACATCACCAGCGATAAGCTTGGCACGCTGTCCAGAGAGCAGGGTGGGGCTGCTCCCGGGGACATCAGGAGCAGATCCATCCGGGATAGGAGAATGGCCCTGGCTTGGCTCCAATCCCTCCCTCCCCAGGCAGCATTCCTGCCTGCCCCTCCTGTGTCCTAGAACTGCACCCCTGTACTCAGGCCTGGGAGTTGCAATGGCCTCAGCCCACGTCCACAGTGAACTGCTCTCAGTCTGAATCTGGCTGGGAAAACACAGCCCGGACAGATGATTTTATCTTCTCTCCTGCTCGCTGTCTGTGACAAGGTTTTTTTTCTGGAGTGCGAGGCACCTCAAGGAGCCCTGGTGGCGCAGTGGTTAAGTGCTCAGCTGCTAACCCAAACAGCCGGTTGGAAGCCATCAGCTACTCTGAGGGGAAAAGAGGAAGCAGGCTGCGTGACAGTTTCAGGATCCCACCAGGGCAGTTCTACTTTGTCCTAGAGTCGCTACGTGTTGGAATTGATAGCACCTTGTGTCATCAGGCAGGAAGGACACACCTCTGGCCTTTCTTGAGAGACTTGAGTTTTACTCCTTGTTTGGACCATGACCAAGAGCCCTCTGATACAGTGGTTCAGCGTTCGGCTATGAGCTGAAAGGTCAGTCGTTCAAAATGACCAATTGCTCCTCAGGAGAAAGATGGGGCTTTCTATTCCCATAAAGAGTTACAGTCTCCAGAAAGAGGGAACCCATCACAAGATTGGATATAGAGCCCACCCCCCAGGGGGACGAATAACAAATGTGGGTGAAGGAGACGATGGACAGTATAAGACACAAACTAACAACAATATTTCATTGATCAAGGATTCACGAGGAAGGGAGGGACAAAAAGAGGAGCTGACACCAAGGGCTCAAGTAGAAACTATTTTGGAAATGTTAATGGTAACCTATGTACCAGTGTGTGTGATACAATGGAATGATGGACTGTCATAAGATTTGTAAGAGCCCCCCAAGAAAATGACTCATAAAGAGAAATAAAGAAAAAGAACAAAAGCGTGACCGTCTCAGAAACTCACAGAGGCAGTTCTACCCGCTCCTATGGAGTCACCGTGAGGCAGATCCACTCGATGGCAGTTTGGGGTTGTTTTTTGCAGGGTGGTCAGGGGGCAGGGCGGTGGGTACATGATTCAACATGAGTAGCATCCTAACTAACCTGTGAATTAAAGGTTAAAGTAAGCGATAAAACATCTATTTTAAATTGAGTTTCCCCCCTCAGGAAACAAACACAGAAAATCTTCACTTAAACATTCTTTGTCTTTGAGGATTGTTATTGACCCATGTGCAGGCCCTTGACCTGCTGTATCAGCCAAGTGAAATTAAGCGACACTGGAGCACGTGCATTGGAAGAGATTTTCTTATTTGTGCAGGCAAACAGCAGCAAAGGGGCTCTCCTGACCCAACTACCTCACGCTCCCAAAGTAGGGGCGCCGGACTCAAATCCTTTGGAATTTCTGGGCTTCTGACTTCTTCCCACCTTAGCACTCCTTTCTCCCTGAACCCGGCCTGACCATAAACGGCGTTCTGGCCATTGAGTCATGTTCTCCAGATGCACCGCTCACTTCTGCTTGGGTCACGGAATGTGCCCCTCCCCAGGGTGAGCTGGGCGTGAGGCCGCTTAGACATGGACGTGTGGACTGCTCATGTGCGCGGATCGGCTTCTGCCAGGAAAGGTCTGGGTTTATTCTTCGCCCTAGAATCTTAAAATGGAATGCTGGTGATCAGGAGCGGCAAGATGGAAGATTAAGAGTGGGTAGCAGAATAACATACCAAGCAGGGCATCATAAAAAACAAGAGGGAAGGGAGGTATTGGTTCCAGGATTTCAGAATGACTAGTTTAACTCGAGCTTCTAACGAAGGCTCTGGTGGACCCAGGAGGGTGCTGTGAATAAGCCCGCCAGGACAGTTCTAAACACAAGTCAATCCCGACGCCTGGGCCCCAGGTCAGAACTGTCTGAGCAAACTGGTATGGATGGCCACTTACTTATTGGCGAATCTCCGCCCCCAGCTCCGACTCCAAGTGTCGGTGCTGGCACTTATTTATTTAAGTTTTATTGACCTATAATTAATGTATCATACCATTCAATAGTCCAATTCTATTTGAGAACAGTTTCCTTCTTGTACTCACTGTTATTATCTCTCCATTTCCCCTAACATCCCTGGCCATATGCCCAAGAAACCATTAATCTAGTTACTGTCTCTATAGCTTGACCTACCCTTGGTTCATATGCAGAAAGACATACCAAAACAAAAGCCAACCAACCCAAACAAACCACACAAAGTAAACCAGAAAACCCTCAATCGAACACAAAGCAGAAAATATTAAAAACCAGAACATATTTTATTATTTTAATTTTATTGGGGGATTGTACAACTCTTATCACAATCCATCCATCCATCGTGTCAAACACATTTGTACATTTGTTGCCATCATCATTTTCAAAGCATTTTCTTTCTACTTGAGCCCTTGGTATCAGCTTCTCATTTTTTTCAACCAGAACAGATTTTAAATGGACCTAAATGGAGATCAAATGATAAAGTGTCAAATTTGTCACTTACCAACGCACGCTACATGACAGCAGGCCTATTCTTCTCTGGTCTACGGTCAGAGAGGATCACGGAAGCGTTCATCCACTTGTTTTTAAATGGAAACAACTTTAAAATAGGTCCAAACGGAGATCAAATAATAAGGTATTATAATGTTAACCTAACTACATCTTCCACAATAGACTTTACACTGTAGCACGGTTATTCCCACCAGAGGCTTGATCTACTTGTGAACCCTGGAAATGAACTCTGGGCTTCTGCTGTCACCCAGCGCCTTCTGCACATCGTGTTCACAATTTAAGCTCTGATACCATTCCCTCCTTTACATTTGGATTTTTATTATTCGCAGTCCTTGGATCACACAGGCTGGTGTGCTTCTTCCACGTGGACTTATTTGGCCCCTCCCTCAGATGGCTGATCGTTTGAAGACAATCCTTTCTGACCCCAGGTACCATCTAGCTTCTTCACCACACTGCTAAAGCGTCTATATCTTCAGTGATCTCTTGATGAGGGTGAACGTCAAATGGGGCCATAAGAACTAAGTAAGTGTAAGCAAAAAATCTATGAACATATCTTTGGTTTATATATGTCTCTGGTTCCTTTAGAGACATCTATTATCATTTTAAGTTTGAGAAAACATCAATCATCCCCCTGGGCATAAGGTAAAATACCACTTTCGTGGAAAGTGGCACGGCACACTACCTAAAACAACTGGGATTAGAAATGCACTATGACCAAGCAATACTTTGGCTGGGCATATACTGCACAGACAAACGAGACCATGAAGTGACACATGCTCCCCCATGCTCATGGCAGCAGTTTACAATTGAGAGAAGCTGGACACCATCCAAATGCCCATCAGTAGAAGAATGCATAAAGAAACGGCTGCCTCCACACAATGAAGTACTATGTAGCCCTAAACCACATCTCATGATGTGGACCTGGAAACCCTTACAGTGAGTGAAATCAGTCAATCACAAAAGGACAAATATTGTGAGTCCCTACTGTAAGGATAAACACCAAGATGAAGGCAGGCTTCTGCTCCCAGGTCCAAGGTCATGAAATCTTTTAATGTGGTCTCCCAAGCAACAAGGTAGAGAACCCGCCTAGAGTCCATGAACCATGTCACCCCCTCTACGTGTACATCTTAAAAACCACTTCAATCAGTTTTTCATGAGGGAAGGACCACTCCGTTGCTGCCATACAAAACTGTGCTAAGGTCACCCCAACTCCACGGACACTCCTACCAGAGTGATAAACAAAGCTTACTAGAAACTCAAGTCAAGATGGGGAGAAAGGACCAAGTATGTCTCGGAGAAGGCAATCACCTTACTGTTGGTGCGTAAACAGCAAGCAGCTACCTCCCATTGGGAAAAAAAATGCTTAGCAATACTTCTATAGAACCCAAGGGGAGAATATTCCCTGTGCTAGGTTCCTAAGTGGATACTTTGGACCCAGTTTCCATCCAGCCCTTGGTGACCCAGTCAGTGTGCTAGACTATCGGACTTCAGACCCTTCCTTTCAGGCACACTACGCCCTGTATAGCCATGCCAGGATTCAGTGTGGAAGCTCCACTAAGTTAACTTGGCTTTACCTTAACCTCACTCGTAGCCCTTGGACTTAAGGCTGGAACTCCCAAGTGGGAGACGAAGCGGATGACTGTCATCCCAAGAGTATAGAACTGGTGACCATTGGGCTTTGGTTTAGATTCTTGCCTTGAGGGTGCCCCGTGAATGGTGGCCCGGGACTGCCACACATTTACGATTTTAATACCCTCCTTGCTTTATTGTGACACATATTAATCTGGTAGGTATGGTTCAGCCTTTGTGAATGAATGCTATGGAAAGTTTTGACCTATCACCAACCCCCACTGTTTGTGTAAATAGTGTCCAGGCACTTAAGAGTTTAATCTGTACAAGTCAACATCAATTCAGGTTTGCAGCTGGTCTCTACTTGTATAATTTCCTTTTCCAAACAGTGTTTTAAATTCTATACCAGCGACAAAATTAATGGCGCTATCAATAGAAGTACCTTATTGTGCAATCTTTGTGCTCAAGAAATATCACTAAATTGCCACATAAAAAAAAAAACAACAAAAACCAACCCTTTACCCCTCCATTTTAACAGTCTGATTCAAGAATGGAGCATTAGCATAAACAACAGAACCTGAGCCCACAGCCATCAAGTCCATTCTGGCACCACTACAGGACAGCTCAGAACTGCCCGAGGGGTTTGCAAGGCTGTAACCTTCACAGATGCGGACTCCTGTGGAGGAGCTGGGGGATTTGAACAGCCGACCTTTCAGTTAGCTACCATGTGTTTAACCACCAGCAGCCAGGACTCCTGGAACATTAGTAAAAACACCATGTATCGGATATATATTCTTTTGGTAATGCTAACACACCAAAGGGGAGAGTAATTCAACACCACGCCTCCTCAGAGCACTTTGAACCTTTTTGGGATAAAGTAATTGAGAACAGGAAAGTAGCATCTTGAAATCAATTTCACTCTGCAGGCGACCTCACAGCTAAAAAGAACATGCCTGCGCCCTAAATCCCCAGCAATTGCTCCGCTCACGGAACCACGGCGGGCTGCCTTCCAGAACTTGATGAGATTTCTAGTAAGGATCCACCAAAGGTGAAGAAGACTTATCACCAGCTTCCAGACAAATCTCCTCAGGCATTTTCAAGTAATCCTCTCCATCCCACTGCCATAAAAAACCCAGGCAAGACTCCTGATCATTAGTATGTAGTTTTTACTTTTTCTTCTTCTTTCTTTAGCAGAGATCTTGTTAAGCAATCAGGGATCCAGGTATTCATTAAAATTAGAACTTGGTATTTCTGTGTTGCAGTAACCAGGCAACCGTTGAGATGTCTTAATGTAGCATGTCTTGGGTTGGCAAGTTTAAATAAAAGAACCGTCAAGCCATACTTGGCAGAACTGCCCTCTGAACAGTTCCTGTACCTCTTGGCTGCTCACCCACTGCTAACAGAGCCCTCTCTGTCTCAGTGAGTCTCTTTTCTCCTTGCAGGACAGCTGGATACCCAGAGCGCCTTCACTAGCTGCTAAGCAAAGGCCTGGAACTCATGGCTGGAAGCTGCCATCTGACACCTAGTAGAACAATTCTCACATCTTCTGTCGATTCTGAAACTGCCCCCTCTTTGAACACTGCCTTTGCTGGTGAAATTAACGGCAGGTTCCAAAGTAATGGATTAAGACCTGTAATTGTTCATGGAACTAGGATATTGCATTTGAAACACGTTCCCCCCACCCCCTAGTGAAGCTCATTAAATGATAAATTATGTGAAAGTGCTGCTACATCACATGGGTTAAGGGATTGTGTCGCTCCAATGTGTTGGAATGCTATCCCCAATAACTGTAGAGATAATCCTATTTGGAAGTGGGGTTTTATTGTTAATGAGCACAACAGTGGTAGGATGTGTCTAATCTCATCTCATCTCATCTGAGTTACACACACTCTCACAGTCATGTGAAAATTGCCAAGAATTTGTCATGATTCCCAACTTGGATTTTTGGTTTCCGCACCTGTGAGCAAATACATCTCTGGTCTTTAAAGATACCCATGTACAGTACTTGTGTTGCAGCAGCACTAGACAATAATTCAGGAAGCCAAATGATAGTCCTAGGACAACCAATGACACGTACATGGAATACGGAGGACCCGTTCTTCAGAACAGAAGTGTCTACTACACTACCTCTCCACTATTACACTATACCACCTCATCTGTACGACAGTGGTTTAGAGCCAAAGCATTGCTATCACACCCAGGATTTAACCCTCATCCCGCGGCTCTGAGCAGTGACCACTAGAATGGGACAGAACTGACTTGGTTTGTTGTGCTTTGAATGCGACACTGCATGTAAATTGTAGTGTTGAGACTTGTCTCAACGGTCTCAAAAGTAGGGGTTTTACAAGAAGTCCATGGACTAGGAAGGGTACAATGTACATATATGTACTCACCCCAAGCATGACAGCTGGCACTGCTTTGTAGGTGGTGTGATGTTAGCTGGCATTTTCTTGGGGTGATTTAAGGGCCTCAGGCTGGATGTTCCCCACCCGTGCTGTCTATTGTCTCATCTTCCCACTGGGGTCCTCTTCCTCATGGTAACCTCCAATGTAACCAGGTTTCTGATCTTTTGATTCATCTTAAGACGTGTTCGGTATCTTTATTCGAGGCTTACCAAAGTCTAGTCTTAACACCATTGCAATAATCCCTTTTCTGTGATGGATCAGTCCTACATACATGGCTGCAGTCTATCCTTGAGAACCTCAGACTGGTGGTAGTCATCTACTCCATTTCTAAATTTTAAGAGAAGTAACTCCTTGCCCCCAGCTCCCCATCCCCCCCCCTCCAAAAAAAACCCCAACCCATCAGGAAGTAAATAAAAAATATAACTTGTGGCAAAAGCTGAGGTGCTCTATTCCAGCCCCCACCCCACCCCACCCCCAAACCCTGAGCCAAACAGAATGACACACTGCTTAATGCTTACTCAAGTGTAGGAATTAGCTTACTCATGTATAGGAAACCCATCCAAAACGGCACAAGGTCATTATGGGTTGGGCTGTTACACTTTGGTTTCAGAAGTTATGCTCTTGTCTTACTTGGATTAAGTGAATAGGGCTCGACTTTGTTTTAGTGCTGAAAATATTGCTGTCGTGGTGCACTCTGCCCGGGTCACGCAGCCCAGGGAAGCGGGTTTGTCAAAGCAATGGCATCTTGTGATTGGGAAACGGGGCTTGCTCCAGCAGCCGTATTTAAACACCTCCCAAGTCCAATTTGGAGGCCTGGTGGCACAGTGGTTACCCGTTAGGCGGAGATCCATATGGCTGGCAGATGAAAACCAGCAGCAGCTCAGTGGGAGAAAGATTGGGTTTTCTACTATAAGGTTACACTTTCGGAAGCCCAGAGGGTCACTATAAGTCAGCATTGTTTCAATGGTAGAAGTCCTTTTAGATGACCAATTTTAACTAGAATAAGACATCAAGAAAAAACTAAAAAAATTACAATGGCATTTTGTCCATTATGAGGCAAAAGCAGCAACTGTATTCTAAGGTAGAATGCATACCAAGAAATAGTCACTTCTTGTATAGCCCAGTCCATAATGAGTGTGGAGAAAGGCCGGCTAACTTCCCGTGGGAAGGAAATGGGTTTAATAAAGGGCTCTCAGGATATGCACAGCAAGAGCAAGCCTGTTTTCCATAAAAGCTAATGTCCCTAGAATGTGGATGAAGGGGCCATTTCCAGGCTACCTAGCTAAAATGCCTTGGGGAATGTACATGGCTCCCACATATCAAATTTGCTCTAACTTGTTCAGGCAGGCCCAGAATTCAGCCTAAAGAAGAAAAAATAGAAAAACTGCACAGCCATGAAAATACATTAAAAAAAAAAAGTTTTCAGATATAATACACGAAAGCAAATAGGTTTACCTTAAAAAATATCAAGTATCACACATCCATAGACTACTCCTAATTATAATTACTTCTTAAAGCAACATTTGTCTTCATTTACAAATACAGCAGCAGATGATAAACCGAACAATCTCTAAACAGATTGCTTACAGTTCACAATACAAATGTTTGTCTCAAATCACATTTTAGGCAGTTTAACTTAAAATGCATAGACAATTACATACACTAAATTTGTCATGAAAAAGTCAATGAGAAAAAGAAAACAATACAAAGTATCTTCAAAGAGCACACCTTAAGTCAGGTGGATTGAATGTTAACAATTCGAATCTGCTGCTTAGTGACAGGCAAGTGCCTTCATCCAGGGGAAAGGCGAGAGGAAAGATGCGCTATGGCCGCCCTCTAGCAATGTTACACTGATAAACACTGCCCTTTGGGAGAGCATACTGGACTTGACCCTTTGCAAATGTCCCAAAGCTGGTCTGTAGTTTTCACCGGCAATATCAAAATGCAGTTATCTATAGACCACGACCACCTCCTGCCAGGGAAGAACCCACTGCCTGTGAGCCAATTCCGATCCCAGCAGCCCTACAAGGAATGGCCGTCTGCGTTAAGAACCCCGTCAAGCCCCGGACCAAGGGCCTCTCAAGGACGGGGAGTTCTCTTGCAGCACCGTGGCTCTGGCACCTGGACCAGACACTGATTTCAAAGGCTGTTGACTGGAGTCCTCAGACGTTTTCTAAAGCCTAAGGCTACATGGCATGCATCTAATACTGATTCTCTTCTTGGCCAGTTTTTATTTGGCAGAATTCTGCACACACAGTCTGTCTTCAACACTAAACATTAAGATTAGCCTTCCCGGAAACCACCCATCACAGCGCAGAATTTGGTGATTGATCTGAATTTAGTTACGCTTCTCAAATATGATCTGCACTTAAGACTAATTTCTAGGGTTTGAAACTGGTGTTTAAAAAGCCAGTTCTAGATTATTCAGGGTGAGAAAGGAAGATGTTAGCACTTTTAGAAGTGTAGGTAATTGATATGTAAATTAGGCATAGTATTGAGTGGAGCTGTGTTCTTCTATATAAACAGCTTCAAAACCTGTGCCCACGAGTACTACCGATGGCACTAATTACTGAGGTGAAATACCGCGGACGTGATTGGGCTGTTTCCCTCGAAAAGATCCCCAAATCCACTGCAGTACGTCTCACCAAGGCCAGAAACCCACTCCCTTTCTTCCCTGTCCTCATTCTCTACTGAAGACGACCAACAGAGCAATGGAACAAGGTGGGCTCCGGACTGGAAAAAAGCATGACTAACTGCTCATGAATAATCAATATATTACTTTAAACAAATAGGGCTGTGGAGTCCGAGCTGAAAAAAAGAACTCCCCTAGTTTCTTCAAAAGCATGAAGAGATGTCAGGCTGAGGCCCATAATAAAGTCAAGGTTCAATCCATTTAGTTCATGAAAACTGTGTGAAAGACAACTTGACATCTATATACTCTACCTTACAATATTTCTATTTGTCTTAACTTTTTACTGTACTCTGGCCTCAAACTCGATCACTTCAGAAGGCTTCTCATTTGAAAGTCAGGATTCTCAGAAACAGCAGCCTTCAACAGCTCAGCGATTTCTATCAAATTTATTTAAAGCCTTTGCCCAAAGTCCAAATACCAGTACACAGCACCTGAAGACCAAGTGTGCGAACAAGCAGCCTCTACTGTGATGTTACCAGGTTAGCACGACTTGATTAGAAAGCCATTCTCTTGTAAACACACAAGTCAACCTTCCTAGATGCTTTTCCCTCTTAAATCCACCCTAAACCCCAAATGTACTTTCTGACCCAGAGTACAAGAATTGAGATTCCTTCCCATTGAAGAAAATGGTGCTCTACAGAATACAGTCTACAATCCCCTTGGTTTCCATTCTTACAGTTAAACCAAGTAAAACTTTCCCTTCCAAAGGCAAAGGGTGAATTAAAATGGCAGTACAGACTAGGGTAGTGAGGCAGTATGAATCATTAAAAAAAATTTATTACACTTATGGGTAGTAGTAATCTCTCATCTTCATGGCTTTTGTGAATTCTTAGGGAAACATGCTCTCCTATAATCCAGACAAATGACTCCACAATTAAGAGATCCCCAAACTTCATGGCTCTTCTTTTTGTCAAACTATACCTTCTTTAGTGTTAAATCCTGCACCTAAAGCTGGTACTGCCAACTTAACCCGATGCAAGGCAACCGAAACAACGGGAAGAAGCGATCTCTGCGGCCAGTTACCCCAGTGATTAGGAGACACTCCTGTGTCCCAAGGCCAGCGACCTGCCTTGTACACTTGAAGCGATCTTGACACATTCTTGGGAGTGCTGCAGCTGCTGCCACCTGCCCTTGCAAGAGGAAGTGAAAGAAGACCAGGTGTTGTCGCTGTATAAAGGCTGTGTAATTTATCACCTAGGTGGAACAGACCTAAACAAATTAGCTTCCACTTCTATTGATTATGAAAGCTGGTTAATGTATCATCTACTTAAAATATGGGAGGCTTAAGCCCTTAATGTCCCTAAGGTGACCATCTTGTTTTCTTAAAAGGAGGTAGCTCTCAACCACTAAATGGACAGCGCTCGGCATTCTGATATTTTAGTTGCAGGAGAAACTCGATTAAGGATTTCATTTGACAGACAGTGCTCCAGCATAACTTTCTCTAATACTAGTTCAAGAAATCCAGAATACACTTCAGAAAGCCAATGGATACAGTCAACATTTTAAGAGGTTATTTAACAAATCACAAGGCCAGTTCTATCAAACTCATTTATTCCAAATCTACAAATGTGAATTAAAAGGTGCCAAAAGTTGTTTCGGTGGCTACAGATCATACTGCTTTGAACTCAATTGCAGAGACCTACCATTTATTATTTTCATGTGTTAAGAGAGTAAGGGTTAATTTGCAAGGATGGCACTCATATCCCTTATTTACCTGTCAACAGATTCAGAACTGTAAGCACTTTACAAATAGATCCAGAAAACTACTCAGGGGGACCAATCATGACGAGACGCTAAAGGACAGAGACACGCTGCTGCTCACTGTACTGTCATAAACGAATGTGCACCAGTGTTTCCATTGGGGTGGGCTGGAAAATAAAGGATGTGCTCCTTCAGAGACCTGAAGAAGGGAGGGACAAACTATAGGCAAAGGTCCAGGGCGAAGGGCGGCCTCAGGTTTGTGGGAAGGCAAATTACTTGTTGCTATGAAGCCAGGCTTCCTCTAGTTCGAGGTTCACAATAAAGGAGAGAATTATTTCCTTCTTTGAACTCATCTCAAAGCAACATGGACATCTTATAATCCATTTTAAAGCAAAAAGAGAAAAAAGTCAATTCTCTAAATTTCTAATTTACATACATGTTGGCCTAGATTAAAAACAAAACAACTTTATCTAAATGGCAGAGTTCAGTTATACACCCATTCGGCTACAAATGGGTATAAATTAGATGGCACTAAAAAGTTTTTTCTGACCAAAGTTCAAGGATAAAAATGAACATTGGCTAGCCAGTTAATTCAGCATCTTATAAACGCTGTGGGCAGTTTTAACTGTGCATCCAACACAGAGCACCTCAAGAGGACCAGGTATTCACCCTACAGAGATTGCAGCTCAAACCGCCTCGAGGTACCATCTGTCTAAATTACGGCAATGTGATTGTTATTCAAAATGTGTTTATTTAGGGGACAAGTGATTATAAAAAACACTTCCATATGTTCCAATGAAGGTGAAGAGTCCAACAATAACCCACATCATTTTAGATTTTTAAGTGTGTATTTTGGTTTTAAATTCTATCAAAGAGCTATTCAGTATACTTCATAATTTTAACTTTCTATGAAAACCAAATAAAATCTCATTAGAATGATCTGTTTTTATCTGATTATTTCAACTGTACACCCAAGTACAAAAGGCAGGTATCTTCAGAGAGGTGCGAGTTGATCTTTCATGAATGCCCTCTAACAGTGAAAGCAGTAATTTTTATCTATGCAGTCACGCGTGCATACACATGTACGTCAAAGAGCAAGCGCCATCTCTTCGTCCACTGTTACCTCAATGGTAGGACTGCAACAGAAAAGAGACAAAGTCAGCCCATAGATTTTGTAAGCAGTTTATGAATTCCTTTCTGTAGCTTAAAATAAATTTATCGCTTAATATTTCAAAGAGCAAGTCATCTCAATTAATTTGGCATGCACACTGAAAAACATGAAACAAGGAGGAAAAAAATCTGTTAAAGATCTGTTATGGTGTAGCAATGATAAAACTCTCTTAACCAAATTCACTGCCATTGGGTTGATGCCAACTCATAGCACCCCCCCTTTCCCCCCGGGGGTTTCCGAGATTGTACTGTTTACAGGAGTAAGAAGTGCCATCTCTCTGCTGAAGAGCAGCTGGTGGTTTCAAACTGCCGACCATGAGGATCGCAGCCCAACTCAGAGCCACTACGCCACCAGGGCTCCTAGCAATAATGACAGGGGGAGGGAAAGTTTTGGTGCACTTAAATATTGCGATTTTCTTTTATAGTTAATGTTAGTTTGATTAATCTAGTTCAGAATCTGATAGCTGTTGTGTGTCAACAGGTACATTCCTTGAGGTAAAGCCTTGGCTGGGTTCAGAAACTCCCTTGGCGTACCTCATTAGTGAGGAAAGAAGCCAGTTTATTCGGTCACGTGTCCTAGACCGGGTCAAAAAAGATGTCAACCCTATTCTAGCTTCGCCGACAGGAAATCATACAGCACTGCATCTAGCCAACGCCAACAGAACAGTGATAGAATCTTTAACTCAATGCTACTGAAGACTTAACAAAACCTTGTCAGAGAAACTATGGCTAGGTGTTGAAGGGGGAGCAGTATCATACATTCATTATCCTAGATTCCTAAAAAAGTACTTCTTTATCAAGCTGCCAGATAGGCAGAAATTGCTCCAACTGAATTATACTTTGGCATACTGCAATACTGAGAAAGGCTCCAGAAACTAGCTCAAGAGTTTATACCTCCAGGATGCTGCTGAGGATAATGCTTATGTTATTATTATAACATCATTGAACTGACTTGTGCTTTCATCCTTTTAAAATGCTTTTATGAATTTCTGAAATTTACTCTTACATACGCACACACCTTTTAAAAAGCTAAGAAAACTTTCTAATCATCAATCTTAAAATCTGGGAGAAACAATCTTTCAGCTGTACATTATGTGACAATCTGTGTATGGTTAAATAACAAATTAAACACTTACATGGGGGCCACCTGGCATTGGTGGAGCACCAGATGGTCCTGAAGGCACTTGAAAAGGATTATTAGGAGTGGGATAGAGTCCTGGTGTAGGATATGATCCTGCAGGGGCAGGGTAGGGTGCTGGTGGTCCCCAGGCACCTGGTGGAACAGTGCCCCATGGAACAGGGGGTGCAGCCCCCGGAGCTTGGGGAGGAGGAGGAGCAGAATATGGCCCTGGAGATGCATACGGCATATTGGGGGTAGGATATTGCCCTCCCATTCCTGGTGCCCATGGTCCAGAAGACATAGATCCCCAAGGACCTAAGGGACCAGCGGCAGCTGGATCTGTAGGTGCACCATACGGTCTAGGTAGCTCTGGAAAGGGCATATTTGGTGTAGGGTATGGCCCTGTGGGGCCAGGGCCTGGCACAGTTGGGGCTGGATAAGGACCACCAGGTGGGGGGCATGATGGTCCAGAAGGAGGAAAGGGTGCTGGGGGTCCTGGAGGCGGTCCAGTGGGAGGCACAGAGGGGTACATTCCTGTGGGTGCAGGTCCGAAAGGCACAGTGGATGGTGTTGCACTTGGTGGGAGTCCAGATGGCACAGAAGGTGGAGCACTTGGGTTAGTCCAAGGGTTGGACCCTGGCCAGCCTTGGGGAGGTTGACCAGACTTTGTATTGCTAACACCAGAGGTTTTGGCAGGAGAGTGTTCGGGTAGGGCGTCGGCCAACTGGAATACAAAACAAAAATCGTATCTCCCTTATGTCCAACTTAGAGCCACACAGCACCTTCAAAAGTGACACCATTCCATTTCAACAATAATAGAATTGATTTTTCAGTTTTGACCTAAGAATTAGTAAATAACTACAGTTTGGACTTTGAAACACATTAGAGCTAAATAAATGAAGTTGAATTGCCTACCAAAATCACATGAAAAGTATAAAAAGAATCAAACAAAAAAGGCCAGAAAACCCTCAAAACTTAACAACCACCAAAAATGCATCTCTTTTAAATAAGGCTTACATATAGCCCAATTAGGATGCTGTCATTTTTCTTAAAGAGCCCTAAAACTTACTAAGGATAATTGTGCCAACTTACCGAAAATTCATCCGACATTTTCCTGAAAAAAAGAAAGAAAAGGCTACTTAAAAACTAGTTTTAATATTTCTTATATATTGCTTAAGGAACTTTTATGGCATGCATATTTTTTCTTAACTCATCTTAATCATTAATGCAAATAGTTTTCTTTATACACAAAAGTCCGTAATAATTCATATAACTCCTAATTCTTGAACATTGTAACAAAAAATAATGAATAATTTAGCTTATAACTGGGTGGCGGTTTAGGATGCTTACCTGCTGACTTCTTTTAAATGACACAGTAAACACCTCCAAACATGTCTTTGCTCAGCTGTGAAGCTCTATCACCACAAAAAAGTACTAGAAGTGGAATTTATAGCATCAGTTGGTCAGGCTATTTAAATCCATCTAATAAAAAGTTTGTCCTAAAATTCCCTATGCCCCTTTCTCTAATGCTCTTTCATTGCTAGATCTTATTGAATTCATGGGCTCTTAAGCATGTGATCTATGACTGTCATCTGGTTCCTGAGTTCCCGGGCAGTACAAGTGGGTAAGTGCTTGGAGGCTCATGAAGGTTGGAGGGTCGAGGCACTCAGGGACACCACAGGGAAATCCTATAGGACAGTTTGATTATAACACAAATGGGGTCACCTGAGTCAGAACTGACTTGATGACAGCTAGTAAAAATGTACTTTAAAAAAATTTGTGTTTAGTTATGTGGGAGGTAGACTGCCCTTTTCTATATCAATCAACCCATTTCTATGTCTCTTTCTGAATTTGATCATATCCTTTGGCCATTTTTATCAATTGAAAAATTTGTACTTTGAAGCCACCACCTGTTTGGGGGGAAAAGTCGGGGTGGCCAGTTTCCACAACTATCACAGCCTGCAAAACCCTGCTCAAGTAGAAAGAAACTGTCTTGGAAATGGTGATGGCAGCACATGTATGTACAAGCGTGCTTACTACAATTGAATGATGGATTGTCATAAGATTTGTAAGAGCCCCAAGAAAATGATTTATAAAAAATAATAAAATAAAAACTTCTGTTATTATATAGCTCATAATCCAATAAAGTGTAGGCATCAGCTTTTGCAGCCCCCACCCCTCGTCTTAGTATCTCCCATGGGGTAATTATCAGCCCCTTTGGGAAACACGGCCCTAATCAATAAAGTGAGTAATCTTTTTCTCAGTGGATTTGAAAAACCACTTTTAACACAATCCACGGCCACTACTGGCAACTGATGTTTATTGCACATTTACCAGTGTATCATCCATCTAGTGCCGCACAGTCCTCGGATGTAAACTTTACCATCCTTCCCCGTTTACAGCAGGAGGGAAGATCCTTAGCAAAAAGGCAGAGATGGACTCCAGAGCCTGGGCTCTTAACCAGGCTACACAGCCTCCATCAGTTCCCCAAAGTAGTGTGGACTTTCTTCCTACCCACCTGCACATTGTGATTGTCCTAAGCTAAGGGCATTAGCTTTAGTATATTGTAGTGCTAACCACCCATGCTTATTGTTCTTTCCTCAGATGCTCTGAAGTCTTGTTCCCAGATTTAAAGTTAAAAAAAGAAAAAGTGTTCGACTTGGAATAGCAAAGTCACTTATGAGTTTAGGGGACAGTTGCTTGATGGATTTAAAGTATCTCCACTCTCAAGAACACACAGAGCTCCTAGTTCCTAACCCTGTCAATTGAATCACACATGCTCTTTTCTTCCATTATACTTTCTAAGTGGTTGTTCATATGTGGGAACAGTGTTGAACTTTTAATGTTTCACTACTTTGGAAAGCAGCTTGCGTTGCTGATTTTATTCACACAGGTTTCTCAATTATTTGGGTTTTCTAGGTAAATATGCATTCGCAAAAAATGAATTTCATCTTTTTCATCCGCTAGGACTTACAATAAGATGTCAGTTATAGATGATTACTACTCTTATTCCCAACTCTCCTACGAGTGCTTCTAATGCTAATTTTCATTTTAGTTCGCGATTAAAAATAATTATATTAAGGACATTTCAAGGGAACAAATAACAGAAATGTGGGTGAAGGGAGACAATGGAGAGTATAAGATATGAAATAATAATAATAATATAGGATTAAGGATTCATGAGAGTGAGAGAGTGGGGGAGGGAGGGGAAAAAGAGGTGCATATACCAAGGGCCCAAGTTGAAAATGTTTTGGAAATGATGATGGCAACAAATGTACAAATATGCTTGGTACAATTGATGTCTGGACTGTTATAAGAGCCCCCAATAATATGACTTTTTAAAAAAAAGGGCAGTGATACTTATTCCTAGTTTGAAGAGATCATAGGTTTTTTTCAGAACACCTTTCAAAATCTGAAGAGTCGATCTCAAGTTTTCTCCAGTGACCTTCAGAAAGTTGTAAGAAAGGCAGGTAGGTGGTGGGCGTAGTTTCTGACCTCCTCTGGTCTGACAAGAGGGAGGAGACAAACTCAACCAGCTCAAGGCAGATTCTTATGAAGTGGTGTCAGGTAAGTCTCCACCCAGCTATCTTTCTTCATCAATTCTGACCATCAACCATTCCTCCTGCTTCTTTGCAGGGCTCAAAAATTCAATGCATTGGCCATACAAAATTCACAGTACTTATAAATTAAGGAGTTTATCCATGATTATGGATAATCAAAGTTAGGTTACAATTCAGGATCAGAAATGCACAGGACACAATTCTTCCAGTCAGAGAATCTCTTCTCAGCTGTGCCTGCAGGTATGCGCCAGTGACTGCCCCCCACCCCTCTGTTCTGCTTGGGCTAGAGTTACAAGGCTCCTTTAGTGCTGTGGAAATATGTACGCCTAAAGGTCAACTCTATTTCACCATAAATCGTCAAAAGCTAATTCCCCTAATTAAGCAACTGGAGTGGAGGCACCCCACTTCACAAGCAAGGCTTCCTGTGCAAAGGCTCACTTTTACTTGCTCTGTGGGCCAGAAAGGCACCCTGGTGATTGTGTGGATTACCCACTGGGTTAATGGCAAGGTCAGCAGTTTGAACTCATCAGGCCATCCTTAAAGGGCCTTTTGCTCCTGTTATGATTTAAAATCTTAGAAAACCCCCAGGCAGCTCTACTCTGCCCTACAAGTACTGCTGAGTTTGGTTTGGTGGGCCTCAAAGTCCAATATTCGGCCTCTCTCATGCTCCCTCTGCTGTCACTCCTGAGTGACAGTGATCTGCAGAGGGAAGGAGGTTCAGGGCAGGACCTCAAGGTCTAGAGGGTGTGCACCAATCCCGGATCGTCTGTCCTGAAGGTAGTGAGATTTCAGATGGCAAAACCGACCAAACCTCATGTTGAGAGTTTCACAAGCCTATATGCATGTTTCCACCCTGTCATTTGGCGGAAGTTACAAAGATTACAGATAGAAGTGCCAGTTAGTAATTCACTGGGATCAAACAGTTAATTCTGCTTAGTATTGAGCCATAGTTTATTTCTAGGATTTTCTTTTGCAGTGTAATCTGATTACAAAGGAATTACTAGACAAAACAAAACCCAAAATAAAGTATCAAAAACAACACCAAAACGCCCAGAGAAGCTCAATCGCAGTGGTTAGGCTTTATATCTATGCTTTCCATGCATAATACTAAATAAAAATGTCTTTAATATAGAGGAAATACAACCATTCATTCATTTATTAGAAGTCTGCCTATTTTATACTAAAACATGACAGCACACACCACCCACAAACTCTTAAGAACAGCACTGAAAAGCAAAACGTCTAGGATTATTACTACTATATACACATTGACAATCTCTTCTTAATGGCATTAGCAGTGGGTGACAGGCTTAAAATACACACAGGACAGAGGTGCTTTTAAGACAAGTGAGCCTTTCAGAAAGAGAAACTGGTTTTGTATCCAAGTTCACATTAATTCTGAAATAGGCAATCTACCAGATCAATCCAATCAATTCCATTTACTCTTGCTGTTCAAGTTTTAAATTTTCTCTCATTTAAAACACACACATATATGGAAATGACATCAAGTTAACTAGCTATACAATTATATAAAATATAAATTATGAGTTAATAAAAGTGAAACTGATTCATAACCCTGGGCTTTAAATTTTTTTTAAGTTCAAAATCAAATTCTGAATAGATGTTAGAATCTTAAGACTAAAATACTAAAGTCTTGGCCAAAGGTACTAGAAATAGTTCACATCCTGCTTCATGGCACTGCTGGAAGTGACCTGTTCGCCATGCCTGGATTATACACTATTCAAGTCCAAGTGGAAGCAGTCCAATTTACTCTTTGGGGAATACCTGCATTATAAAAAAATCAAAACCAGACAAAATAAAATGCACACACAAAGTAGGCTATCGTATCATCCTAAAGTACCAGAATGCAAAAACATCTAGGTTTTCCAAAAAGCAACATATCATATATACTTGTATATAAGCTGAGTTTTCCAGCACATTTTAAATGCAGTTTCTGTGGCAAAATTAGGTGCCTCGGCTGATTTTCAGGTCCGTTTATACTCGAGTATATATGGTAATCTGAATTATGCAAATTATGATGAGGACAATGTAACCTTGAACTTACAAAAAAGAAAAATATTTATGATAAAGAAAAGTTTTCTGGTCATTACCAAGGCTTTTAGAATGTGGTTTCTGATTGGCTGTGGACGTGACCATAGACAATTTCCCAGGAGGCTTTTGTCTTTGCTGCCTTGCTAGCATATAATCGATTGGGGACATTGCAAAAAAAAGAAAAGTTTTCATTATCATCTTCTGGAAGTAAAGATTTTCCTAAAATTTCCCATTGCTACTTTATAACAAGGTTTATGCATCATCTGGAAAATAATACTTTGTGAGCAACAAGATTAAGAATTATAAAAGAACACAAAATTTTGATAAGAGGGGGTGCTTCAAAATGTCTGTGTAATCATTTCATCATCTTTAATCCGGTATTCCCACAAACTTTTTGAAGCCTCAGAAAGGAAAAAAGCAAAATAGAGCATTTCTGTGAAGTCCCACGGCTTCAGAATAAACACATCATGAGGCCCAACGCTGCACATCACCAGTGGTTATCACCATGGCGTGTTTGGGAGTCATCGGGCTGTAGAGGAGTCATTAAGAGTAAGGGACTACATGTTACCTAGTTGGGACTCTAATCCTTTCACAAAGGCAAGCTAGTCACTCAGAGATCATTTTCTCATCTCCAAACAATCTCTATGTTATTAGGTAATTAAAAGCTACATATGCTATGGTTTAACAAGTACCACATTCATATTAAGATGTTAAAAGAAACTAAGGGAAACCAGATTTCTTTACATTAACTCAATACTGGGTACATCAGGTAGGGTGATGTTGGTAGGTCCGAACGGATGTTGTCTACAGACCAGTCCTTGGAGGACACTGTGTTTGGTAAAGCGGAAGGGCAGCAAACAGGAGGAAGGCTGTTGATAAGCGAGGATGGACGGACACAGTGGCTGCATTGATGGGCTTAAGCAGAGGAACGATTGTGAGGATGGCACCTAGTAATACCAATAGTGGGGAGGGTGATGCTGTTACGTGCTACCCAGTCCGTTCCAACAGGGACCGTGCGCAACAGAATGAACACTGCGTGGTCCCGTGAAATCCTTACAGTCATTCTATGCCGGAGTCCACTGATGCAGATACAGTCAATCCAGCTCACTAAGGACCTTCCTCTTTTCTGCTGCCCCACCTATTTACTAGGCATGCCGTCCTTCTCCAAGGACTGATCTCTCCTGACAGTATGTCCAAAGTACGTGAGATGAAGTCTTACCATCCTTGCCTCTAAGGAGCACTCTGGCCTTACTTCTTCCAACACAGATTGGTTTGTCCTTTTAGCAGTCTATGGTATTTTCAATATTCTTCTCCAACACGATTCAAATGCATCGATTCTTTGGTCCTTATTCAGTGTCCAACTTTCACAGGCATATGATGCAATGGAGAATACCATGGCTTGGGTCAGGCCCACCTCAGTCCTCAAAAAAACCTCCTTGCTCTTCAATACTCTGAAGAGGTCTTCTACAGCAGATTTACCTAATGCAACCCGTCCTTTGATCTCTTGACTGATTCCATGAGGCCTGATTGTGGATCCAAGTAAAACAAAATCCTTGACAACTTCAACCTTTTCTCCGTTTATCAAGATGTTACTTGGTCTTCCTTCCATTGAGTTGTAATCCACACTGAAGGCTGCAATCCTTGATCTTCAGCAGCATATGCTTTAAGTCCTCCTTACTTTCAGGGTCTTGATGTACTTAGTATTGCCTCCTTAGCAGTGAATTTGTTTTTTCAACCCTGCAAGCAAGGTTGCGTCATCTGCCTATTTAGGCTGTTATTAAGCCTTCCTCACATCCTTATGCCACATCTTTCTTCATAAAATCCAGTTTCTCTAATGATTTGCTCAGCATACAGACTGAACATATATGATAAACAGGACACAACCCCAACACACACCTTTCCTGGTTTTAAATCTTGCAGCATGCCCTTGTTCTGTATGTACAACTGCTCTTGAGCCATGGACAAGTTTCTCATGAGCACAACTACAGAGGGGTATCCCCCAAAAACGGAACTTTCCCAAAGCGATGTATTTAAAATTTTTTTAAAAAAACCCAACCTTATCACCCTCAAAGTACTCTCCATTATACTTAATACATTTGTCAAATCTGCGATTCTGTTCTTAGAAATATTTTTCAGACTTATTCACTCACTCACTCTCACACACAAAAAATTAATTCATTTGTTTGGATGGCTGATAGCACCTTCCTCGTTTTTCCTTCACCTCTTTTGTATCTCAAATTACTGTCTTCCATGTCCTGCTTCATTCACAAAAACAAAAAGAAGTCACATGGAGCAAGGTCAGATGAGTCAGCTGTGTGGGGCGAGAGGCATGCTATTTTTTTTGCCAAAATCTAGTGCACTGAGATAGCTACATGAGCAGGTAAATTGTCGTGGTGGCAAAACCAGTCCCCTAGCTGCCACAAATCAGGCTTTGTTTGTTGCACACTGTTCCACTCTTCTTTTTTTAATTAAACGATCACTTTATTAGGGGCTCTTACAACAATCCGTACATCAACTGTATCAAGCATATTTGTACATGTGTTGCCATCATTTTTTCCATCCACTCTTCAGAACCTCTAAATAGGAAGCTTGATTAACAGTCTGACCTGGTGTAAAGAACTCCAAATACACTATCGCCCTCACATCACATTTGGTTTTTTGGGGGTACCCTCTCTTAAGTGTTCTGGAATTGCCATTCTTCAGGTTATCCAGTTTATTGTGGTCCACACAGTCAAATGCCTTTGCACAGTCAATGAAACATAAGACACATCTTTCTGGTATTCTCTGCTTTGCGCCGAGATCCATCTGACATCAGATTTGATAGCCCTTGTTCCATGTTCCCTTCTGAATCTGGCCGGAACTTCTACAGTTCCCTGTGTAATGTACTGCTGCAGCCGTTGCTAAATGATCTGAAGCAAAACTTTCTTTGTGTGTGATTATCAAGGATGCTTTTCCACAGCAGGAGATTTGGTTGGGGTCATCTTTCTTTGGAATGGTCACACATAGGGATTCCTCCCAGTCAGCAGGCCAAATCTGGAAGACAGCCACTCAGCCAACTGACTGGAGGAGAATAATCCTATCTTATTGAAAATATAAAATTTAAACTAGAATGTTTTCTCAGTACTAGTTCATTTATTGGTGTTATTTTGTTTATACTTGGGTAGTTCAAGATATTGGGGTTTCAAAGTGTTTTTTAAAATTTTTAATTCCCCACAAAATGTTTCATTTCAAAAATGCTAATTTTCAATGATCTTTTATCAGCTTATTTTGTATACTCATTTTGATGCTAACCAATACTGAACTACTAACCAATACTGAACTCCCTGGCCATTCTGTGGGAGAAAGACGAGGTAATCTGCTTAGTAAATTATAGTCTTGGAAACCATATTCTGTCTAGATACTACTGAAGCTTCTGTGCCAGTCACTGTGTGGGGTTCCAGAGCAAATCTTTAAGGAATTCAGTCTGGTGGAAAACTACCACTAAACAGAAACTACACCATCAGGAATAAGCACAGGGGATTATGGAAGTACCTCAAAGAGGTCCCTACAGAAATTGAAAGGGCTAGCAGGGAAAAACTTCCCAGGGGTGCCTTTGGCATCTAGATGAGAAAACAGCTGGAGGCAGGTAGAAAGTGGTGGGATGGGCCCTAGCTTGTGTAAACGCTGGGAAGGAGGTGAGAGGGAACTGGTGATATTAAGCAGTTCAGATTAGAATATTTTGAGGGGAATGATGGGGCAAAGAAATGTTAGTCCAGGATTTGAATCCTCCCTTACTTTAACTAGTAATAAGACACTAAAACCACACCAAACTCACCGGAGTCAATGCTGACTCAATGCAACACTATAGGTAGGGCATGACAGAACTGCCCCTGTGGGTTTCCAAGGCTGTAACACTTGATGGGGACAGAAAGCCAAGTCTTTCTCCTGAGAGAGCAGCTAGTGGTTTAGAACTATTGACCTTAAAGTCAGCAGTCCAACGCTTAACCATTAAGTCACCAGGCCTTCTTTCAAGGTCAGACCAGTAATGTTAAAAACCAATGCCATCCAGCCGATTCTGACTCATAGTGCACCTCTAGGGCAAGACAGAACTACCCTGTGGGTTTCCAAGACTACAACTCTATCCGGGAGGAGAAAGTATCATCTTTCTACAGTAGCTGGTTTTGAGGTGCTGACTTGGCAATGAGCAGCCCAATGTGTAACTTACTACACCTTACCAGTTATTTCCTGAGACCAAATGAGGCTTTGAAAATCAAGTACTCACTCACTGCCCTGACCATACAGGAGCAGAAAGACCCTTGGAACAGCTGGGGGTTTCGAACTACTGATCTTCCAGTTAGCAGTCCAATGAGCAACCACTATGCTACCAGGGCTAAGTGAAGACAACAGTGCCTGGAAAACCCAAACCAAACCACATTTCCATACTAACTGCAGCTGTCAATTACCCACTAGGAACCCAACTGCTCCTCACTCACTGCCATCCCTGGATGCTGACTCGGCTATCCTATAGGACAGAGGAGAGAGAACTGCCCTTATGAGTTTCAGACCACAGACCTTTATGGGAGTCCTGTCTTACTCCTGAGAACAGCTGGTGGTTTCGAACTGCTGACCTTGTGGTTCGCAGCTCAACCATTCCACCAGGACTCCTCCAGGCAACTCCATATAGGGTTTCTGAGGCTGTACATTTTTACCTGAGCAGATAACACTATTCTCCTGGAATAGTGTTGTTGGGTTTGAACCACTGATCTTCTAGTTAGTGGGTCAACACTTACCCAACAGTGCTACCAGGGATCCTTTGGTTCAAGGGGCTTCTGCAAACTTTCTGTATCTTTTCATTCCATTTTTCCCCCACTAACTTAAAAAAAACACAACCTTGATCAATGAATGAGCTTATGTTTAAAGGTATGAGAGACTTTCAAAAAGATGGTGGAAAAAGGAAATTAAAAAGTAACATAATTTTTGCACACACTTTTTGAAGCTCCTACATACGACTGCCTAGTTCTGACAACTCATTTCCAAACCAGAGAGGATACAAACAGAATTCACCTCCCAGTTTCACTGAGACTCACACAGTAAGTAAACAAGCCAATCTCTTAGTCACTGCCTGACACCTAGGAAAATCTTAACAAAGACTAGACAACTGCTTCCACAAGCCCACAAACCCATATGGGCAGTTCTCCATCTAAAAGCCTCTGAAAACGCAAAGAAATGTTTCCAAAGTCTGGCCTAAAACTTGTTTGGGGGCAAAATCTGACCTGAAGCTATTTATAGTTTCTATGAATACCCATGTAGGGCAAATATCCATAGCTATCATCACACCAATACTCTGGTTGGATTGCCAGGCTGTGTGACCCCCCCACCCCGCCCCGGTTGGGGGTGCTGCCAGGACTTACATATTGTCTTCCTAAAATCTAAAGATTTCTGAATCACAAAGTGACCCCAAATGTGTTAAGAGACTGGGGGAAGTTACAATTGTTTCCGCCGGAAAAAGGAAACGTGCATTTCAGTAAAGGCAATATAATCAAAAGTCCCAGAGGGTGGGGGAAGGTGAGGGGGGGAAAGCGAGCGGGAGGGAGTCATCTACTTTTCTTGCCCAAAGAACACTACTAAGTGACTTCCGAGGGCTGCCTTTGCATGTAATCAGGGCTCGATTTCAAAACGGGCCTTTATAACCACTGCTGCTAACAGTAATGCTATAAAAAAACCGTAAAGCCAAAAATGCGAATCGTTTTACTTAGGGCAAGCACTATTTTTGGCTTCCCGGGTAAAGAGAAACTGGCTCAGCTAATAAGCGACAACGCTCAGCAAGTGCTCCTCAACCCTAGTCTTATGGGAAACTCGGCGCCTCTGGGAGTTTCTGTCCTGGGGACTCACGTAACGTGGCTGCTGATTAGCAGTAACCACAGCGTTGTCACGGCGGCGGAAACTTAAATTAGCGCCAGGGATCCCTCTCAAGCCTTGCCCGTTTTATTAGAAATTAATGAATCGGGAGGGTCAGAGCCGAGGGGCGCGATGGCAGCAGCCCTTTAGGACCAAAGGAACAAAGGAAATCCGGGATCAGCCGGAGCGAACCGGCCACCGAGCGGGTCGCGCCGGCCGGGTGGGAGGCGGGGTGGGGGAGGGGCCAGGCCCGCTCCCGCCTCCGCACCCCCAACCCCCCAGCTCAGCCAGACGTCAAGCCCAGCGTCCAGGAGCCTGACGTCACCAGCCTAGGCCGCCTTCTTCCCGGGGGGCGATGGGGCGCAGGGACGCAGAAGGAACCTTACGAGGTAGGCTACGGCCCAACTGCTGACGAGAACTCAGGGCACCCCCGTTCGCGCGCCTGCCTCTGCTGGGGCGAGCCCACCATTCCGAGCTGCCCCCGCCACCCTCTACGACCCCCGCGAGCGCCGAGGCAGCCTCACCCAGCGCGATCCGAACCCGCAGAGCAAGGCGTAGAAGCGACGAGGGGGCCGAGAGAACTGGGCGTGAGGAAGCGAGCGCAGCCGGACTGACGACGGCAGCAGCGACAGCACCAGCACTCGCGGCGCGCGGCTCCTCCTGGCGCCGGAACAGGAAGCGCCTCACGTCTCGCGCGCCATCCCCGCCCGCGCCCCGCCTCCCCAGTGCCTCTGTGCCGCCCCCTAGCGGCCGTCCCCGAGCAGCTCTTCCCCCTGCGGACCGTAGCGAGGGTCTCCCATTTCCGGAGTTCCGAGGGAACGCTCGCGGCTGTGGAGTTCACGGCTGCAGTACGGAAATTCCCAACGGGTGGCCTTGGAGGCCGATTCCGGGTTCGTGGCCAACAGCGGTTTTTAGCCAAGCCCTCCAAGCAGGTTAGATGTGGGTGCGGCCAGTGTGCAGTCCGATTCTCGGGGACGCAGACACTTTCGTGTTAAACTTGGGGAGAACTAGAGGAACAGGATCCCTGGTGGCGAACTGGCTCGAAACCTCCAGCCGTAAGGCGGGAGAATGATGTTGCTTTCTACTCCCGTAAAAGAGTTACAGTCTCTGAAACCCACAGGGGCAGTCCACCTGACCTCCAGGGTCGCCATAAGTCAGCATCGACTTGATGGCAGTGAATTTGAGATTTTGTTTGAGATGGAATGCAGGAGAGGGAATATGGCAGTGATCGTCAGGATAACTTGATATTAACTAAATGGTTTCTTTTCACATTTTTTCCCCAACCAGTGCCTCTTCTGTCCACGTTTATTATTGAATAAACATTGATACAACACCAACCCAGACCCCCAAAATGATTAACACAGGACCCTAAACATCAGTAACCTACTGGCTAGTTATGGTGCCATAATTATATGGTGTGTAAAATAGCAAGAGCTAGATATTCAGTCTCATGTAAAATATATTAAAAGTATTCAGTAGATCTACATCACTTTAGTGCTTTGAGCAAGCTTTGCAGAGAGGAAAGGGCTGGACCTTGACCAAAAACTTCTTAAATGTATGGAGGAAACTTAACTGTGGTGAACATTCAGTTACAGACAGAACACAAGCTCTATGGTCTATTGGAAGTTTTGGCTGTTGTAGGGTTTGAGACCTTATATTTTAAGGACATGTACTGTCTTAAGCAAGACAAAGACATAAGTGAGAGACCAAGGTCATCATGGCCTCCAAGTATTTATAGCCAAGCAGCTATTGATAGAGAAATGGAGAATAAAGGAAACTGTCACAAAATCATGAGTGGCGACAGATCAATACATCACAGTTGCAGGCGGGACTACAAGAGGGAACAGAACCAGGCCTGGGATGGTACATTTTGATAGAAGAGTTAAGATTGGCCCAGGGCCTGCCTCCCTACCAAGTAGTGAGGGTATGACTCATAAGACATGAGTCAAGCCTCTGGGGACCCCAGTACCGTGACCTCTATCCAGGGCACCACAAACTAGGACCTAAGGGAGATTGCCCCTCCCTGGACTAGCTGGAGGATGGAGGTAATCCACTTTCCAGTGCACTCTGCTTGAGGGCAAGACTCTTCACATCCCTGGCTAATGGTCACAAAGAATTCAATGTAGTATTAATCTCCCATGGGGGGCCTCTAATAGGTTTTAGGCTTTCACTGTTATCCAAAGCCTTTTGCAAATGGAATGCTCAGAACTTATGCTGATACCTATCACTAATGTGGACAACCTAACCTGCCCTCAGAGGTAGGCATGAACTCCACTGAAGGGTATTAAGGCCTATGGCAGCATGAATTGTTACATCTGTGTCTTACAGCTCCTGGATGGTGGTGGTAAAGTTGTCTGCAACCTATTTTGATCTGCTTCTGAGAGACAGAAAACGCTAGGGAGTCCTGTTCTACTGATTCACCTGGGGTTGCCAGGAGTCAGTATTGGCTTGGAGGTTTTGTTGATCATTAAAAGCTAATTGTCACAAGGCACAGATCAGATATTGCCCCCCCATCCTATATTCAGGCTTCTCCTGTTGCTAGGTTCGATTAAGTCATTGGAATAGCCACACAGAACTCTCGGTTATGGGGCTGAAAGGTTATCATTCAGGTGAGAAATCCTGGGTCTAGTCTAGTCAGTTTGTTCTCTGCTGTGCCATGCCTGAGGGCATGCTTCTCTGTGCCCCTCAGCTGCTTGGGCAGTGTTACAAAGTTCTTTAGGAGCTAATAAATGTCCAAAGGGCATGCCACTCCAACATAAGCCTCAGCCTGAAGGCATTCAGACCCAGTTCTGTAGGTCAGCCAACCTATCACCCCCGTTACTTCCTGGAGACACCCTACTCAGCTTCCTGCCCCAAAGCATTCTGCTTTAGTTACTGTGGGCAGGGAAACCCAATACTTTTTCATGTTGTCTCCCGATTCTGCTTCTCTGGAATCAAAGCCGTCTATTGAACGAGGAAGTTCACTGCACACAGATGTCGGATAAAGGTCGTGGCTCCACACTTGGCTCTAGCTGGTAGTGAGGTTCCCACCTTCCTGCTTCTGAAATGACTTATTTGATAGCCAGCAGGGTAGCAATCACAATGAACCCTGTTAACAATCACTCATAGCTGAATCACACAATCCAATCAGTATCTTATCCTACAGTGGCTGCAACAATGAAGGCTGGCCCAGGACCAGGCAGTCTGTTGCACACTGGGACGCTACAGAAGACTGGCTGGTGGCACATAGCATCTGCCCATCTTCCTAGGCAAGCTCACCAGGAAAATGAAGGGTGTTTGGTAGGTGTTACCAAAGGCTCTGGCTAGAAGAGCCATACTAAATAATGCATTCATGGCACTGTACTGCACAAGCACCCGACTCAACTGGCCCCACTTATCAGACCAGCTTAAAGAGTTTTAAAGCCAGGCCATTCCTGTCACACACAGGCTTTACAGGCAACTCTTTTTGGAAACCCCACCCCCACCAGCCATCTGGCTTCTCTCAACATCACAACAGTCTTTAGTCCACCCTACTCAATCCTTTTTCACAGGTGTCACACCTGCAAGGTAGTCAGACTTCCCTATCTTCACCTACTGCTTCTCCCTTCATCCTTAATGGGTTTCACTCCCACTACACATGTGCTAGCTAATCTTTCCTTGGGATCTATTTAATGGAAGACCCAAACAGACACATCAGAAACTAAAAGGATCTTTGAATCATATACTTAAAAATGTATAAGTACAATTTTTTTATCAAATTCTAAATTGGTTAACACAAAGTAAGGATAGTTTTAAAATAAAAATACAAAGCCTTTGGATTTTATATATGAAGTTTTAATTAAGAAGAAAATGTATTCCAATCACTTTATTTTAACTCATATCCAAAGACGAAAATGTTCAACTTCAGGATTGGAGATAAAAATGGAAATACAGTAGTCTATTTTCAGGGAGAAACAAGTGGAGAATAGATCATACAAGCCTGATTGACAAGAATACTAATAGCTTTGTGAAATGGCTATTGGAACCCTGTACATTGAAGTGTATACCAAGCTCATATTGGCTTAAGATTTTTATCTAATTCTTGCCAAGTCAGTATCATTTGAGTAAACTGCCTTTGAGTTTTACACCATGGCTCTCAAGTCTGAAATTTGATTCGATTAGATCCATGCAAAAATGATTTGTATTCCTCTCAAATTTAATCAACTTTTAAAATACGTTAGGCAAAGACCAATTTTACATAGCTCTTTTGAAGGGTATGAGGAAATGGCAATTGTTCATCTAATTGTAGTCTGAACCCTTAATTTGTACTGTAATATCCATTGTCAAATCAAGCCAAGAAAAGACTCTTACTGATCGAAAAGTTAACATGATCCTGCAGGATCCACTGGGAGAGAGTTTGAAAACCTATCATCACATGAATACTTAACAGCTGTACAGCAGTTATTTTCAAGTATGCTCCAAGGGTCACCTCCTAGCTGAAGAATTAACCTTCAGGAAGCCAAGTGACAATCCTAACATCTCATGTGTTAGGAAGTGAAGGCAAAAATACACTGAGGAGTCAGTAGATGTCTTCACAATGACAAAGGCAATCCAAGATAAAACTGGGGCTTTACTTGGAGTAGGATCCACGTGCACTAAGTCCCTCTCTGTTGAGCTGCATTCATTCGTCTGCCTCTCAAGCTAAAATGAGCACTTGTGACCAGTGTCTTAATCATCACAACAGTAGACAGCTTGTAGCATCGCTGTTTCTAGTGCGCAAGAGAACAAACTATCCTTTGTGCTTTCCGGTCTTTAGAAACAAATGGAAAATTTTGTTGTAACAAAAATCACTGAAAAATTAGTTTGACTTAAAACTTTTCATTTACTTTGACATTAAATTACCTAAAGCTATAAGGCTATTTAACATCTAAAAATGTAGTTTTCTTTAGGAATAAACCTTATAAAGTCTACTTTCCGGTGAAACTTGCTCTACCAAAATCACTATATTAGCTGTTTATTGGACTGATTATAGCTAAAGCGAGAAAATATATTTCTAATGAAAAGTAGGTGCATGCATACTTAGACGGGAGTTAGATCTCAAGGCTTCTGTTTCATAGGAAGGAAGTTCTCTATTATGTGGATCTATCAAATGAACTGGCGACAGGAAGCTGATAACTTGATTTGTCTTAATGGCTTTGGCTCATGAATAAATAATTGTTTGTTTTTCTTATAAAAAATGAATTTGTGCAATGACACGGATCCTATTTGCCACAATTGTTCTACTTTTAAAAGGATTTCTAATTACGAAGACATCCTTTGTATTATTTATACATAAAAACTTTAACTGAAAACCACTCTTTGACCACATTTACCCATGAGCTGAAATTCAGGAAAGAACATAGGCTTGAGAACCAAATCAATAAATCTAGTCAGAGGCTGACTAAAAGCTTCCTTTAATCTTCTTCCTATTAGGTCTTCCTTTAAATTAAAGCATTCCCTCTCTGAATTATTTAAGTGAATGGCATAATATAGAAAGAGCACATATAACTCTTAATACAAAATTGTTCAAGGAACCTAAAAAAATTATTAAGAATATTTAAGAAATTATAGTATGAATCAAAATGTTATAGCTTTAAAAGGGGGGAGGAAGGTATATTCTAAAATGCTTCGGAGAGAAATAGAAAAGTCAAGTTTATTTCCTTATTAGTGCAGGATTATTCCCAAAGCACAGCTAAGTGTCTGGTCCAGACTAGCTCTTAGCGATGAAGTAGCTCCCTTTCTCTGACAAGGCTTTTCCCAGAGGTAATGCCTTAATTCTTAATTTAATATTTTATCTTGTTTCTTTTAGCTTCCCCTTCTCCTGCCAATAAGCGTGACACATGGCCACCATCCTGAATGCTCTCAACACTGGAGTGTATACTCTTCAAATATTCTCAATGTCCAACTCAGTCACAGAGAAAGGGGTCTAACCTTTCTAAGTTCCCATCCTGTAATGTTTGAAACATCAACCACTACTTTTCTCTTCATGGTAAATAGATCCCTTCTCAAGTCTTTATAGGTCTACTTTCCACATTTCTCCTCATTGCCAACAAAGGAAAAATATAAATCATTTCAGAGTAAATGAATATCTTCCTTGCTCCCGATTATTGGACCTACTTCAAAGCTGTATGTGGCAGTGTTCTGGAAATGTTAACAGCTGTTAATATCTTACAAGTTGGGGCAAAAAAGGGAGAAAATATATATTACAGCTACCAGTTTGAACTATATGAAAAACTACTGAGATCTTGACTTTCATATAAACGCTAATTTTAACTATTATAAAAAGGCAACATAATTATATTTATTCTTTATAAAACTACACTTATTCATTAGCTAGTCTTCCCTTAGGTTTTCCTGTAGATAAAAAGTTATTTTTAAAAGAAAGTTTTCTAAAATAATTGTTTCATAGAAACAGAAAGTCTTATCAAATCCTGATAACTATAATCAGTCTTACCATACTATTAATTTTCTTTCACCAAAGATGGGTATGCAGGAAGCATTACCTTCGTTAACAAGACTGCCTTCTCAGTGATCCACAAAGTGCTCCTAGATGAGGGAATGAGGTTTCTTACTTTTGTACAAAAAGAAATACCAACTTGTGAAGTGAAGCGGTGTTACTTGGCTCTGGTGTTGGGCTACCTTGGGCCTCATCACTGCTAAGAAATGCCATTTTATTAGCTACCCTTCATTGAAATCAAGAAAAACTTGCCATCACTGAAGAAGAAAAAAAGGCTGATAGGGTACAGAGAACTTCCTGGTTTAATTCTATAATCATTGCTAAAATTTTATTATAAAATGTTGACTGAAAATGCCATCTTTGTGTTCACAGCAGAGCTGCAAAATAAGGAAACACTACTTTGACATAACGCAACTACTTGGAAATATTTGGAAAACAAATTTCTTTTGCCTAAATAGGAGCTTCCTAGTAGAGCTAAAAAAATAATCAATCACTGTATTAAAAATGTCAATTTGTACTCAGAAATAGATCATCAAAAGAAAATTGAGCAACTGTCTTCAGAGTATGAGTAAGAGATTTATTCCTCATTGAATCTTAAAAAAGGAGTTATAAAAGATTGAATAGGAAATGTCAGGGCAGTGAGTCTGTTAATGAGGAGAGCCTGGGAGAAGAGGCTGAGAATGGCCATAAAATGCAGAGTAGTCTATGTCACGGAGCAGTACATGTGCACAGAGATTGTTGAATTGGAATAGGCCACGTATAGGTCAACAGAAGACAGGTGATCGCTCCTTTTATCTCTATAAGTTACATTAAGCTAGGGATGTTTCTAAAAATGCTTCTTCTTGGGATAATTTAAAATATTACCCTTGTTGCCCAATACTATTTCATATGGCATAAGCCATGTAACTGTCAAAAGGTTTTTAGGCCATATTAAAAACATTACTCTGTCAATAGAAATCATTATCTGAAACTTAAAGGTTAAAAATAATTTTAACCCTAAGATATACTGAGCTCATGTTTAATTCTGGAATCTTTGTTCAAGTTCAATGTAAAATAACAAAACATTATATAGATTCTCTTTGGTTAGTGGAAATTTATGGCTGCTCATAAACTGTGAAAATAACAGGTGCAGAATTGATATAAAAGGGGTAAATAGAAGTAACAATTTGTAAGTAAACTTCTAACAGTGTTGTCAATCATTATTTCTAAAGCTGTCAATGAGAAAAGAACAATATTTATGTTTTAGAGGTGGCTTTATTCTTCCAGATTGAGAGACTCATTCAAAAACCAACAGCTCAGCCACACTGTAGAAGCATAAATGCACCTCCAAAATGTCACATTCTCTTTGTTTCTCACTGACAAAATTTAGTAATTCTGCTTTATAGTTAATATTTAAAATGAAGACACATCTTCAAGAACCAATGGCTAACACTCAGGCTCATCAGTCTCCCAAGTCTGGGGGCATCAGTTGAGTATGTAGCCCCGCTATCCAGGGATACCTTCTTGCCTTACGAATTTGTATGATGACAGAGTCAGACAAAAACATACTTATATGACATAAGTACAATTATGATCGATAGCATTATTAAAGACATAAAGATATACTTTGATACCCCCCAAATTTAACCTATAAGATGATGGATCTAAGGCTGCATGGCTTCTAAAAGGGTATTGGAGAGACTTGTCTTGTTCAGATGATACCAGATGATGCCTCATTCACCGACTGGACCCGCATATTAGTTGTACCGTGCAAGGATTCCTGAGTGGGCTCTTATATATATTCTTTGCTGAAAGACAGTTCAATGTCTTCAAGGCTGCTGCAAGTCTCACATTACTCAGTCGAATACTCGTGGCTAGACGTAGCTTCGTATGTGGTATATAGTTCTATTCCTGTACCTGACATAGCAATGCTTTTTGAAGAATCCTAAAAACTCAGGTATCAGTCACAGCAGCTCCCCTTCTTATTTAGATTCTTATGGTTGTGAAAGAAGCACAAATGACAAGATTGGTAGCAAATTCAATTTTCTTACAGACCTTGATTCTACTCTTATCCTAATCCTGAGTTAGGAAAAGATGAGATACCAAAGTTGAGAGATGCCTGGAGAGTAGAGACACATTTGGAACAGAAAGGTTTCCCTATACCAAGGCAGTATAACTTCTGGTTTCTGTGAAAATAGCACCTTCAGCCTTTCCAAAACTGGACTCAGCAGCACTCTACCAAGCCAGCAAAATAACATTGACTATTTGAAACTTCTAGGTCAGGGGTTGCCCCTAGTCAGAGGAGTATCTAAAAACTCCATTGCCTCAGAACGTCAACCTTCACAGATGACCAGTGGGAAATCCTGAAATCATGAGGAGTGATACCTCGCATTGTAGATACCACGCTGAAGAACAAAAGAGAGAGGAGAAATATAATCTCCCACATCTTCATTGATAAGAGATGCTTTAAACAAAAACCAAAACACAAGAATCACCATTAAATTTCAATCCCTCTTTCTACCTTTAACATCCCTATTAGGAAATTATAAAAGTAAATGCTATTTAGCATGAATAGTGAATTACAATCCACTTTACTTAAGAATTCTAAACCAATTCATAGAATATGGGGTGGGGAACACCAGTGGTACAGTTTTACAGAAGAATTTACATGTAGAAAGGATAGAGTATTATTTTTAAAGGAAAGTATAGAAAACAAAATATTCAACTGCCTGGCAATGCATACCAAATTTCAAATATACTGTTATAGAAATTACAATATAGAAAAAAAGTATATATGGTTAAAAACAAAAACTGGTTAAAAATATCCATTAACCCTAGTGTATAACCTTAAACAATTAGTGTATCATAAGAAGCACAAGCTGATCTGGAAGAAGGCTGTTGGGCAAGCTTTTGGGACTCCAACAACCCTTCATGGAAAAAAAGGGCAGAGTGGCTAAATGAGAACCGCCAAGCATTACGTAGGGACTGTGTGCGTGATCACCCGACAGGCCTGCCCTTTTCAACATTGTTGTTCGGGTGCGTCAATCCTGAGCACTCTAACTTTCGATTTATAGTGATATTCCTTCAGGTATAATTTCATAGAAGGAGGAATTGGAAGGGCATCAATACCATCGTAAGTTGTGCAGTTACAAATAACTGTCCTGCATATATGCTGCAAGGAAAAAGGGAAAGTCCGAATTAAAGGAGTGGAGAGAAGTGGTTCAAAGAACATACAGGCACTCGGGTCCTTGTAATGCTCGAGGAGGCCAGTGATGTCAGGTGAATGGAAGACACAAGGGTCGTGCGCATCAAAGCTAAAGTTGTGATTCCACTGTTCAATTCTCGCATGAAGAGAACGACTATAGCGTCTGAAGCTAACAGAGAATAAGTAGTCTTCCTGTGCGGAGTCTCGAAGTAGAAAGGTTCCCTCTGGCTTCCCTTCTAGTAGCGCCTCGGCTGCGTACTTGTCCATGACTCCCCAGTAACATGGATTGTTATTGATTTGGAGGAGGTCCGGCACAAGACAGTGGACATAATCAATCTGGGTGTGGTACTTTGGAGGCGTTTCCAACTGCAGGAGTTCATCATCCAGTTCCCATTTGGGCTTGTTTCTTTTCCTGGAGCTTGTGCAAAGTGTTATGACTTCATCACCTGACTCCATGTCACTGTCTTCTATACTGTTACTTGAAAGCAGGTTTCTCACAGAGCCAGCCACAGGACCCCCTCTACAAGCAGCACTATTGGTAGTTATGACACAAGGCTGAACGTTGGTATGTGACAAGGGGTTTACATCTTCTTCCAGGTTTCTTCTTTGTTTTAGCTGCCCATCCCTTGATTCGCTCTGAGTCAAGTCTGTGCTTACCCACTCATCTGATTTCGGACTTATAGGAGCAGTGTGTCGTTTAATAAAATGCCATCTAAAAGCTAAATCTGATCGAGGTGGGAAAGGACACTTATCTAACATGAGTTCACTGATATGAATTTTCCTTTTAGATGAAAGCCCTGAAGCGTGTCGACCACTGCAATTCTTTATTGGAAAACACTGCCCCACAGCATCTTGCAGTTTCTGCTTAAGAGACCGGCCCAGAAACCTATGCCCGCAGGAACGATCCAAGTCCAGCTCGATGGATGAACAGCTGTGCTTCCTTTCCTGGCTCCTTAAAGGAGCTTCCAACTTTTCGATGTCATCCACTGGTTCAGCATCAGAACAACTCTCACTTTTTTTCGACCATGATAACTTCTTTCCACTCCATACATAACCATCCTTTCTGTCAGCACTTCTACTCCGACTTGTTTTCGGCCTTACATCTACGTCTTTACTAGTACTTTCAATGTTTTCTGCCATCTTAAGAGATCACGGTGTCCACAGTGTCCGGTGTTATAAATACTGCCTTTTCAGTTTTTCTGGCAGGAAGGTTCTTCTGGGCACTTTCTGGATGCACCTGAGGGGGAAAAACACCATTAACCATTTGTCATTCACATCGCAGAGTCCACAGATTAAGCCCTAACTGGACTCGAGACAAAACTTTACTGGGTACATAAACCAAAGAGGATTGAAAATGTAGGACAGTAGTTCCAAAATAATTTGCTCCCATTTAATAAATTGGTTTACCTCATACCCATTATTTCCAAAGGGCCATGGAACAAAAAAATGTGAGTTTTAGTTTTTTCCCCTGCAGCTAATTTCCAGGGTGGATCGGAAAAAGTTACTTCTCTAATCTCAGCCATAATACACGTTCAAAACATGAACAATTTCTAGTTTTGAAATGATCTTATCCTGGTCACGCCTTACTTTTCTTAAGTCACAGCAGACCTGCAAATTCTTTTTAAGAGGTAGTCACAATACCATCAGCTGGTATTTGGGAGCTGCTACTTTAGTGTTCCTCTATTCATTGCTTGTTTCCTTTCCTATTGATTATAATTTTGAACAATTTAAAGTTATAAAACCAGTAAGAATTTAGTAAATAACCAGTCATCACCAGATAGTAATTCTTGTTTTCAATGCAATTTTTCCAATTCAGTCCAATAATCAGTCAATTCAAATTACTGAAGGTCTGACACAACGGCTGGAGCCAAAGTGGGTGAACAAGTAAATGTGGTGAAGAAAGCTGATGGTGCCCGGCTATCAAAAGAGATAGTGACTGCGGTCTTAAAGGCTTGAAGATAAACAAGCGGCCATCTAGCTCAGAAGCAACAAAGTCCACATGGAAGAACACACCAGCCTGTGTGATCGAGTGGTCCCAAAGGGATCAGTTACCAGGCATCAAAGAACAAAAAATCATATCATTGACTGCACACCTCCATGATAGGATCGCTGAAGACAAATGGGTGCATAAGCAAATGTGGTGAAGAAAGCTGATGATGCCCGGCTATCAAAAGAGATAGTGTCTGGGGTCTTAAAGGCTTGAAGGTGAACAAGCGGCCATCTAGCTCAGAAGCAAATAAGCCCACATGGAAGAAGCACACCGGCCAGTGCGATCACGAGGTGCCCAAGGGACCAGGTATAAGGCATCATGCAAAAAAAAGATATAAGTGTGTGTATGTATGTGTATATATGTGTATATGTATATATGTATGTATATATATATGTATATATATATCATATTAAATGAAGGGGGAAGTGCAGAGTGGAGACCCAAGGCCCAAGTGTCGACCAATGGAGATCCCCTCATAGAGGGGTTTAGGAGAGGAGATGGGTTAATTAGGGTGTGAGGTAGTATCGATGAAGAACACAGCTTTCCCCCGGATCCTGGATACTTCCTCCCCCCAACTACCATGATCCGAATTCTACCTTGCAGGGCTGGATAGGACAGAGGCTGTACACTGGTGCATATGAGGGTTGGAGGTACAGGGAATCCAGGGTGGATGATACCTCTAGGACCAAGGGTGTGAGGGACGATGCTGGGAGAGTGGAGGGTGAGTGGTTTGGAAAGGGGGAACTGATTACAAGGATCCACATGTGACCTCTTCCCTGGGAGAGGGACAGCAGAGAAGGGGGGAAGGGAGACTCCGGATAGGGCAAGATATGACAAAACAACGATGTATAAATTACCAAGGGCATATGAGGGAGGGGGGAATGGGGAGGGAGGGGAAAAAAAAAGAGGACCTGATGCAAGGGGCTTAAGTGGAGAGCAAATGCCTTGAGAATGATTGGGGCAGGGAATGTATGGATGTGCTTTATACAATTGATGTATGTATATGTATGGATTGTGGTAAGAGTTGTATGAGTCCCTAATAAAATGTAAAAGAAGAAAAGAGAAAAAATGATTAGGGCAAAGACTGTACAGATGTGCTTTATACAATTGATGTATGTATATGCATGAACTGTGAAAAGAATTGTATGAGCCCCAATAAATTGTTTAAAAAAAAAACTAAAAAAAAAATTACTGAAGGTCTAAGCAGTTTTTGGAGACATAGGACTGGATATTTAAGATTTCATACCTACATCCATCCACCTACCCACTTTCTTGTATTGTCTTTGATAATTTTAAATACAAGCAGATACATTTCTGATGGGGCACTGCCTTCCTAGGAAATGAGTAAGGCATAACCTACTGCTACCTCGTCTCTGCCGGCTCACAGTGGCCCTACAGGACAGGTTAGAGCTGTCAGTTTCCGAGGCTGTAACTCTTCACCTGAGTAAAAAGCCCCATCCTTCTCCCGCATTACGGCTTCGAATCTACAGTGTAAAATACAGAATTTCAAGAAATGAAATGTCCCAATGCATTTACGTAGGATAAAATACCAGGGCAATGTCGGGAGAGTAGATTGTTAAAATCTGCAGTACTTTGCGCATGAAAATTTTTGACTAAGAAAATCAGTTTTACGAGCATTCTAATTAAGTATTTGTGATTATATCCAAAGAAAAATAGCTCCAATCGTCGAGTAAATGTCCAGAGAACTTGAATCCATTTCAAAGCAGCAGGATACAAAACAAGCGTCTGCAGTGGCAAATATGCTTACTGTTTTAAACTATGAACTCATGATAAGACTTGCCATATTAAAAACATTCCGTTTCTAAACACTGATAAGCATCTGCTGATTATGCTGATTAAATTGATTTAGAGAGCTCACCAGTATATTTAGTATATTTAAAATCTTTAGGGAAAATATTTCTTACTCAGTTTTAAAAGAAGCATCATTTAGGTCAGCCAAAATTACATTTCAACAGTATAATTTGGCTGTTCAATGACTAAATTCCACTGAACACAAATAAATGGAAGCAGCAAAGTAGGCTGAAGAACATGAAGAGTCATTGATAATAGGAGATACTTGCTTGGAACTAATTGCCCCAAGAGCTTATACTTTCATACATTTTTCAAAATAAAATTTTAAAGGGGTCGTAATCAGAGTATTTGTTAACTATCTCACTGCCATTGAGTAAATTCAGCAATGATGTGAAAAATGCTATTATCTATATATAAAATTCTTGGTGCCTTTTATTTTAAAAGTACAAACTTTAGGGGAAGGTGGAAGGAGGAGGGGAAATGGGGAAATGATTACCGTATATACTCGTGTATAAGTTGAGTTTTCCAGCACGTTTTAATACAGTTTTTTTTTTTTGGTGGTAAAATTAGGTGCCTCAGCTGATATTTGGGCCGGCTTATGTGGTACAATTATCAGCGCATTCTGCCCCCCCACCCCCAGGCCAAGGGCATGAACAACAGAAATGTGGGTGAAGGGAGACAGTGGACAGTATAAGATATGAAAATAATAATTTATCAGAGGTCATGAGGTGGGAGGGGAGGGGAGAGAGGGAAAAAAGAGGAGCTAATTAATACCAAGGGCTCAAGTAGAAAGAAAATGTCTTGAAAATGATGTTGGCAACATATGTACAAATATGCTTGATACAATTGATGTATGGATTGTTATAAGAACTGTTAAGAGACCCCAGTAAGATGATCTACTAATTAAAAAAATAAAGAAAAAAGTACAAACTTCACTCCACTGTGTATGGACTCCCTTACCTTGCCTCTTTAACCCAAAACCCACTGCCATCAAGTCGATTCTAACTCATAGTGACCCTATAAAGAGTTTCTGAGGCTGTAAATGAGCTGATAACCTCATTTTTCTGCCACAAAGCAGACGGTAGATTTGAACCACTGACCTTGAGGTTAACAGCCCAACATTACCCCAGAGTACTACAAGGGCTTTCTTGCCTCCTCACTACCTCAAACTTGTGGTGCTCCTTCATTTCTGTACCTGAGCTAAGCTCTACCTTTGTTCTTCACGAT
This sequence comes from Tenrec ecaudatus, assembly GCF_050624435.1. Taxonomy (NCBI): domain Eukaryota; kingdom Metazoa; phylum Chordata; class Mammalia; order Afrosoricida; family Tenrecidae; genus Tenrec; species Tenrec ecaudatus. The sequence goes on from NC_134543.1 coordinate 50,262,594, forward strand.
ATTCATGAAGAACCTGTACCAGAGTCCTACTCCAATTCTTCCTTTTCTTCGCCCAGGTTTTAAAAATATCAAAGATTTCTATAAAAATTTCCAGTAATTCAAGTGCTTCTTTCAGTCATGACTTTCTTTCCATTACTACATTCCTTAAATATTGTAACTTGATTTTCTCTCACATAAAAAATAAGCTTTTTGTTATTTTCTGATTGTAAAAAGTTAATTGGTTCAAAAATGGCGAGGTGAAATTCTTTCTGCCCCATTATCCTCGCAAGTCATCCCCAAATGAGGAGAAACGGTAACACACACGACTATTAGTTACCATCTGTAACCTAAGCCACAGCAAATGAGGGCAGAAAATGGATGGAGGAACAATGAATGACTCAGCAGCAGTGAGGCAGGTTCAGAGGTGACATGATGAGACAAGTCAACAGAGCAGGTGAAGTTCAGGGCTCACTGGGCAGGCTCCTGTCTTAGGATATCTAAGATAAACAAAGAAGTAGACAAACAGCATATAACAAACGTTAGTTAGAAGATGGGGGAATTGGAGCCCTTATCCATTGCTATTAGGGATGCAGACTGGTACACATTTGGAAAAAGGAGTCCTGGTGGCATACTGGACACACATTGGGCTGTGATCTGCAAGGCTGACAGTCTGAAACCACCAGCCCCTCGTTGGGAGAAAGATGGGCTTTCTACGCCAGTAAAGAGTTAGTCTTGGAAACTCACAGAGGCAGTGCTACCTTGTCCTACAGGGTTGCTACAGAGTTGGCATTGACGTGATGGCAGTGGAGCAGGTGGTGAAAACTGTATGGAAGTACCTAAGAAAACTAAAAATAGAACTACCACATGATCCAACTATTTCGTCCCTAGGATTATATGCCCAAGAGACTTGAAAGCAGATTCAGAGACTTGTACCCCAATGTTCCCTGCAGCATTCTTTCACCATAACCACAGAGCAGAAACAACCTAACTGTCCCAGGAGATGAATGGATAAAAAATATGGTACATCCACACTATGGACTACTACTCAGTAGAAGAAATGAGGTTGTGGGACCTACTACAGTATGGGTGGGCATGGTAAACTGAGACACGCTAAATGAAGTCAATAACAAAAGTATCAAGTTTATTCATCCACTTATGGCCACTCAGGTTGCTCCCATTTTCTTGATATTGTAAACAGTACTGCGAAATATCTGTTCATGCTATGGCTCTTATTTCTGGATCAAAAGCATTTTAAGGAATGCCCGGAAGACCTTAAAGTCAACCGAGGGAAGACCATCAACCTCAATGTGGCTGAAATCTAGAAACTGATGAAAGAGTGTCACATTTCCATTGGTGCAATAGGTACTGAAGTTGAGGTCTCACATGGTTTAGCATTTTTAATTTTCAGAGGACATCTTGGCCTCAGCAAGCTTTAGGCTTGATGAGTGCCAAAAGTGTTATGTGAAGATCAGTTAATTCAAAGAGCTTATCTTTCCAATAATCTTATAAGGAAGACTGAAGTTAAGAAGATGATTTTCTGCAATGGCATGACTCGGGTTTGCCAAAACCCAGAGAGCAAGGTCCATTTAAAATAGTGGCTTCCAAGAGGCTCTGCTGGGTCAGTTACATTCACAGCACAGAGGTCAGCTCAAGTTATAGAGATTGCTTTCTGGGCGTCACAAGGGACAATCTTGATAGAATTTCTTAAAGGACACAGGACAATCATGGGGGCTTATTAGCAAGAAGTTGTAAGAAAATGGAAAACTGAATTGGTAAAATACCAGGAAAATTACGCTATGGAATTTTTTTCTATCACATCAATTTTACTTGCTCATGCTTATAGGCCATTCTACAATAATTTTGTTGGGCAACCTTACTTTATTTACCCTATAGCCCAGATATTGTCCCTTCAGATTTTTGTCCCCAAACTCAAAGACCAATGAAAAGATACATACTGTACCTTGGGGAAGGGCTAGTGAGATAGAAACAGTGCTCAGAGTGACCCTATAGGACAGAGCGGAACTACTCCTTTGGGTTTCTAAGACGCTAAGTCTAAGTTTCAGGAGGAGACAGCCTCGTCTTTCTCCACCTCATCCACTCTACCACCCAAGTTCTAGATGGAAGACACTGGGAAACAAAAGCTTCATATTTGGAAAATTTTAACAATAAAGGTTCCTACCTTTATTATTAAATAATAATAAATTAAATGCTTAACAATTTCACTTGCATTTGTATTTGTTTAAGCAGTAGGGAATTTGACGTCTCTGTCCACTTCAGTGTACTGTAATACACTGCTGTGCGTGTGCGCTCCCAGAATGAATGTATGTACTATATTCCCTTGTGCAAAAGAATCTTTACAGTATTTTGCATGAAACATGACTATGGAAATTTTATCACACAGTTTGATAATTTTCAGTAATACTTAAGTTGTTGAACTTTTAAAAAATCATTTAGTTGGGGACTTGTACAACTCTTTTTTCTTTTTTTACATTTTATTAGGGGCTCATACAACTCTTATCACAATCCATACATATACCTACATCAATTGTACAAAGCACATCCGCACATTCCCTGCCCCAATCATTCTCAAAGCATTTGCTCTCCACTTAAGCCCTTTGCATCAGGTCCTCTTTTTTTCCCCCTCCCTCTGACTTGTACAACTCTTATCACAATAAATCAATCCATCCATCCATCCATTGTGTCAAGCACATTTGTTGCCATAATCATTCTCAAACATTTCTTTCTACTTGAGTCCTTGGTATCATTTTCCCTTCCCTCCCCACAAGTTGTTGAACTTTTAAGAGGAATAATACATTTAAAAATTTTTTTATAAAATGACAAGCATCAGTTCTAAATTTAATGATCTTTAGTTGGCTACAGGAGCCTGGTGGCAGAGTGGTTATAACATGTTGGGCTGCTGCAAAGTCAGCAGTTTGAAACCACCAACCATTCCTCGAGAGAAAGATGGCTTCCTAGTGTCTTGGAAACCCACAGGGGCAGTTCTACCGCACCCTATAGGTCAGTGAAGTTTTTTGTTTTGGTTTTAGTTACCTACAAGTGGCTCTCAGAAGCTACGAACAGGCATATTAAACACATGCACACGTACGTACACTATCTGTAATTGGTCCTATTAGGGTACAGGTAACATTACAAATACTGAGAAAGCAACAGCTTAATAATAATAAAAGAAAGGTTAGAGTCTGCTCACCTTTATGGCTTTATTATAAAAAATAAAATGAAAAATAATAATTTATAAATTATCAAGGGTTCATAAGGAAGGATGTGGCAGGGAGGGGAAAATGAGGAACTGATACCAAGGGCTCAAGTAGAAAAAAATGTTTTGAGAATGATGATGGCAAAAAATCTACAAATGTGCTTAACACAATGGATGGATGGATAGATTGTGATAAGAGTTGTATGAGCCCCCGAGAAAATGATTTATAAAAAACAAGCCCCAAAACAAAACAATTGAATTATGGATTGTTATAATTGCTGTAAGAGCCCCCCCGTAAAATGATTAATAAAAAGGTTGTGCTATTAAGAGTATCTAATAAAGAAGTCAAAAAGGAGTATTAACAGAGAACCAATTTGATATAACTGAAGTTTTCCTCAGTCTGAAGCTTTAGATTAATGTATGAAATAAAGCGTTCTAAGTGTCAAACCAGTAAATGATTGTTTATTAAAATGAGCTTTTATTGAGAAAGTTTAAAAATGCATCCACTGAATAAATTCTCACATCTTTACACTTAAAATACATGGAAACATAATTTGCTAACTGCTTCCAGAAGCTTCATGTTTTCAGTAGACTTTGAACCAATTCAAAATAAAATGAACTTAAAACCAGAACACCCAATCATATTCCTCTCATTTTTTGGCGTATGCACAAACCTAGCTTTTGTTATACTTAAAAATGTACACCATGGGCAATAGGGAGGGGGTGTATGGGAGTAAACCATGAAAGCGGGAGTGGGGAGGGAGCACTGGAGCGGACTGTGATTGAACAGCTCATTTTGGGGGAGAATCAACCCATGGGGGGAGGGACTGCCCTAGGATGGATGTAGTGGTGATTGTATAATTTCCCCTAGATATGTTTGAACGAATGAACCATTCAAGTTTATGATATGTAAATTATGTCCCAATAAAACTGTTGGGGGAAAATGTATTCCATCTTCCCATTTTTCTTATATTAATATATGTACGCAATTTTTATTCCACAGGTTTAGTGGTGCACTTGACTTGAACGTTAACTACCAAAAAGGACTAAAGATAAGTTTCTAAAAAGTTGTTTGAGTAAAATGTGAATGTATAGGATGTATAGGGTTCTAAACCTGAGCAAGGCTCCCAAATATCCTAGTGTCAACATCTGTAATTTTATACAAATTGTGCACAAATGAGACAGAAGAAGAGATACAAAACGTTAAGGCGCCTTTACTAGCATTTTTTATGTGGAACCAAAATCAGAGATGCTGTCTGAAAGGTGCTGACCCTCAAAGGTCTTTGATGGTGGCTATAAAGAAGCTTTTTACAAGAGGGTCTAGAAACACTTGGGTGAAGGCTGCCCTGACTCTTGATTCAGGCATACATTTTTAATGAAGGTAACTACGCTACATTGCTCTGGGGATTACACAGGGGCATTAAAAAAATTAGTATTTCCTAATGAGCAAGAAGCAAATGCCAAAGGGAGTTCAAGAACGGAAGTTTCCATTTGAGCAGCCATTGAGGCCCCAGTCCCACTTACCAACTGCAGTGACAGGGCTGGTAAGAGAATGAATGCCCATCATGGAGATTCTTCACCAAGAAAAGGTTTAAAATAGTACACATGTAATTCAATTGAGTGAGGCAGGAAAGGCGATTTTTTGTTAAGGCGCAAAAACCAACCCCACTGCCAACTCAGTGACCTCTGTGGGGTTTCTGAGGCTGTCAATCCTTACAGGAGCAAAGAGCCTCACCTTTTCCCAGGGAGGAGCAGCTCGTGGGTTTGAACTAACGCCCTTGCTGTCAGCAGCAGTTCAACAGTGGCATTTTGAGATTTTCATAGGAACTGTTAAAACTCGGTAAGGAAAGGTTTAAATTAATTTAGAAAAGTCATTTATGTTCCACATGTTATGTAACAGCAGCATAATTGTACATTATTTATTCAAACACTGATAAACCAGAATTCATGTAAATACTAAAATGAAATAAATTTGATCCTATAAAGAGTAATTCAGTTATTCCTACATAAAGAATTCAAGGGGGATGGGTGGATTCAGAAATAAATTATTTTGGAATTCAGCCTTGGGGATTTCCCTACCAGGATCAAGATTCCAAATTTTACCTTAAAAGAATTCTGACCATTGTCTGTGATACTTGAATTGGAGGCTGTGGAAACATTTAAACTACACAAGGGGAATTTACTGGCGGAAGACCATAGAAGAACTCTTCAGAATGTTTAAAAAATATGAAAACTGGTTTCTTTCTATAAAAAAAATCTTTGTGAACGAAAAACAAAACAAACACCCAAAAGCTCCATTAAAAAAAGCTTTTTCTAGTAGATATTTTAAAGTATTTCTTGTAAGGTTCTGGTAGGTATTTCTTTAAAGGAACCTGTTTAAACCAGTTTCCTATAATATTTAACTTACCACAAATCTCTCTGTGAAACAAATTTTGAGGAAATATTAATTGAAGTGAATATGCAGTCCCTAAGATTGTTAGATTGTTAAAGATAAGGAGAAATATCTAGGCACCTTGTCACTGAAGAGAGCTAATCTAAACAGAAGAGAGAGCAGAAAAATGAATAGTTGGCAGTACAGGAACTTCTAAAAGTAGAAAGATTAACAGTATCCTAGAAACAACATCCTAGAATACTTAAAATATATTATTACAGCTCTTTTACAGAACAAATTGGGTTAGAGGTAGTTTTCCAATTTGTTGTTTTTAAATTATAATGTTTAGTACCCAACATCTAGGAAGTTGTAATTAAAGTTTTGGAAGAAAAAAAACCCCTCTGTAATTTCATTATTTCCTTGCAGACTTTTCCCTTTGAGAACAATTTATTCTAAAAAGAAAATTTTAAGTGTTAAAGATGATTAAAAATGAATAATCTACAGTGTTTTACAAAATCTTATTTTAAAATAAAGCATGGTGCTGATGAAGCAGGAGGAACTGCTAGGTCCTCAAATGTGGGCTAAAAGTCGAGGAGTTACCACGATGAGCTATTTTTGACTCTTCATTCTCTTTTAGCCTAACTACGCCATTGTAAACTCTGTAAAATGCCAGCTGCCTCATGCTTTTGTTGTCAAAGTGAAAAGGTATGAAGCCTTCCTTCTTACTATTAGTCAGGCTGTTGGGGTAGAAGCTAGTTTCTAAAAGAACTGAGGTGGCAAAGTGACATTATGAGAGGAAACAAAGGCTATATTATTGCTGAACTAGAAAAATGTACGGCTAGAAGATCTGAACAATATTCTAATTCAGTAGGCATCAGCATTTCCACAGTATCTCAAAACACTTTCAATTACTCCCCATAAGGACATGTTCATTGTAAAAAGTTTCAAACTCTTTAATGGGTATAAACAATTAAACTTTAGTAACAAAAATTTGCAGTTTCTTATAAGCCTAAGAAATAGACTTTGATTAAAACTGTAGACATAGCTTTAAAATTTTTCAAAACATTGTTTTAAAATACAGCTAATAAATACAATGTTTGCTAAACAAGTCCTTTTATTTTTAACAGATTATGGATTATTCTCATCATCACCTTCTAACAATTACATATACTAGTTTGTGAGTTCCAACTAAAACTAGCAGAAGGTGACTCGACTTGAATAAAATTGCTTTATGTGCTGGTCTGTTTTTAAAAACGAAGTCTATGGCAACAGCTATGCTTTGGAGAGGCAGCACAGTACCCGATCTTGGATTAGAATGTGAAAGATCTGGGTTCTATTTCTAGCTCTGACATTTAGGAGCTGTGTGACCTTGGATAAATCACAGTCTTTCTGAGCCACAGTGGTTTTTCATCTACAAAACAGTGTTTATATCTGCCTTGCTGTGGTAGATCCAGTGCCAATGAACACAAGAACTCAACACTGGCTGGCGGTCTTTACTAAGGGAAACTGGGTGACTGGGGACTGGGTAGGAGGGAGATTTATTAGTTACCCAGTGAAGAAATTAAATAGGTTGGTAGGATTCAGGACTCTTTTAGAGATGGAAAAAATATTCTGACTTCTAAGCTGGCTTCTATATATATCCCAGTACTCTTGTTTTTCTCAGTACTCTGTTCCGTCCTTTTCTTTACCAGAACTAATTTTTAGTCTATCAAAAACATATGAGGGGGCTTCAAAATGTTCGAGTTAAAAATAAGATGAAAAGATAATGGAATTTCCCTCCAGCTTTTTGAAGCTCCCTCATATTCTATTGAAAAGGCATTTTTAAAACTCCTCGTGCAAGACATTACTGATGTAACCCTAGGATAAACTGACTTTGTAAGACGATATATTATTTATAAAGCTAGTACTCTTCATCAGTAGACTTAGAAATGAAATCAATGTATCTCATTCTGTTGCCCTTGAGACCAACAGTATTTGCCCGTTGTGAATGACTACAACTAACCTTCACTGAAATTGAACCTGTGACTTTGGAACCCTTTCAGAGAGTTTATTCAGCCACCCACTCTTATGAGTCTGCACTGCTAATGGTGAATAAATCCATTCGGAAAAATTTGAGTCACCTCAGTGACAGCTATGTTGGTTTCTTTTTTTTTTTTTTTACAAAGCGATGCCATCTTAAACCAGATAATTCTGCTAATATTTATATGTGCATATATTTCATCTTTGCCCTATCATCTTGTACATACTTATTCATGTTTCTCACAGCAAGACTATGAGCTCACTAAAGGCATTTGACTGAAACAGTAGTAAACTCATGAAATCATTATACTATAGCAAAAGTGAAAATACATTTTTTAAGATTCAAAGAATTGTACTGGGTTACGATTTAAACAAACTCCACTTTAAATGCAACCACTAACTGCGCACCCAAAGTACCTGTTAAGTAGTACCAGACACTAATAGCAGTTCCATACATCCAGGAGCATGTCAGAGGCACTGTAACAATTCAACAAAGGTAATTATCTCCATTTCAGCATCCCACAGGCAGACACCAGGGAAGCCGGGGGTGGGAGGGGGAGCAGAATATGCAAGGTCAAATAATGAGTAAGAATGAAATTTTGAACTATTCAACTCAGCAGTTCGAAGCCACCAGTCTCTGCACAGTCTTAAAACAACCCCAAAGGGGGCAGTTCTACTTTGCCGATCGACTCAATATGAGTCGGCTACGATTCGACGGCAGTGGGTTAGTACTTCTAGTAATTCTTGCTCAATGTCACCAGTTTGTCTGGGCTGAAAAACAATCTCTGCAACGGAAAAGCCTCGCTCTCATGTCATTCACTAAACCCAGTCGAGATCGGAAGGTGGGTATCCTTCCTCCCACAGGAAAAAGCAATGATAAGCACCAATTAACGAATATTCTTGTACAAGTTTTCATCGGAGTTGGGTCTCCCAAGATGGAGAACAGTTAAGTCTCAGGAAAAGCATAAATTGTCAGGACCAAGTTCAAGAACGCACTAGCTTTACTTTTACATCTTAACTCGCTCTTCGGCGGGCTTCATTTAGATGGGGTCTGAACCGGCGAGACTTGGGCTACTTTCTTAAGGGGAAATCTGCATGGGGTCGCCAAGAATACGCATTAACGTCGGGGCTGTAGCTCAGGCACCGAGCGTAACCTCCTCTCTCTCGTTACAGAGGTGACGAGTAAGGGCGCGAAGGCGGCCAAGATTAAAGGCTCGAGAAGAGAGCCCCCTTCTTAAGAGCGAAATGCCCAAAGCACTTCTCAGGACCGGCTGGGTCCGCTCAGGGTCCGGCTTAGGAGTTGCACGCGGAGAGCCTGACGTGCGCGCAGACCCCGGTCGGCCGAGAACGGGCAGCGGCCACCCTTCCCCCACTCACCTCGCCGAGCGCAGCTTAACTGGAGCTGTCCGAGGAACCGCCGCCATCACCGTCGCCATCGCGCCGAGGGCTCGCAGAGGTTGAAGAGGAAGGCTCAGCCGCCCGCACCTGGGGAAGGTCCTGCGAGGCGGGCGCTTTCCTCCAGCCCCCTCCCCCCCTCGGAGCTCGGCCCCGTCTCAGACGTCGCCGTCACCACTTCCGCCCTCGGCTCCTTCCCTTCCCCATTTACTCCCCCGGCTCCCGGCTCCTTCCCTCGCAGCCGGCGCGCGGCTTACGCCACCAGCCCGCGACCTCCGTCTGCGCCTGCGCCTGCGCGGGGGGGCGGGGCGGCGCACGCGCGGTGCCGCCAGCGGCGCTGAGCGCGGGAAGCGGCGGTCCGCTGGCGCCGGCGTCGCGCTTGTGCTCTGCTGCGGAGGCGCGTCTCCTGGGTGAGTTTCCGCTCCTGCGGCCCGTGCAGCCCACCGAGGACAAGCGTGCCGCCCTCCTGCCTTAGTGTCTGACGGGCCCTGCCGCAGTGCTGCCTGTGCCGCTCGGGAGCGGGAAACAGCTGCGCGGCGTGCCCGGGAGGAGACCCGCCTGGCTGCTTCCCTCAGCCCGCCGCCCACCCCGACGCCCGTTTGCGTGGCTGCCTTGGAAAACACTAGGACTCGCTTTCATAGAACATCTCCAGCAGGGTAACAGAAAAGATGCCCGCCATACAGAAGCCAATGAGATATGGACATACAGAAGGACACACAGATGTCAGCTTTGATGACTCTGGGAGGTAAGAGGCTTTAAGAAGCAAAATGACTACTTCAGCGTAAGTGTGATTAGAACCCGTACTCTTCCTTGCCATACAGCCTCTCAGCCTCAAAGGACTCTCGCAGGTGGAGAAGTCATGTTGAGATCTTTTAAAAATGGCAGATATGTTTTCTTCAGATTGATTGACTTGGAATGTCAGAGGTAGTTTTAGTAAGTCAAAAAGTTAAGAAGTGTAGAGACAGGCTTCCAGGGAAGATGTGAGATTCCCTAATGACTGTTCCCTTCCTTACCAACAGTGATCATTTCCCAGAATTGTCACGGGGCCTTTACCTGCCTAGCTTCTCATTGTGTGGCCAGTTGTGCACCCGACGGTCTTCCTCATCTGCAGATACATTAATCAAAAAATATTTGAGTGTCTTCTCTGCTGGGGGCTGGAGATACAACAGTGCAAACATGGCACAATCTTTACCCACCTCAAACTGAAGGTCTTTTTGGACTGACAGACATTGAACATAATTAACCAAACAAATAAACATATACTGGAAATATACTTAGAGAGCAAGATGTGCCGCGGTGAGTATATATGAAGGAAAACTGATCTAGTTTGAGGAGGTAGGGAAGGCTTCTTGGCTGAAGTGTTTCTTGAGATGAAATCTAAAGATTGAATAACATCATGGAACGTGTGGCAGTGCATGGGGGTGTAGTGACATTCCAAGGAGTGGGCACATTTTGTGTGCAAGGATCCTAGGTTGGCAGGGACCATAGTACTGCTGTACTCAAATAACTGAAATAGAAACATAGAGGCTGATGGGATTCTGTGATAGGCAATGGGCAGCCTATATAAGGCCTGCTGAGCTTTATTAAAGATCTTTTTAATCCTAAAAGAAAGCTTATTATAGGTGTGAAGTAGGAAGGAGATACAATCCGATTCTTGTTGAAAAGATACACGGGAAATGAATTTTAGAAGGAGCAGGAATGGATGCGGAGGGACTTTGAGGAGGTGCCGCCGTTAGGCTGGTTGAATATGGAAGTTTGAACTGAGGTCGAGATGGGTCTATAGAAAAGATACAAGCAGCAACCGTTTAAAAGATCAGGCTAACAGGATGGAGCAGATATTGCTGGTGATGAAGAGGGAGTTAGCAGGACGACAGGAAGTTACCTGAATGGTAGTTGGTGTCAGGTGCCATCCAGTTGACTCCAACCCATAGCAACCCTCTACACAACAGAAGGACACATTGCACGGTCTTGTGCCATTCTCACAGTGGTTCCTACGCCTGAGCCCATTGCTGCAGCCACTGGGTCAAGCCATCTTGTTGAGGGCCTTACTCTTTTTCAGTACCCTTCCACTTAACCAAACATGATGTCCTTTTCCAGGGACTGGTCTCGCCTGATAATAAGTCCAAAGTGTGTAAGACAAGTCTTGCTACCGTTGCCTCTAAGAAGCACTCTGGTCTTACTTCTTCCAATAGCAGTCCATGGTACTTCCCATATCTTACTCTAGCACCACAGTTCAAATGTGTCAGTTATTTATTCATTTTTAGATCTTTATTCAGTGTCCAGCTTTGATATGCATATGATGCATAAGGAGAATACCATGGCTTGTGTCAGGTTCACCTCAGTCCTCAAAGCATCAGCCTTTCTCCAGTACTCCAGAGAGGTCTTGGGCAGTGGATTTACTTAATGTAGTTCATCTTTTGGTCTCTCGACTTCTGCTTCCATGAGCACTGATTGTGGATCCAAGCAAGACAAAATCCTTGACAAATTCAACCTTTTCTCCATTTATGATGCTGTTACCTGTTGGTCCAGTTATAAGGATTTTGGTCTTCCTTGCATTGAGTTGTAATCCATACTAAAGGCTATACTCCTTGATCTTCATCAGCAAGTACTTCAAGTCCTCCTTACTTTCAGCAAGAAGGTTGTGTCATCTGCATATCATGTTGTTAATACGCCTTCCTCCAAACCTGATGCCACAGTCTTATGATCCAGTTTCTATGATGATTTGCTCAGCACACAGGTTGACCCAATATGGTGAGAGGATACAACACTGACACACACACCTTTCCCGATTTATAAACCATGCAGTATTCCTTTCTTCTGTTTGCACAACTGTCTCTTGATTCGTGTACAAGTTCCTAGTGAGCACAGTGAAGTGTTCTGGAATTCCCATTCTTCTCGAGGTGATCCAGAGCTTGTTACAGTCCACATAATCGAATGCCTTTGCAAAGTCAATAAAACAAGTAAGCATCTTTCTGGCATTCTCTGCTCTGAGCCAAGATCCATCTTGCATCAGCAATGATATCCCTTATTCCATGTCCTCTTAAATCCTGCCTGAACTCCTGTCCATGTACTGTTGCAACCATTGGGCCATCAGAAGCAAAACGTTACTTGTGTGTGATATCAACAGTATCATTCTATAGTTTGAACATTCTGTTGGTATCATTCTGTAGTTTGAGCATGCTGGTGGGTTACCTTTCATTGGAATGGGCACAAACACAGTCAGTTGGCCAGGTAGCTGTCTAAATGTTGGCATAGATGAGTAAGTGCTTCCAGTGCTTGCTGAAACATTTCGATGGGTATTCTGTTAATTTCTGGAGCCTCGTTTGTGACTAATGCTTCCTTCAGCCCCATTGGTTCTTGCACATATGCTGCCTCCTGTTTGGTGGAATGTAGACTAGCTCTTTTTGAGACAGTGACTCTTGAGTAGTCCCATCCTCTCTCGATGCTTCCTGCATCGTTGCATGCTTTTGAATGGCGCAATTGGGCAGGAACATAATTTAGAGGTGGAACAAAGGGAAGAGGTTCTGAGTCTATTTGGGCACGGGGAGAACCGGATTTCTTGGGGATGTTCAAGTGGAGATGTAAAGGAGACAGAAAATTGGGTCTGAGACTTGGAAAATATAAACTAGAGATGGAAATCTTTAGTTTTAGCTCAAACTGACTTGATGGCACCTAACAACAACAGCTCAAACCTAGTGCCTCCTGGAATTCAGGGTCAGGATCCTGTCTGAGAACCAAAATTTGGGATTCATTAGTGTGTGTTTTTAGTGTTGTTCAGGCTGTTGAGTTGATTTAAACTCAGCGCGACCCTACGTACAATAGAATGAAACACTGCCCAGTCTTGCCACGTCCTCACAATTGTTACACTTGAGATCATCGTTCAACCACGGTGTCATTCCATCTCATTGCAGGGCTTCCTCTCTTTCGATTCCCTTCTACATTACCAAGTTCGATGTCCTTTTCCAGGGACTTGTCTTTCCTGATAACATGCCCAAAGTATGTGAGGTGAAGTCCTGCCATCCTCACTTCTCAGGAGCCTTCTGGCTGTCCTTCCAAGAAGACTGGTTTATTGTTCTGTCAGTCAGTGGAACGTTCCCTAGTTTTCACCAGCATCATAACTCAAACGCATCAATTCTCTGGTCTTCCTTATTCATTATCTGGCATTCAGATGCATGTGAGGCGATTGAAAATACCATGGTTTGGGTTAGGCACACCTTAGTTCTCGAAGTGACAGTTTTGCAGATTTGCCCAATGCACACATCCTTTTATTTCTGTTGTTCTGGGAGAGTTGATGAATCCAGGTCAGATGAAATCCTTGACAACTTCAGGCTTTTCTCTGTTTCACATCAGTTGTGAGGATTTTTGTTTTCTTACTTTGAGTATGAAAGAAAGAGGAGGCTAGCTGTCCCTGTAAAGATCTGTAGTCTTGGAAACCCTGTACAGGATCACTAGGAGTCAGAATTCACTGCATGGCAGTGGCTTTACATTGAGGACAGCAGATTGACAGACCAGGTGGCTGTTTTGGTATAGAGATGGTGTCCAATGCTTTGTAGATAGGAAAAGAAGTTCAAGTACTGGAGTTAGGGTGCTGATCGTCCGCTGTAGTAGTGAGTACCCCTGCCTATCACATGGAAGACTGGGGTCTAATTCCCCAACAGCGAGGCAGGTACCCTTTTTTTAGGAGAAAGATTCTCACTGTGAATTCAAGTCAGTTCAACCACAGTGACTTGGGTAAAGAGTATATATAAATAGAGACTTAGATGATTAAAACCGAGATTATGAAGCAGTTGCAGTTAGATAAAGATAGCATCTGGGTTATGGCCATGAGAGTGAGTGGCCGAGGTAAGCTGGAAGACTAGGTTATTGGAGTAGAAAAATTCAACACACTGAGAAAACAAGAGTACATACCAGAGTGTTCATCTATCTGGATATTGAAAATGCCGAGAACTAGGGCAGGCATAGTGTTGGAGAGATTACAGTGAGTAAAGTGCTAAAACCTTACAGAACAGGGGCCATTTCTCTTTAGAAATCTGTATATAGTTTGAAGGCAAAGTTAATTTTTTTTTTTTTTTTTAAGAAAAACGAGAGTAGGGTTCGGCCATTAAATGGAAGTAGTAATGCAGTGGGAGGAAGAGCCATGTCCATACCCAGAATGCTGTGGGAAAGAAACCAGCCACCACTAAGGGTGCTGAAGGGGAAGCAGCATCCTCAGGGGAATGTCCAGAGAAAAGGCTGAGGAGGAAGAGATTGTGCTGGGGCCTTATCATAATTCCCAGAAGGCTCGTGAAAAGGTTGTGCGGTAGCAGGCAATCAGATCAGGGAAGGAACATTGATTGCTCTGTGAGCATGAGAGCCTGTGTGGTAGGAAATGCCTTTGGTAATCATTAGCTTCTCTGTTATGTCATAAATATAAAATAATGATAAAATTAGTCCTTGTGCTCAGAAATGTGCAGTGGCTTTTAAAACTTACCCTCTAAACCCAGAGCATTGCTGTGACAATGGGAAGAGTGGCTTAAACATAATTAAAATTATTTAATTTCTTGAACCATTTCTTGACTGAGAAATTGTTCGGTAGATCTATTCATTGAGTCTATTTAAAACAAAACCATTTTCAACACATTTTTCCCTTGAAATAAAGGGTGGTAGTAGACTACCCAAGCTTTTCTTTATATTACTTATTTAAACATAGAGTCTAACCATAAGGAGCCCTGGTGGTGTGGTGGTTATGAGTTGGGCTATTAATCACAAGGTCAGCAGTTTGAAACTACCAGTTGCTGCTCAGGAGAAAGATGAGGTTTTCTACTCCCTTGAAGAGGTACTGTCTCAGAAGCTCATAGGGGCAGCTCTACTCTGCCTAACATGATGGTACAGCTACTTTTCTGAAAAATGTAATTTCCTCCTGATCATCTTTTAATTTTTCTCATAATTGGCTTCAGTTAAAGTTGTATTTTTCCTATGGGAAAACTCTTATCTTCTGGGTCAGGTACCTGGTAAACTCAAAGCAAATTCTACTCACTGGAAGAATCTCAATGAAATTAATTTTAAGCCTTTTCAATCCCACAGAACATAAATTTATACAATTAAAAATAGGTATTCCATTAAAAGATTCTTCCCACAAGTCAAGATATTCCAAAGTGTAATCCCAGAATTTCAAAATTAAGCCATTCACTATTTCAGCTTTAAATACTCAGTTGTTTAATTACTATTTGCTTTGCTAGGGATGAATTTCAGTGTCACCCTGTTTGTAAGTGTTATTTTCATTAATTGGATTCTGCTAGAATCTTCAAAGCTTATGTTGACTTCTTTGATGAAAGATTTCTACCTGGATTCTATCAAAATGCAATCAAGATTTAGAGTACTTGTTTCTAATCATAGAACACTAGGGTTGTGTCTTACAGAGTCATTCTTCAAAGACTCAAGCATTTTAAAACTGAATGATGGCCAACAGCGAGACAAGGCAGGTACTGCAAGGCTAAAGACCTACCTTGTATTTGTCTTAGTTGCCTAGCGCTGCTGTGACAGAAGTACCACATGGGCACGGCCTACGCAAGCATCGTTTAATAAGGTCACGGTGCAAACTCAGAGCACTAGCTCTCGGGGAAGGGTTCTCTTGCTTGGCCATGGGGGGAAGATCCTTGTTTCCTTTCAACACCTGTTTGTTGGCGTGGTGTTGATAGAGATCTCGTGTGTCCCAATTCCAGTCTTCCTTGCGTTCAGGAGCTTCTCAAGGGCAGGACCCCAAGGACAAAGAACACATTTTGCTCCTAACGTTTCTAAGTAGTTGTCAGGTCCCCTTCCTCAGTCACTTCTCCTTCCTCTTCTCTGGTAAGAAGAGGGGAGACACCGGACACTCCAGGGAGAAGCCCCTTGACTATTTTAACCCTATTTTGTGGGGAGGTACAGTTCAATCTATAACCATACTCAATGTCAGCTTCTGTTTTGTTTTGTTCTTTACAAAAATGTTGCGGTTCAGTTGTTCTGAGTATAAATAAAATTAACTGGAAAATTGACAATTTTGGTTTCCTTTTTTGATTAGTATAGTAACAATTTATAATTCATTTGTACTCAGTCAACGGACAGTACTTGTTCATTCAAGGACACAACATCCTAAGTGCCACACGTTCTAACTACATTTGTGTGTCATAAATTTCTTGAGTTAGTAAGAACATTGCTTTTAGCACAATGCTGTGCTCTCCCAAATTTTACATATTTATATTATTAATGCCATTTTTAGTGTTGAAGTCTCAACTGAATTAAGTTAGTAGAACTAATATTAGATATTTCACTTTAATCAGAATGAACTTCTAAAATAAAAGCTTTACTTTATTTCTTTGCATTGAAGGGCAGAGTAAATCATTATTAGAATTAATGTGACTGGTTTTTATTTAAAACCTATGACATTGATATAAAACACAATTTAACTGAGAAGGTTTTTTTGTTATTGTTGCTGTTGCTAATGGACACAACACCTCAGCAACTGTCAGGTAATTTTTCATATTTGCACTAGAACAGGAGAAATGAAAGTGAGCAAAATTAATTTAGAGTGTCAGCTTGAAGTGCAGGGGTGTCTAGTCTGGAGCCACTTGTGGCTACTTCAATTTAAATTAATTAAAATTAGTTGAATTAAAACTCAGCTCCTTAGTGTGTACTTTAAAAAAATACCCTCACTGCCTTTGAGTCAATTCTGACACCTAGAAACCCTCTAGCACCCTGGTAGCTTAGTGGGTAATGTGTTGGGCTGCTAACAGAAAGGTCATCCGTTCAAAACCACCATTTGCTCTGTAGGGAAAAGATCAGGCTTTCTATTCTCAGAAAGATTTCGAGTCTATATCCTTTGATAGCTGGGCACCGTCAACTTTCTTCACCACATTTGCCTATGCACCGTTTTTGTCATCAGTGATCATGTCGGAAAACTAAGCATCACAGAATGCCAGGTTAATAGAAAAAATTGTTCTCACATTGAGGAAGTACTTTAGTCAAGGCCCAATGTCCATCTCCTGCCTTAATACTTAACATAAAAATGTATGCACATAGATCTATTTCCCTATTGTTATATATAAGTATATTTACATATGTACAAGCCTGTATTTAGACCTCTGTAAGTGCCCTTTACCCCCTGGTTCTTTCCTCTATTTCCTTTTTCTTTCCTCTGGTCCCACTATCATGTTCGGCCTTTATTCGTGTTTCAGTCATTCCTCGGTTGCATTGCCTTTGATCAAGCCCCACCAGACATCCTATGCCCTGCTGGCCATTTCAGTTTTCTTGAGGAATAGAAAGTATTTAATTTTATATTAACTTGTACTTGAAACTTTTTTCTTGGTACTACGAAAGGGTTTTGTTTTTTAATTTCTGCAGACTTTTAAAAGAATAGCCAAACAGTAAAATGAATTGGTAGTTTTACCACATACAATAAATGACATAATCACTCTGGTAAGAACACTTGGGCCACTCAGCTCTTCCAGGACTGCTCCACTAGCTTTCCTGCATATATATCTCATTTATTCCTCTATATTTCCATTTTCACTGGACCCTCCATCTGGCACAAGTACCTCTCCATTGGTGCACCTGTCTGAGACACCGAGAAGTCAGTAGATATTTCATAACCCCTACTGTAGCCAGAGATCAATAATAAAAGGAGACTGTGGGAGGTGGTAGGGCATCTAATACCCATTGACACCAGAGATGGAGATCGCTATCTCCAGGAACTCAGGTTAAAATTCACTCTAGTTTGATCATTGCATGTCTTGCCTGCTGTACTTGAAAGAAGGTGATAATAACATTGCAGTAAGAGAACTCCAAACTCATTGCCATCAAGTCGATTCCAACACAGTGACCTTACCGGACAGACCAAAACTGCCCGAGGGGGTTTTGGAGACTGAGTTCTTACAGGAGTAGAAAGCTTCCTTTTTCTCCTGAGGACCAGCAGGCAGTTTCAAATGCCGACCTTGTGATTAGTGTGACCCATTATGTCACTAGGGCTCCTTGATAGCAGGAAAAGGTTGGAAAAACAGAGATGGATTATCACTGATCATCTTTCAGATTTAACCACATGTTAGATCAAGATCTATGTTGATTTCTCTGGGTCACACATCTCAGAGAAGCTAGGGCAAAGGCAGTAAGTGCAACGAGAGCTAACAGATCCACCTCAGCTACTAATCCTGGCTGTGTCCAAACTCCAGGACAAATGCCCAACTCTGCATGGACCAAGCATGCCCTGGGCACACAGACTTACAGCCCTGTTTCCTGAGAAGGAAATCCAAGCTCTTAGTGGCGTAAAGTCACTTCCCACAGGAGGACCCCTGGATTAATCTCTTTCAGATAAACTCCCCAGTACTTTTCTCACTTCTGAGAGGATGTCAAAGCCAGCTGCTACTAGGGTTCCAGTTCTCACACACAGGTTCATTCCAAGCTAAACCGCTTTAAACATGTTTCTATACTAAGTGGATGGCCCCCTCGGAAACAACTCTTGCCTTTGTCATTAGCTTCTAAGAGGATCTGCTGGCCAATTACATTCACGACACGGAGGAGCTTGGTGTTTGGGAACTCCTAAGGAATCATCCTGAGAGATTTTCTAGGACACAAGATGATCGGGAAGGCTTATTGGGGAGATGCTTAAGAAAATGGAAAACTGCAGTGGTGGAAAAGGGCCAGGGGAGTTGTGATGAGGAGTTTTGTCCCATCAGGACAGTGTACCTGCTCGTTATCTGAGGGTTAATCCCCGCCGTCTTAAGAGAATTTGAGTAGGAAACCTTATCCCATTCCCTCTACCCCCGGCCTTGCTCCTTCAGACTTCTTTTTGTTCTCATAGCTCCAAGTACGTTGAAGAGGAGTGTGACTTGGGGCCCTCAAGGAGACACAAACTGCTGTTCTGACATGGTGTCAGTCAAAGAGCACAGAACTCGTCCAAAAGGCTTAGAGAGACCAAAATACCAACTTCCGAGGTGTCCAGATCTAGTCACAGGACATGTCGAGAAACATAACTTCACATTTGAGGGGTTTTTGTTTGTTTAATTCAAGTTTCAGATTTTAGAGCAATACTTTGCTTTCCTCGTGTAATTTGGCTCATATTTGAAACTCCTTACCTGTGTTAACGTATCTAGTTCTACTCGTCTTGACTCCCAGTGTAAATGCAGGCCTGCTTCTGAGATAGTGGGAATTCAATTCCAGGTGATCTCAATAGGGCGAATAATGAAGTAAAGCAAGTCTCACAGATTTTTCATTTTGGTTTTCAGTGTAAAAGTCCATTTGCCTTCGCACTGTGTGTCTGTGTGTGTGTGTGGGGGGGGGGGATTATTGTGAGAGTGACCAAAATGGCACGGAGACAATGAAGTGAGCACACACTGAGAAAATCTGCCCCCATCGTCTTGCTTGACCCGGGGTGGCCTCAGATCTCCAGTTTGTTAACCAAGCAAACCACTCTATAAACGACAGTAAAACAAGTTGCTATACCACTTTTCTTTTCAACCTTTATGCTTTTCCCAAGTGGAAATAATCTTTTCAGAATATCTGTAGTTGTTCTCTTTTCCTTTTTCTTGTAAAAAATAAAACTCTGAAACACATGGTCATGTCAGCATCTTTGAGCGCGCAATGTGGTGATGGCAGTTTCAGAGATCATGCTATGCCACCACCACCCTCGCTGTTGCCGAATTTCCCGTCACCACAAACAAGCCATTAAACAAAAGCTCTCCCTCCCCTAGTAACTACTAATGAAGTAACTACTAGTAACTACTAATGAAGCTGAATCCTGAAACATTTGCCGATTCTTTGCTCACTTACGTAAGAGCTTGCAGTACGTTTTCTTTTGTGATGGACTCATTTCCGCTAGCAGGTTTGTGGGCGCCGACCCATGTTGTAGCGTGGGTCACGACTGGCTTGCTTTCTTTGGCTTGCTCTGTGTGGCCCCACGTTTTGAACAAAGCACAGCCCTCTGTCCGCCTTGTCAGTGTTGCGAGCAGTGCCGAGTGAGCGCTGGCTGTCGCGCCTCGGTCCGTGTTGCTCTCAGATGTCTTGAGTATAGCATAGGAGTGAAATTGTTGGATCATCTGACAGTTCTGTGTCTCGCCTTTTTTAGGGAGCTGCCTAAAGGCTTTCCATAGTGCTTGAACCGTTTTTGCATTCTTACCAGCCGCAGGGAAAGGTTACAATTTCCCCACACCTTCTCTTTTACCGTTTATAATAGGTTATATATATATATATTTGCTTTGGTATGTGTCTAGATGACGCATGCCTTAAGTTAATAAAATCACTTAGAGTACAAGGTTTCAAAAGGATACAGACCTCCGTAACACACTTAGCAGGCCTGTCTGCTGTCATGAACCTTGCTTGGTGCTTGCAGTGGTAAGCAGACATGGTCCTTGCTGTTACAGCAGTTACACATTCATCTGTCTTGCGTGATTATATCTAAGTAGAGAATGTCAGGCTAAGGAGGACCTGTAGAAAGCATTGAACTCACCATTCATTTTATAGACGCTTAGCAGTTACTGAGGTTAATGTGTGTACACCGAGAAAAACAAAAACTAATTATTAGCTCTGTCCTGTTAGAAACATTAATACGAAGGTGCCTATTTAAAGCGTGCATTTCCTTTGCAGCTGTATTGTGACTTGTGGAAGTGATGGGGACGTGAGGATTTGGGAAGACTTGGATGATGATGACCCTAAGTCAATCAATGTAGGAGAAAAGGCATATTCCTGTGCTTTGAAGGTAGGAATTGTTTTAAGTTCTATTAGAGACATAAAATGATATTGGAATGTAACTTATGCTTGAATGATAAATCTTTTTATAGATGTTTTGAATATAGAGGTTCCTTTTTGATGCTTATTAAATAGTAATATGTACAATAATGCCAGTCACTGCCCCCCAGTTTTAAAGGTTAAGTGCAAATAGTTTATTCATGGTAATTAATGGGTGTTAAAATGTTAGGGCACAGGACCAGGCAATATTTCTCTCTCTTGTATGTAGGGTCAGAACCAGAAAAACTCAGTGGCACCTCACAACAACAAAGAAGTCATCAAATTAAAGCTCAGCAGTAGATGCTTTACCTTTTACAATTCTTACATTAAAGCCTTACAAAGGGAATGCTGCCTGCTTTTCTTTCTTCTTTAAAATCATTTTTTTGGGGGTTCATACAGCTCTTGTCACAATACATGCATACATATACAAGCACATTTGTACATTTGTTGCCGTCATCATTTTCAAAATACTTTCTTTCTACTTGAGCCCTTGGTATCATTTTTTCCCACCCTCCCTCATGAACCCTTGATAATTTATAAATTGATATTATTTTGTCATGTCTTACACTGACCGGTGTCTCCCTTTACCCATTTCTCTGTTGTCCATCCCCCGGTGAGGAGATTATATGTAGATCATTGTGATTGGTTCCCAGCTGCCTGCTTTTTAAATTATAAAACTTACTTAATGCCTTTAAAAAGCCCTGAATGCTGCATTTTGACTTTGCCTTGTTGCAAAAAAGGTGTATAATAGTTGGATTGTGGGAAATAGAGTCACACTCTAGACACGAACCCACTGTGTTTTCTGATGAGCTCTCTCCTCATTGAGACTTGATGTTGACTCTCTGGGTAAAAAACAAATTCTTTTATGACACTCAGAATTCCATAAAAATACTATCAATTTTCTCACCAGTTTCCCAGGAAAATTTAGAAGCTACAAGATTGGCTGGTGGTCAGGGTGCAGTGTAGCAACGGTGAAACATAACAACTTTCCTCTAGTTCTTAAATGCTTCCTCCCCCCCCCCCCCCAATCATGATCCTCATTCTACCTTGCAAGTCTGGCTATATCAGAGGATGTACACTGGTACAGATAGGAACTGGAGACACAGGGAATCCAGGACAGATGACCCCTTTAGGACCAGTGCTGAGAGTGACAATACCGGGAGGGTGGAGGAAGGGTGGGGTAGAGAGGGGTAACCGATTACAGGGATCTACATATAACCCCCTCCCTGGGGGATGGACAACAGAAAAGTGAGTAAAAGGAGACGGCAGACAGTGTAAGATATGACAAAATAATAATTTATAAATTATCAAGGGTTCATGAGGGAGAGGGGAGGATGGGAGAAAAATGAGCTGATGCCAGGGGCTTACGTGGAGAGCAAATGTTTTGAGAATGATGAGGGTAACGAATGTACAAATGTGCTTTGTACAATAGATGTATGTATGGATTGTGATGAGTTGTATGAGCCCCCAGTGAAATGATTTAAAAAATAAAAAAGATTGGCTGCTGAAGAGGTAATTGAGTTTTCTAAAGGTAGCAAATTTTTCTTGCTAATGTGCACTTCCGGAAATTATACAATGGGTGATATTTTTCTCTTGACCTGACCTATATTTATGAAGTTTCTCATTTTTTTACAGGACCTTGAACTACAGAAAATTTCCCAGTCGACTTGGGTTGGTTTTACTAATGTTTCTTACCGTTACTTGTCTTTTTAGAAGGGAAAATTGGTCACTGCTGTATCTAACAATACTGTTCAAGTGCACACTTTTCCGGAAGGAGTTCCAGATGGCATATTGACTCGCTTTACCACAAATGCAAACCATGTGGTCTTTAATGGAGACGGTGCTAGAATTGCTGCTGGGTCCAGGTAAATAAGATTCGCTGACAGCAGAAAAGGAAATATTGCTGGAACAGAGTAACTCCATTCATTGGTTCTAGGCTAACATTTCTAGGCTCCCACGTCTCTTATCTAGTAAAGAGGTTGAGGACAAACTTTGCTTCTTTATAAATGAAATACTGAAAACGATTGAGGTAAACATGATTGACTTGAAATTTTGAAAAAAATACTTTTAGGTAGAAACTAGATGGCATAATCAGGAATCTTGCTGTTTCTCTTGATGCTGATTTTTCATTAGAAATATAAATAAAGAAAGGATTGAGTAGGGAGGTGGACTGAAAGGCATAGTGTACATTTATGAATGGTGGGTGTAATTAGCTTAGCAAGTAATGGAAGTGGCAGTGATAACTCAAGAAGGTTCAGAGGACAGGTTTATATGTTAACAGATGAGGCACCATGACTTGCGCTTTTAGCATGTTTATGCACCCAAACTACAGGCAAATCATTACATTCAGAAAGTGGACGTTCACAGACTGCTAAAGAATAATGGCATTTACTTCTGTATAGTTGGGCCCTATCTTGTAAAGAGAGACTTTTATTCATGAGCATCCTTCTTATCGTTCATAGTGACTTTATAGTCAAAGTTGTGGAGGTGATGGACAGTAGCCAGCAGAAAACACTTCGAGGACATGATGCCCCGGTCCTAAGTCTTTCTTTTGACCCTAAGGACATCTTTCTGGTAATCATTTTTCCCTCTCTCTGCTGCCTTCTGGGATGTTTTTTAAATTGTAAGAGAATTAGCAGAAAATTTTACATCGTTAAAAGGTTATTTGATATCTTAGTTGACCCAGTCTTCCACATGGCAGCATGGCTATCTGTGTAGAGAAATCTGTTGTTTCTCCCGACAGGCATCAGCCAGTTGTGATGGATGTGTCAAAGTGTGGCAAATTTCAGACCAGGTAAATACATGAATTTACATTTACCATTTTTCTCTCTTTCCTGCATAGAATGGGTATATATGAGGGGGTACCCCCAAAAAACATAGATTACTTTTTCAAATCTATGTATTTAAATTTTTTTACAAAACAACCTTAACACCTTCAAAGTTTTTAGAGATGATGGGGCTTCAAAGTGCTCTCCATTGCACTTAATACATTTGTCAAATCTGCAATTCCATTCTTGGAAACATTTCAAACTTGTCTGTTTGGATGGCTGACAGCACCTCCCTTAGGTTTTTCTTCACCTCTTCTACTTTATGAAATCATTGTCCTTTCATGTTCCTCATCATTCTCAGAAACAAAAAGAAGTTGCACAAGCGAGGTCCGGTGAAGTCAGGTTTGTGGAGCAAGAGAGAGGCATGCTGATTTTTGTCAAAACTGGTGCACCGAGATGGCTGTGTGAGCAGGTGCATTGTGGTGGTGGCAAAACCAGTCCCCCGTCTGCCACAAATCAGGTCTTTCTTGTCACACACTGTTATGCATTCTTTTCAGAACCTCTAAATTGAAAGCTTGATTAACAGTCTGACCTGGTGGAACAAACTCCACATGCACTATGACTTGATATTTTCATCCATTCGGGAAGTTGACAGACGTCCAAAATGAGGTTTATAATCAAATGACATTTCACCTTTTTTGAAACGAGAAAACCAGCTCATACACTTGAGTTTTTCCCATAGCAATGTCCTTGTAAGCTGTGTTCAACATCACACCAGTTCCTGTGGCATTTTTTCCAAGCAGGAAACAGAACTTCACAGCCGTATGCTTAAGTCTCAGCCATTACAAAAAATGAGGTTGGAGCAAAACTGCTTTTACAAAAAAATTCACTGACCAGTGAGAATCTTCCCGGGTGATGTCACTGAGTGCAATAATAACTCAGCAAATTGCTGGATGCTCACTTAGCGGGAAAAATGCGTACTCCGTGAGCTCCGCTCTGCCAAGTGTAATTCTGGTTTTTTTTTTTGGGGGGGGGGTATCTCCTTGTATATTTGTATGACTAGGCTAGATTGTTGTTTCACTTTATCTCTTTGAATAGCTTTAATATGCGTTTGTGCTCAAATTTCCTAATAATGTAATACAAAATAAATATATTGGAGACTTTTTGCTTTTGATCACATAGGGAATGATAGGTCTATGCTTCATTTTTAGGTTTGTAAATCAAAGAATGTTCAATCACTGTATATTTACAAAGCCTCTTAAATGTTGGGCCTTGTGGTAGATTTGGAGATACCAAAATAATAGAAGACCCCCATTTAATTTTAAGGATCACATGAGCATAGCCTGGTAAAGGTTTTAAAAGATACACAAAGAAGTGTGTTCTAGAATGACAGGGAGCAGTTAATTCTTTTGAGTGGTTCAGAGAGAGCTAGGCATTTCTAAAGGTTATTTTGCTTGCAGCGAAATATCCCAAATAGATGCACCTCAGTATCATCCATAGTCCCCTACATTCTTGAATTATTCAAAGGACTGATTTTGCTACCATGGCGATTTATAGGAGAGCTCTAATTTTGTAGATACTGTATGGGTTTAACATATTGGTCGTTTGTTTTTAACTTTATTCAATAACTATATTACTTGCCGATTTTGTATAGGAATAACTAAAAAGTATTTAGACTTGTCCTTTCATACTTCTAGAGAACTTTAAATACTTTAGGCAGATAAAATATGATAGATTAAAGTGAATAGTTTTTTTTTTTTTTGAGTAAACGACCTCAATTTGAGAGTACCATCTAGTACTCATTTCTGCATTAGTTTCTCGTGAGAATTTTGTTAAGGGGGACTTTGAACTCACTTACTTTTTCTTTTAAATAATTAGACATGTGCTGTTAGCTGGCCACTGCTACAAAAATGCAATGACATGATCAATGCAAAATCAATATGCAGACTTGCTTGGCAGCCTAAAAGTGGCAAGGTAAGTGACTCATATTTTTCAACCTTTGCGTTTGTTCTAGTTCTGTCAGCTTTGATTGTAAGATGATTTTTCAAATTGTAACTTTCATTTGTATTATAAATTTTAGAGCTCCAAGCCAACTAATAAATACTGAAATGATTTTAAAAACATTTCAAGTTTTTACAGATTCTTCATAACAAGTGCATTTAGCGTGATTGAATTGACTTCACACTTTGCAGTAAGTTTACACTGAGTGGAACAAGTGTGGAAACAGCCTCCTATCACTCAGATTTTAACACTTTCAAGACACTAACTGGTATAGTTAAGCGGCACCGAAAATGAGAGGCTTGAAAGGAGAATGTTTGTTATTTGTAAGTAAAATGCCTCTATACTTAGACACCCCAAAAAATCAGGTGAGGAGGAAAGAAAATCCATTAAGGTGCCTGAGCAAAGTGAATGTACAAAGCCAGTAGCTATCTTACAAACCGTACGAACCTTCACCTTTCAGAAAATGTAGTGGAAGATAGTAATCTGCTTAATGTGAATTAAAAACACATAATTGGTAGGATAAACTTATGCAGAAATATGTAGCGAGAATCTAGTAGAATCAGATATTAAAACACTCCGAGGCTTGCAGAATTTAAAGTTGGCTTTTGCCTCATGAAGGGGCTTATGCTGCTGTTAGGTGCGGTGAAGTCAGGCAAACAGGAAGAAACACTGCCTTGTCTGGGATTATCCTCAAGGTTGAAGCCACTGTATCAGTCCATCTCACTGAGGGGCTCTTTCCTACCTGTTGACCTCCAGCTTTACCTCACAGAGTGTCCTTTTTCAGGGACTTGTTCTTCCTGGTGATATGTCCAAAATGAATCAGATGAACCCTTGCCATCCACTAAGGACCGTTCTGGCCGTGCTTTTTAAGACGAGTGTTCATTCTCTGGAAGTCTGTGGTATACTCAGTATCCCACTCCTACAAAACCAAGCTCACTGCCAGCGAGGCGGTTTAGAGTCATAGCAACCTGTTGGGCAGAGTAGAGCTACCCCTGTGAGTTTCTGAGACTGCAGATCTTTAGGAGAGTGGAGAGCCTCGTCTTTCTCCCATGGAGTGGCTAGTGATTTCAAACTGCTCACCTTGTGGTTGGCAGCCCAATGCTTGACTCAGTACACTACCAGGACTCTACTGTAATTTAAAGGGATCAAATTTTCTTCTGTTTTCCAAAGTGAAATAGTAAAACAAAATGTTCTTAGGCGTCATTGAGCCCATTCCCACGTGGTGAACCTGTGGACAACAGGACAAAAACCGAAGTGGAAGAGCACCCATTTCTGAGGCTAAGAACTAAAGACTGGGAAACGTGTCGTGTGATGCAGGAAACACCAAAAGAAGATGGAAGGATATGAAAATCCTAATTTATCAAGGAGTCACGAGGGTGGGGAGGGGGAAAGCTGACACCAAGGGCACAAATAGAAAGTGAATGTTTAGGAAATGATGGCAACATATGTACAAATGTGCTTGATACAATCGATGTGTGGCAGGTTATAAGAGCTGTAAGAGCCCCCAATGAAATGATTTTTAAAAAGAAGATTGAAGGAATACACAGCCACTTTATCAAAAAGAACTGGTTGACATTTATTTATCCATTTTGAGAGGTAACACAATCAAGGACTTGAAACCCTTCCCGATGAAGAGTGATGAGTACCCTTCATTATGCACTACGCCTCGAGCTAAGGCAAACATTCTTACGATTGACCACTAAGTCCCGTCCCAGTGAACGAGGGAACACCGGGACTAAAGATTCCAAAGACTTCATTCCCCTTGGCGCCACAGTCAAGAGCCCAGAAGCAGCAGTCAAGAAATACATGAACAACGTATCGCAGTGGGCAAATCTGCTGCAAACACCTTTTCTTTTAATTTTTAAAAAATAAATCTTTTATTAGGGGCTCTTACAGCTCTTAGAACAAACCATACAGCAGTTGTATCGAGTGCATCTGTACATACGTGGCCACCATCATTTTCAAAACATTTGAGCCTTTGGTATCAGCTCCTCTTGTTTCCTCTCCCTCCCCCACCCCCACCGTCCCACCACGCACTTTTCTAACGTGTTAAAAAGCCAGCGTGCCATGTTGAAGAGTAAAATGTAGCTGACTCAAGCCTTATGTGCTTGTGCAACATAGATGATAAGGAGGACTTAGAAGATTTTTCTTTTTTTAAAAATTATGGTGTCGACAAAGAATCGCTACTATACTTTAGACTGTCAGAAGATTATACAAATCTGTCCTGGAAGAAGTGCAGCCAGAATGCTCCTTAAAGCAAGGATGGCAGGACTCATGGACTTGGAGCGTGTTCTCAAGAGGGGCCGGCTCTAGGGAAGGACATCGGGCTTGGTAAAATAAGAGGGTCATTAAGAAAAGAAGGCCCTCCATGAGATGTATTGGCGCAATGGATCGAAAAACTGGCGCAAACTTAGCCAGCACTGTGAGGCTGGCACCGGAACAGACGGTGTTTCATTATGTTGTTTGGGGGTTTCTTATGACTCAGAGCGGACTTGATGACACCTAGCAACAGCATGTTTGCATAGTCCGTGTTGGGGAGTAGAAACAGGATTTAGGGGTACATCAAAACTGTCTTTTAAATATATATCCTTTTTGTCGTGAACTTTTAAGAGGGTACGTTTTCGACTAAAACTAGTAGCTGAGCTCAAAGAAACATGGGAGATATTTTTCTCTTTGTATGATGGTGTTCTATGTAATTTAAAAGTTAACTAAATTAACATTGTTTTAATGTTGTCTAACAATACATTTAAGGAGCCCTGGTAGTGTAGTGGCTTACGGGTTGGACAGCTAACTGCAAGACCAGCAGTGTGCACCCAGCAGATACCCTAATGGAGAAAGATGGGGCTTTCTGCTTCTGTAAAGATTTACAGCTTTGGAAATCGAAAGGGGCAGTTCTTCTGTGGTTCATAGGGTTCTTATGAATAGAATTTGACTTGATGTTGAGTTTGATTTAATGTTTGTTTCAAGCTATTCAAGGACTCTAGATTGATTTCCTTTTAGTAAATGGGTTGCATTATTTTAGATCTAAAGGACTTAGATAACTTAAGAAGCAGTATTATAAAATACATTGAAAAAACCAAAACTAATCCTGTTGCTGATTTTGACCCAGAGCACCCCTATATGATGGAGTAGAATGCTCCATTGAGTTTCCTAAGCTGTTATCTTTACAGAAACAAAATTTCTCTTCTTTCTCCTGTTGTGTGGCTGGTGAATTCAAGCTACTGGCTTTTAAGTTAACAGCCAGTATTGTTAACAATTACTTGTTGTACCAGAAATACTTTATAAAATATTAATAACTACACATTTTCTTTAAATTTTTATTGGGAATTAGGTGGGAGGGCTACATTTAAGATCATTTTGTATTTGACAACTTAAACAGCTAATCAAGCATTCCCAATAGCTTGCTTGTCCTCCCTTCTCCTCCCCCCCCCTTCCCTTCTGTGATCATTTACCCATTCTTATAAAAATTTCAAGTAATAATTTTTGTTAGTTTCAAATTAAACAACAGATTATTTTTTATGTCTTTAAACTTTAACTGGGTTAGTTTTCTAAATATTGTTTCTTTTCCCCCCTCCCCCCTAGGGATTGAATTTAATGTAAACTTTATTTGTCTATCTTATTAGTTGCTGGCAATTCCTGTGGAAAAGTCTGTTAAACTCTATAGAAGAGAAACTTGGAATAATCAGTTTGATCTTTCAGATAAGTTCATCTCTCAGGTAAGTTTTGTAAGTGTGATTTTCATAGGCTAAATAGAATTTTTGATGAATAGTTAGCCGACATTCTCACTGCCATCGAGTCGACTCCCACTCACAGTTACGTCACAGGACAGGTAGCACTGCCCCTGTTACTTTCCGAGATGAGACCAACTTGATGGAGCAGGAAGTTTTGCTTTGCTGACTTTGCAGTTAGAAGCCCAATGTATAACCTCTGCTCCACTAGAGCTCCTCATACGGTTGTGTTGAACAGCTCCAGGTGTTGTCATGTGTCCTCCTCCCACCCCTCAGATGTTTCACGTTGGCCAATACCTAGACAGTACTGTAGGTTCTACCTGTCTACCTGGCCTCTCTTTCTTGGTGAGATTTGATGGGGAAATCTGCCTTTAATGCATATGAAGTCAAATTTCCCCCGGGTTTGTTTCAGGATGGTGACTGGGTGGGCACCTCTTTCGTGTGCTGCTTTGGGCTGGATACAATACGCAAGGCTAACAGGCACATCTCTGAGAGAAGGTGCTGACGAGCCCGAGGGCCGGTCTCTTGGAGTTGCGTGATCAGTAACAGCTGTTAGTGTTAGTGAGCCTGGAATTTTAGAGCAGCAGAAAAGGTTGATCTGTTATCATTTCAGTCTCTCTCTCTCCTCCCTCCTTGTCTCATATTTTGCATACATGTAAAAACTTGGCCTAGTTGGTCAGCAATGGCTTAGCAAGGGTCTCTTAATAGTTCTCTTCAGCTTGATGGTAACTGCTGTACCTGGTATTGCCTCCTTTCAGTTCCTTTGTCAGATGACAGACTTCCCCTGTTTTTGCCCCCACGGTTTTCTTGGCATATAGTTCAGAAGCGGCGTCACCGCAGTCACTGTCTCTTCATTCTTGGACTTACTGTTATCAGCCCCCCATCTTCCCCCCACCTCCCTTGCCCTATCTCCAGGGTTTTGCATTTTGTTTTGAAGATTGTGCCAGTGTAAATTTTTTCATAGCAAAAAAAAAATAGCTGCGGGTGACAGTTGAATAATATTGAAAAACTCAAAATGCAAACAAACTTTGTCCTGTCATCAGTGTATCTGATCTAAATAGAAGTTATAAAGAATAAGGGATATGAAACTTGGAATTTAGAAATAAAATGATGGCTGAGTATCAAATTATACAAAATTGGTATTTATTAACTGTTTTCTTTACAGACCCTCAACATAGTAACGTGGTCTCCCTGTGGGCAGTATTTAGCTGCAGGCAGTATTAATGGCTTAATTATAGTCTGGAATGTGGAAACCAAAGAATGCCTAGAAAGGTATGATTCAGTTTACCTTTCGTCTTGTGCGTGTGTGTGTGCTTGAAATGAACTTGTATGTCATCAAAGAATCCATATCTACTTCACTTATTTTCTACCCACTTAGACCACTATTTAGCTTTTGTTTCTTTATTGCTTATTTCTACTACTATTTTGTTTGTATTATTAAGTATTTAAAATTTACCATCATGAAATTGTTATATGAAATTACATGGCCATTGGATTGTCAAAATCCCTTTAACCATTTCTCATGAAAATTTAAAGAACTGTATAGTTTATATTTTTCTTGACAGTAGCTATATAAATTGTTTTATTGGGGCCATTACAGCCCTTATAACAATCCATATGCATCAGTTGTGTCAAGCACATTGGTACACCTGTTGCCATCATCATTTTCAGAACATTTTCTTTCTACTTGAACCCTTGGTGTCAGCTCCTCTTTTTTCCCCTCACTCCTGCACCCTCCTGCCCTCATGAGCCCTTGATAAATTATAGATTACTGTTACTTTCTTAGCCATCCGCTGTCTGCCTTCACCCATGTTTCTTTTCTTCATCCCCCTTGGGGGCGGTGAGGGGCTACATGTCCATTATTGCGATCAGTTCCCCCTTTCTCCCCACTTCCTCATATCCTCATGGTGTCACTACTCCCATTACTGTTCCTGGCTTGTTTATCTGTCCTGGATTCTGTGGGTCAAGAGCTCTTTTCTGCACCAGTGTGCATGGTCCAGTCTACCTGGGGTTGTAAGGTAGAACTGGGGTCCTGGTTATGGGGGTGGGGTGGGGGGGAAGCATTAAAGAACTAGAGGAATGTTGTGTGTTTCGTTGGTGCTGTACTGCACCCAACAGTGTTTTAACCTTTTGTTTTTCTTCCATTTTTAGGGTCAAACATGAGAAAGGTTATGCAATCTGTGGCCTGGCCTGGCATCCTACTTGTAGCCAAATAGCTTATACTGATGCAGAAGGGTACCTGGGGCTCCTGGAGAGCGTGTGTGAGCCCAGTGGAAAGAAGTTGAGCAGTAAGGTGAGAAGTCATAAGAGAAAACAGCGTTTCTTCAAGGTGTCTCAATGGTGAGATGCCACCAACAACTGCATTCTTTTCATATCATTACATCACACACTCAGGGCAGACCTGTGGTATAGAAAACTTAATGTTTAACAGTTCACTTAGCTCAGGGACTTTCCCCTTCCATAGCCTATCAATGTCTATTGGCTTTCCAGGGAATATACTTGGTGAAATAGCACTATTTTAGTCTCCTGATTGTTAGGCAAATGTTTTATGGCCAAATATTGGTATCAATAGCTGCGCTCGGCCTTACTTTGACCTCTAACTTTTGTTGTTGTTGTGGATTATCCTTAAGTCTTAGGCTGCCTGTACGCCATCTGTGCTCAGTTCCCTACCTCCACTGAATGAACTACATTGAGCAGCCCAGGTTATTTTATACTTCCTTGCTTTTTTGTTCATTATTCCCTCCGCTTGGCAAGTATAGATGTTCATAATTCAAGTCTTAATTCCGGTTAAAGATAGAGATTCTGTATGTGCATCTGCCTCTGCTCCTCCTGAATTCTCCACTAAAAAGACATTTGAGGAGTGTTTGAGATATATATATAATCCCATAAGGATAAAAATCAATGATAGTTGCAAAACCTTAAAGGCCAGGAGGTAGAAGGATGATTGCAAACTAACTTTAACGTCTCAGGAGAGTTGGCTCCTAAGAGTGCACTTGGGAGAGCTGAGATGAGTTGGCCTGGTTGAAGCTCCAAAGATTCAGAATTTGGTTCGGCCAGGACTGAAAGTGGGAGGATGAACCCCAGCTCACTTCCTTCGTGTCAGTTCTGACTGACAGCCACCCTTTGGGACAGGGTAAAGCGGCCTCTGTGCGTTGAGACTGAGCTCTTTATGGGAGTAGAAAGCCTAGTCTTTCTCCCGGGGAGCAGCTGGTGGTTTTTAACTACCCGGTGTATAACCTCTACACCACCAGGATTCCTGGTTCTTCATAGATATTAAATACTACTATTATTCAACCATGAGTAGCATATTTGTGATTATAACTTAAGCACTTTATATTGATCCAACCAATTTAAAAATCTTTAAAGCACACCATTTTTCTTCAGTCAGTAATGTAAAGAAGACTGAATTGACGTTAATATCTTACCTCTCACTGAGGGAAATGAATATAGTCTCTTAAGTAGATAATACTTCATTAAAACTGGAAAAGCAATAGGATATTATTTATGAAAATTTAGGCAGTCAGGGTGTGGTGTAGCAACGATGAAACACACAACTTTCCTCTAGTTCTTTAATGCTTCCTCCACTATCATGATCCCAATTCTACCTTACAAACCTGGCTAGACCAGAGGATGTACACAGGTACAGATAGGAACTGGCAACACAGCGAATCCAGGACAGATGACTTCTTCAGGACCAATGTTGAGAGTGGTGATGCCTGGAGGGAGGAGGGAAGGTGGGGTAGAAAGGGGGAACCGATTACAAGGATCTACATATAACCTCCTCCCCAGGGGATGGACAACAGAAAAGTGGGTGAAAGGAGACATCGGACAGTGTAAGATATGACAAAATAATAATAATTTATAAATTATCAAGGGTTCATCAGGGAAGGGAGAGTGGGGAAGGAGGGGAAAATGAGCTGATACCAAGGGCTCAAGTAGAAAACAAGTGTTTTGAGAATGATGATGGCAACAGATGTACAAATGTGCTTGACACAATGGATGTATGTATGGATTGTGATAAGAGTTTTATAAGCTCCCAATAAAATGCTTAGAAAAAATTGAAATTTCCAAAAGAAGCTCAAAGGATTTCCTTTTGCAGGGAACAAAGTTAGGGACTATACAAAGGAATATTAATTTTTAAAATCATTTTATTGGGGGCTCATACAACTCTTGTTACAATCCATACATCAATTGTATCCACGTATTGGTACATATATTCCATGGTCCTTTTCTAGACATTTGCTTTCCATTGAGCCCTTGGAATCAGCTCCTCTTTTTTTCCTTCCCTCCTCCCACCTGCCTCCCAGAATTTTAATTCTTAATGTAATCCTTATTGAAGTGTTTTGACTGCATTCATCCAGATATGTAAACATATTTGATGTAGGAGCAATCACATTAATTATAAGTGATTATAAGACACTGGACATCCTACCTATAACCTTAATTTCTAAATTATGGGAAAAATTTATAGTTCAAAGGTCACTTTTTTTTTAATCCTTGTACCACCCTTTGCACCTTCCACCCCCGACCCCCGAAACCTTGATTCTACTTTCTATCCCTGTGGGTTCACCAATCCCGGGTTTCATATACCAGAACACAGAAACCTATAACACCGCTTCATGGGGGTCAAGTCACGTCTTAGTGAAACTTTTTTAACCTTTCTATCCAGAATTATCTACTCTTACCTTTCTTGCTGTTATTCTTCACAGAGCATCTTTCTGTCTTGACACCTGTAACACGTTATGGTCTTCACCATAAATATAAGGCAAATCTCCATTTTTCCAATAAGAAAAACCCAAGATCAGTTTTTTGGCCAACTCAAATACATATAAACCTGTAGGGTTATAGATAGGATTGTCCAGTGTCTTGTAATCACTTATAATTAATATAATTTCTCCTATGTCAAATATATATAAATACAAGGATTTAGGAATACTTTGGCCTGCCCTCTCATTTTATTAAAGATCAGTTTCACAGAGCGCAGTCGTGTTTCCTTCCACCTAGCAGGTTTGAGATTGAGTTCTCTCGTGATCTTTGAATCCTGTTCTCACTAGGATTTTATACCAAACTGTGTTTACATTGGCTCACTATTGTAGCTCCCATGTATTCTATAGGAGTAGCTTGTGATCCCTACAGAGCATTTACTTTGTAGCGTGATCTCAACAGCTTGTCCCCAGCGAACTTTAGCACTTGGTAGCGAATGGCATGCTTCTAGTCCTAGGAATTAATGTTTATTATTGGTAAACTATTTGCTTCCCTGTTTTTTCTGTTGGTTCTGTTGACTGACTTCTATAAGTTAAAACAAAAAACTAACTTTAACTGAGGACATTTACAGCAAAATGTATCATACCTCAGCATTATCTTATTCAAATAAAGATAAATGAGAGACTGTTTCCTGATATGACTTTATAGAGTCCTGATCATATTAATTTAAGGTGACTTCTAGGAAAATAATTTTTAAAATTTTATTTCATTGTTGAGAATCAGGCATTTTTGAGGACTAAAACCTTACCTTTTATTTTGGCATATACTGTATTTATTTGCATGTCTGCTTCTATACTCCTGCTCCATCGTTAGACAATAAAGCTATGTAAGGCAAGAACCAAGGCTGACCGTATATAAACATAAATGCATTTCTAATAAACATTTACTAATTCTAACCTAATAGGGCATTTTCTTGCTTTGTAGATTTACTAGTGTATATTAAGGATTGCCTTCTGAGTAATTGAATTCATGCAAATAATTTGCTAATAGAGTTTCATTTCTATTCATTTGTTCAAGGTATCTAACAGAGTAGAGGAGGATTACAAGGACCTTTTTGATGGAGATGATGCGAGCAATGCTGATGGTTTCCTGGATGACAGTGCAGTTGAGGCCCCCTCTTTCTCAAAGGGGCTGATCAATGAGGACGAGGGGGATGAGGACTTCAGGCTGGCCTCAAGTCGTCCGAGACAGAGAAGCCACATTCTAGAAGATGATGAGAACTCAGTTGGTATGAACATGCCATTTTGCATGTGATGATCTGCTCTATTGATTAATATTCCATTAAAGTGCATAGAGGAAAATTTATGGCATTCAAGGCTTATATTTTTAAAAGGGGTCTCAACCAATGTTCTATGCTACTACCTTAATAAGCTAGGAAATTAAGAGGAAATTAAATTCCAAGCAAGCAGAAGGAAGGAAACAGCAGAATTTGGGAACGTCAATAGAAAATATATGAAGAAACTAGTGACATCAAACACTGGTTCTTTGAAAAGATCGATAAGTAAGATTGCTAACTCCATCCTGACAGGTTGAAAATAAACAGAAACCCCGGGTTACTCATGTGAATATCAAGGATGAAAGAGGACCATCGCTGCAGATCCTGTAGACATGCTATCCAGTCTGACAGCTGCTGCCCACAGCTGCCCATCGAGCATTTAACATGTGGCTAGTCTAAACTGAGATAGCATTATGAAATGCAACCACATTCAGAAGACCGCTTTTTTAAAAGAAAAATATTTCAGTCATTTTTATTGAGTACATGTTGAAATGATAATAGTCATGTTGGGTTAATGCAGCGTATTACTAAATTTTAAAGATTTTAAAGTATGACTAGAAAATTTAAAATTCCCTACGGAGCTCCTATTTCTGTAAGAATTGTACTGATACTAAAAGGATAAGAAAATGTTGTGAACAATTTGTGCCCAGAAATTTCACAATAGAAAAGTGGACTGATTGCTTGCAAGACGCTAACTGCCAAAGCTCACTAAAGAAGTAGATAACGCGGACAGGATTGAATTTATAATTAAAAGCCTGCTAATAAAGTGCTTATTACAACAGCTTACATGCTAAAACAACACATGGGTAGGTGAAATGCCAATGTGCAATAATAACTTGTGCTACATTTAAATCACATATTTTTTGAGTGACCTTTTTTGCCCCATTTTATTTTGTTTTTTACAATCATTTTATTGGGGGCTCGTACGACTCTTATCACAATCCATATATCCATCCATGTGTCAAGCACATTTGTACATTTGTTGCCATCTTCATTCTCAAAACATGTGCTTTCTGCTTGAGCCTTTCCTATCAGCTCCTCATTTTTCCTTCTCCCATCCCTCGAACCCTTGATAATTTATAAATTATTATTTTGTCTATTTTACACTGTCCAATGTCTCCCTTTACCCACTTTTCTGTTGTCCATCCCCCAGGGAGGAGGTTATATGTAGATCCTTGTAATCGGTTCCCCCTTTCTACCCCACCTTCCCTCCACTCTACCGGTATCACTACTCTCACCACAGGTCCTGAAGGGATCATCTGTCCTGGATTCCCTGTGTTTCTAGTTCCTATCTGTACCAGTGTGCAGCCGCTGGGCTAGCCAGATTTGTCAGGTAGAATTGGGATCATAATAGTAGGGGAGGGGGGAGGGGGTGAGAAGCATTAAAGAATTAGGGGAAATCCCCTCCCTGGGTGATGGACAACAGAAAAGTGGGTGAAGGGAGACGTCAGACAGTGTAAGACATGGCAAAATAATAATAATTAAAAATTATTAAGGGTTCATGATGGAGGGAGAAAAATGAGCTGATACCAAGGGTTCTAGTAGAAAGCAAATGTTTTGAGAAGGATGATGGAAACATGTACAAACAAATGTGCTTGACACAATGGATGGATGTATGGAGTGTGATAAGAGTTGTACAAGCACCCAGTAAAATGATTTTTAAAAAAAAGAATTAGAGGAAAGTTGTACGTTTCGTCGGTGCTATACTGCACCCTTACTGGCTCATCTCCCCGTCAAATTATATTTCTTGAGTGATAGGTTCATTTTGGTCATTTTCAGGGAAATGTTTGCCACACACCCATACCTGTGTAGCCATGATTTATCTGCCATTTGTTCTTTCAAATAAAACTAGTGTTCCTTGAAAACAGCCAGTAGTTCAGCTTGTGCCGTAACTAATTTTTTATAGCTGCCTTTTTTCCAAGATGCAGTGTGCACCAGAAGACTGTTTTTTAACATTAATGTATGCAAGGATCAGGATTTAATAAAATTAAAAGCAACATCAGCAAAACAAAGATATAATAACAATTTTTTTCCACTTTACATGAGTACTGGCTGGCCACAAGGCAGGGGGGGCGGGCATTAGTTTGTCGTCCCTGCATTGCTCCTGGTAAGATGCTAACAGTTTCATGGCTGTCACTTTGTCCCATCAGTTCAAATGTTACAATCAAAGAGGCAGGTCGGCACCATTGAGCTTGAACGGAAAGGGCCACTAGCACTGAGGTGGTTCTTATTGTGACCCTTGGTTATTCTAGATGTCGCATTGCCTAAAGTGGGCCCTGGTCTTCTCAGAGAGGAGGAGGAAGACGATCCGGTGGACAATATCCACAATTTATCACTGGTCACGTCCCAGAGGCCAATTTATGACGGACCTATGCCAACCCCCCGGCAAAAGCCATTCCAACCAGGCTCTACACCCTCACATCTCACTCACAGGTTCATGGTAAGCCTCGCATCTACTTTTACTTTTACATCGTCTCTAGGAAATTTTCACTGTCGGAATTTTTGCTAGTTGAAAAAATGTTTTTTAAAATTCTTAATTAACTGTGCCAGAGCATTTTGATAAATTACAATTTTGTGAATCATTTACTTTATGGTTCACTTAAAGTTTCTTCTTTCAACTCTTATTGAAAATTATGGTAGACAAGATTTTCTTTGAAAGATACTGTAGTATAGATGGTGTGAATTTGATATTTGACTGTGTCTAGACATCTCTTTTGGCCATAGTGCTAAACCTTATATCTCGTGATATGCTAGTAGGGATGTGGATTATGCTAATTCTTAGACATGGCTTAGAAGTTAGTTCCTAGTAACAATGTTAGACTATAACTGGTATTTAAAAAAAACAAACCACAGAAAACAAAGCTCTTTTCCCCATACACTTGAGAACATGAAAAAGGTTACTATTTCTATTTCCTGGGTATTTGAAGTTTCCCATGATGGGGGCTTTGATGTTCTCTTTGAAAGCTGTAGGACTTTCATGAATTTGTACCAAAGTATTAAGGATGCTATTGTATTTTAATAAAATTTTCACTGTCATCAGTCATCATCAATTAATAGACATTGAGGTTTTTGATAACTTTTCTAAATGCTTCTCAATTTATGTTACTTTAAAATGTATATAATTAATACTGTAACATAAGCCACTTGATTGGAACAGAAAAGTCTGTCCAAACTTGTAATGAACTACACTTTGGAAATGTTTCTTCTGCAGAATTTCATGGTTTCGTGGTGGTTTAGGGCCAGTTGTAATTTCTTTATAACCACGGCACAGCTTTGTTTTGTTCTTTGATAAGATGAAGGCATGTCTTTCTCTCATCGAAAGAGTGGCTCCAGCAACTTACACATTGAATTTGTCCATTTGCCTGCTGGTTTTAGATGTTCCGGTTTTTCTCAGACTTGTGTTTCATCTTACGTGTTTGCAGATGTGGAATTCGGTGGGAATCATCCGTTGCTACAATGATGAGCAAGACAATGCCATCGATGTGGAGTTCCACGATACTTCCATACACCACGCAACACACTTGTCAAATACTCTGAATTACACCGCAGCAGATCTTTCCCGGGAAGCAATCTTGCTGGCCTGTGAAAGCACTGATGATCTAGCAAGGTAAAACACAAGGTCATCAGGACGAATCTGGCATTGTGCAGCTGTTAAATAGAATGACTGGAATAAAAGACACACAGTTAACAAAATATTACTAACCTGCTTTCTTTACTACAAGGCGGATTCAAAATTTCTTTAAGGAATAAGAAAAATACACCCCCAAATGTTCTTTCTAGCACAGCCTGTAGAGTTCATCAGTTTCCATCTCCTACTTCATTCATTCTGGACTTCTTTACTTGTTTTCATAAGTGGATTTAGAGAATAATTATGGGGGAAAGCAGTAGTAGGTACAGATTTTTTTAAAGAAGAAAATACTGTAGTAAGCATTTTACTCTCTCAGGCTTAGTACTGATACACATGGCATACGGATAATAACTCCCAGGTAATTTGGAGTGAGAATCCTTCTGATTGGTTCTGTTAGCTCCTTGTTCCTCAGAGTGTGGTCCATAAATTAGGATGAGTCAGCTGAGAGTTTACTTGAAATGCAGAAGCTTCATCCCAACCTGCCTTACAGAATCAGAATCTGCGTGGATCAGGTTCTCCATTCACTGAGTGCACATTGAAGCCTGAGAAACACTTGAGTTAAAACTGGTCTCCTCCTCTGTAAACTACTATGCCAAGAGTTAGTGCTGCTGATTCCAAATGCTTGGGACCTATCCTGATGTCAAGTAACAAAACCAATCTATTAGAAACTAACCGGTTAAGAAATATAACTCTCGGGGAATATATCAAAATGTTAGCAGTGACTGGTAATCTCACTAGTAGAATCATGTGTGATACTCCCTCTGGGTGCTCCCTGCCCCTGCCCCTACACACACATACACACTTACACTCTTTGGTTCTACTCCCACCCCCGTCCCTTTCTCTCTCTCTCCCAGGAGGTGCACTTGCTAGCATCAAGTGCTCGCTAAACAAGAACTGTGAGCCCAGCAGCCACTCTAAGGAAGAGAGCTGTGGCAGTCTGCCTCAGTGAAGATGTGCAGCCTTGGAAGCCCCCATGGGGCAGTTCTGTGCTGTCCTCTAGGGCCAGAATCGGGTAGAGGTCCATGGGTTTCCTTTGGGTTGGTTTAAAGTCACAAATTTTCACAGTGAAGGAACCTGCTCAACATTTTGATGTTTCCTTTTTTTACCCAAAGTTGTAATTTCGCATGCTTTGAAAATAGGGTGGTACTCCAGAGTGTTTCAGCCTTCCGTATTTCATTTAGCAGCGAGTCTGCCTTGTATCATGAAGTAGGCATCAAAACCATGGCTGCTGATAGTTTCAGTGTACAAGGGGGTACCCCAGAAAACAATGCCCACTTGTTATTTTGATGTGAGGGGGATAGTGCGTTTGGAGTTCGTTCCACCAGGTCATACTGTTAATCAAGCTTTCAATTTAGAGGTTCAGAAAAGATTGCGTAACAGTGTGTGACTCAAAAGACCTGATTTGTGGCACCCAGGGGCCTGGTTTTACACAGTGACAATGCACCTGTTTATGCAGCCATCTCAGTGTGCTTGTTTTAAGCAACAAACAGCATGCCTCTCTTGCCCCCCACACCTTACTCACCTGACCTAGCTCCATGCAGCTTCTTTTTGTTTCCTCGAGTGAAGAGGGACTTGAAAGGACAGCAATTTGACTAAATAGAAGAGGTGAAGAAAATAACGATGGAGGTGCTGTCAGGCATCCACACAATGAGTTTGAAGAATGTTTCCAAGAATGGAGTCGCAGATTTCACAAATGTATTAAGTGTAATGGAGAGTACTTTGAAGATGATAAGGTTGTTGTTGTGTTTTTTTTTTAATTTAAATACAGAGCTTTGAAAAAAAATACCATTGGGGGGGCCACATATAGTTCCTTTTAAGGCCATTTCATAGTTCTTTTCTTTTTTATTTTGAAAGCACCAATTCAGGGTTCTTTATTCAATGTCCAACTTTCACATGCACATGAGATAATTAAAATAACATGGCTTAAGTCAGGCATACTTTAGTCCCCATCGTGACACCCTTTATTCTTTAAAACTTAAAAAAATATTGTTTAGTAGACTTGCTCAATGCAGTGTCATCTTGAATTGCTTTCTTTTTTATTTTTTAATCATTTTATTAGGGGTTCATACAACTCATCACAATCCATACATCCATCCATTGTGTCAGGCACATTTGTACATTTGTTACCATCATCATCCTCACAATATTTGCTTTCTATTTGAGCCCTTAGTATCAGCTCCTTAGTTTTCCTCTCCCTCCCCGCTCCCCTCTCCCTCTTAGTTATTTTCTTACAACCATTTCTTACACAATTTGTTGCTAATAGAAAGATGTGACCCTCAATTTCCCTTTCCCATTGGATTAAAACACTGGTCTGGGTGGTCGTAAAAGGAGGAAAAGAAACACTGAAGCCTGCCCCTCAGTGCTCTTGGAGCCCGGGCTAGTTTCAGACAGGGTAAAAAAAAAAATAATTAAAAAAAAGAAGGATGTGGTTTTGTTACTGGATATCACAATCAGTTATGCATGTACACAAGTGTAAAATATGAAAGTTTGTTTCTGCCTTGTCTTCATTTATAGCAAGCTGCACTGTCTACACTTTAGTTCGTGGGATTCAAACAAAGAGTGGATGGTAGATATGCCTGCGAATGAGGACATCGAAGCTCTCTGTCTCGGGCAGGGATGGGCCGCCGCCGCCACGAGTGCCCTGCTCCTCCGGCTGTTTACCATTGGGGGTGTGCAGAAGGAGGTGTTCAGCCTTCCGGGGCCTGTGGTGGCCATGGCAGGACATGGAGAGCAGCTTGTCATCACTTACCACAGAGGTACTGTATTCTTGGTCCTCGAGCTTTTGAAAATTTACCTTGCCCTGACAAACGGAAATTGCTGGTGCTTTAAGTAGGAATATATTTTTTGTTTGCTTTGCATTGTATACCTTCTTTCTCCTTTATATTAGCATTTGCATCGATGCCATCTTTGATTGTATGGGATTTTAGTGTTTATGTTCACTCACGGCAGTGAGAAGAATCTTCAAGAATTTAAAGATAGGGGCTCGATAGAGACTCCTGTATCTAAATTTTAGTTTCTGGTGAGCAACATAAACTGACTCTTGGTATGGAGTACTAAAACTAAGAGGGGTCAGAAACAAGTATAGCTTGGAAAGTACAGGCGCCTTTATTAAACAAAAGCACCCAAGGGTGAGGCTGTCCCCACTCTCGGGCGCAGGGGCATTCCTGTGCTGGGGACGAATTCCTAAGTGGGACTTTCTTGCCTTTTTTCTTGCAAGTGCAGTTTTCTTAGAATTTCTTCTTCCTGTGCCTCCTCTGAGCTAGAGGGCCCCTCTTCATATCTCTCTCTCTCTCTCTCTCTCTCTCTCTCTCGGGCAGCAGGGGCGTTCCATCTCTGGCTGCCGGCCACGGTGATAAGTACATTTTACCCTGCTCGTCAGCACACACCTGCCAGGTCCTTGAGCTAACAGTCTCCGAGACGCCATTTACTCTTCCCATCTCATCTTTCATAAGATGCTGGTTGCATCTTTAAGCTGATTTTGTGATTCACAAGTCAAAAAAGTTAGACCCACCTTGGGAATCGCATCGAGGCAGTGGCTCTAAGTGCATCCTGGTGACCGTGACTTTTCACAGTGAGACGGCCCGCTCTGACCGCCTTGTAGCTGTAGAGTTTAACTGTCCACTTGAAATCTCTTGAACACAATAAAAAATTTTGTTGGCTTTTCCCCCCTTCCAAACTTGCTTCTTACGCTTGAGCCTCCGAGCCTCAGTAAATAGCATCCGGTCCGTGCAGTATATCTCCTCCGCCAACAAGCACTCTAACTCCACTCAGGTCCTGGTTGGCAAGGATCAGCATAATTTAACTTCAGCCGCATCCTTAGCACTTTTTTGCCACCCTGTTCTTGCCATGTTGGCTTCTTTCGCTTCCTGCCGTTCTCCAAGCTCGTTCCCACCATGGACCTTTTGGACCGCAGCTCCTTCTGCCTCGTGCAGTGCTGTTCCACCTAGCATTTGCTTAGCTGGCTCCAACTTGCAGCTCACATTGCAGGTCAGTCTTCACACGCTCCATGCGGCGGCCTCTCTCTCTCCATCTTCAGTAGCCAGCCAGCTTGACCTTCTGTGTCACATTGTTTCACACCTGTCATTTGTTCTTGCTCATATGTTTGAGCTTGTTGTATTTCATCCCTATTCTTCCATCTGAGAAAGGTGCCCAGCACACAGGGAGGTCTCTGTGTACAGCTCTGTAGTTGTTCATATTGAAGAGCTATGCCGTCGCCACCACAACCCATTTTAGAGCGTTTTCTTCTTGTGCTCATTGCTGTCAGCCCCCATTTCCCCACCCTCCCTGTCATACATCCCCCAAACCATTCATCCAGTTACTTTCTCTAAAGGTAAGTAAATACTTTTGTGTGAGTGAATAACCACTTTATATGAACAACCCAAGTAACAGTGCTGTGCTTCCAATACCCAAATGGTCCCTCACTTTAGGTAAATTGTTCATCAAAAACAGTGCTGCTTCATCCAGGATTGATCACAAAATGAATCCAACTGATAGGAAATAAACTTAGATGGCATAATCGCTGGGTAATTTTTTATTGTTGTTAAGTGCTGCTGAGTCACTTCCGACCCTTAGTGACCTTATATGCACAACAGAAGGAAACACTGCCCTGTCCAGTGTGATCCTCACGATTGTTTTCCTGTTCCAGCCCATTGTTGCGGCCAGTTGGCCAGTTTGTTCATCTGTCTCCTCGAGGGTCTTCCTCCTTTTTGCTGCTACCCTCCTGTACCAAGCAGGATGTCCTTCTCCAGGGGCTGGGCTCTCCTGATAACATGCCCAAAGTATGTGAATGAGGTCTCGCCATCCTTGTTTCTAAAGAGCGTTCTGGCTCTACTTCCAAGACAGATTTGTTTGTTTGTTTGGCAGTCCATGGTATTTTTAATATTCTTTGCCAGGACCATAATTCAAATGCATTGATTCTTCTTTGGTTTTCCTTATTCAATGTCCCAACTATCACATGCATAGGAGATGATTGGAAATACCATGGTTTGGGTCAGGCACATTTCGGGCCCCAAAGTGGCATCTTTGCTCGTACACACTTTGAAGATGTCCTTGTGTAGTGGATTTGCCCAATGTAATGCACTGTTTGATTTCTTGACTTTTGAATCCATGAGCATTGATTGTGGGTCTTTTCTCGGTTTATCATGATGTTACCTTTTGGTCCAGTTACACGGATTTTTTATTTTAATTTTTGACTCCTGACGTGTGTTTACCTTTTCTCACCAGGCACAGGCTTTGACGGGGATCAGTGCCTTGGAGTTCAACTTCTGGAGGTGGGGAAAAAAAAGAACCAGATCCTGCATGCTGACCCTCTCCCCCTTTCAAGGAAATCCCACCTTACGTGGGTTGGATTTTCAGCTGAAGGCAAGAGACAGTTCTTAATTTTAAACATACTGCAGATGTGGTTAGGTAAAGTAGCTATTGTTTTCTACAGGAGCTCGCTTCTTGAGAAGGCTGTCGACAGTTTACAAAGAGGGAAATAGATTTTTGTTGACGTGCTTGTGAGATAGCAAGGAGGAAACGATCGTCAATGGTAATGTGTGGCTTTCCCAGCAGATTCTAGAGAGAGTAGATGGGAAATAAGCTTACCTGTTTCCCTTGATAGGAATTGCTGGGACAGGACAGGAATAGTCTAGGCCAGGGGTCAGCAAAGTTGAGATTGGAAGA
Organism: Tenrec ecaudatus; assembly: GCF_050624435.1. Taxonomy (NCBI): domain Eukaryota; kingdom Metazoa; phylum Chordata; class Mammalia; order Afrosoricida; family Tenrecidae; genus Tenrec; species Tenrec ecaudatus. The sequence goes on from NC_134543.1 coordinate 50,307,131, forward strand.
GCCGATCCTGTCCCTCGCAACAATTTAACATTTGAGAGCCATCAATATTATTTTTGCAAATGAAATCACCATTATCTGAATAATACCCTTAAAATTTTTTCAATTTTACTTCAGAGCCACCTGTGGCTGGAGAGTCGCAGTTTGTGGAACCATGGACTGGCCTAAGGTAGAGGAGGAGGGAGAGTCCTGGAGACAAATTTTCATCACATTCCTGGTCATTTCCCTGTGTCTCTTACTGGGAAGCTTCCACATTCTAGTGTAATTTTTTAAAAACTGGAATTGACTTTAAGAATACTACTGCTAAATTCCAGCAGGTGGCATAGTTTTCACTGGCACTGTCTGGTTTTCCCTTATTTGGGTAGATTTTAGGTCTGTCACATGCAATGTTATTTCATCTCCAGCGAGGACTTACTCTATGCACTTGATGACGTTTCATAAGAAATTAGCTCAGATTTTGCTCGGTGTTCTGTTAGGTGTTGCTGGTGAAATGAAAGCTGATTTGCTGGTCTGTATTTTTGAGTAGAGTTTGTCTCCATGGAAGTTCTTGTTCTCTTGGTGTTCAGGTACCCCCTGCTACGTGGACTCAGAGGGCATCGTCCGAATGCTGAACAGGGGGCTTGGGAACACCTGGACTCCCGTGTGTAACACCCAGGAGCACTGCAAGGGCAAGTCTGACCACTACTGGGTGGTCGGTGTCCATGAAAATCCCCAGCAGCTGAGGTAGACTATCAGAAAGTGGTGCCCAGTGTCCACTTTGTAAAAACTACTTTCAAATTCTCTTGTAATTGTTTTGTTTTTTCCTTCCCAGCAGTTTTATTGGCACATAATTTACATATCCTACAATTCAATAGTTTAAAGTTCAGTTGTTCAGTCATATCAATTTTAGAGGATTCGCTGTGTGCCCCGCCCCCCGTGGGTAAATTGCCTTTAAAATGAATTGTGCAATCACAATCCGCTCCAGTGCTCCGTGTCTCCTCCCCCCTTATAGATGTTCATTGGTCTGTCATCAAATTAGAAGTTTTCTTAGATTCACTTTGAAGTTTTTAACCTCTTCCGTGACTTGAAATTGACTCAGGGCAATAGAAGTTAAGTGTATTAGTGTGACCTTCGCATCACTTAAGGCAGACATGGAGGCCATGCTGTTTCTGGGTGAGCATGGCATTTTGTCTTTTAAACTGTGATTTCGAATGGAGTGTCTATCACTCAGCTGCCCTTTGAGATTTCTGTCCTGATTATTATAATGGAGAAGGCCGGTGGAAATTACTGCAATCCATAATGGACTACAGATGTAGAATCTATGCCCATATGATCTCACCTCTATTGTGTAGAAAATTTCCCCTTTTTTCATACCTGCTATCTTTCTGGTTGAAAGCAGCAGTTCTCAACCTGTGGGTTGCCACCCCTTTGGGGGTCAAACAACTCTTTCCCTGGGGTCAGCCAATTCATAACAGCAGCAAAAGTACAGTTACGAAGTAGCAACGAAAATAATGTTATGGTTGGGGGTCACCACAACACGAGGAACTGTATGAAAGGATCGCAGCGTTAGGAAGGTGGAGAACTACTGGTCTACAAGTTGTCAGCAACATATATTATTTGGTGAGCAAAGAGCCCTCTGATTTCATGTAACTTATAGTCTGATAGTGTAGAAAAGTGATACACAAACATAATAATTGTCCACATAATTTACTTTGGGTAAATGCCAGTGGGTCATCTCAGCAGACCCATGAAGGGGTATTCTACTTGGGGTGATTCTGAGAGGCTCGTGAAGGAGGTCGCACTCACACGGCACCTAAAGGGGAAGAGTAGACTGCTTTGAGGACATGTCCTACAGATCAGCTCTTGCCATCATTGTGTGCCTCCTAGTAGATTCCACTTCATAGCAACCTTATAGAACAAGTCAGATGGCCCATAGGGCATGCAAGGCTGCCATCTTTACTGGAGCCTTTAGAAGAGATGGCTTCTTATTCCAATCACTAACCATTGGACCAGTAGCCAAGTGCTTAGCATGTTCTCCGGGTGATTGGTGTGTGTATTAGAACTTGCCAGCTGTGCTAGCAGACGTCGAAAGTGATGGATGTGAAAGGTTATTGACTGAGATTCCTAGTATTAGCAAAAGTCTGTAAACCTAAATTCCCATTTGTAGAGGAATGGAGAAATAGGTCCTATGCATGTACATGTAAATGGGACTGTGTAGCTTTTTAAAAAGGCAAATTCTATTTCTGATTGGAAGTTGTGCCAAAAATATATAAAGAACTTTTATAATTCAGTGGTGAAAGGACAGACAACCCATTTTAAAGATGAGTAGATAATTCTCCAAAGAAGAAATGGCCAATAAGAGCAGGAAAATAGGGTCAATAGCACTGGTTAGCGGGGGTAAGGAACTGCAAAGTCACAGTGAGATACCACTTCATGCCCACTGCTAAAGATGTCATAAAATGAGTAATAGTAACTATCGGCAAGGAGGCGATTGAACCTTCTTACACTCGAACCTTCATACGTTGCTGGTAGGAATTTCAAATAGAGTAGTTTGGGGCTTTCTCAAAAGTCTAAATGATTGCCATGTAAGCCAACAACTAATTCCACTTCTAGAATCGAAGACATACATATGGAATCGAAAAAATCCAAAACTTGCACATGCCTGCCATGGCAGCATTATTCATAGTAATCCAAAAGTGAAAATACAAACACCATCAACTGATGAGTGTGTTCCCTAATACTGAGGCACAGCGGTTCTCAACCTGGGGGTCGAACGACCCTTTCACAGGGATCGCCGATTGATAACAGTAGCAAAATGACAGTGATGAAGTAGCAATGAAAATAATGTTATGGTTGGGTGGTCACCACCACATGAGGAACTGTATTAGAGGGTCACGGCATTAAGAAGGTTGAGACCACTGCTGTAGATTACTCTGCTATAAAAAGGACTGAAGGACTGCTACCTGCTATAGCATGCCCATCTAGCATATTCAAAATCAGTCCTGAAAACGTTATCCTAAGTGAAAGAAGCCAAACATAAAACATGTGTAAAAACAGCTATTTCAAGATTTTATGTATGTGAACTGTCCAGAAAACCCAATCGAGAAAGAGAAAGCAGATTCGTGGTTGTCATGGATTCGGGGGAAGAGGTTAGGGGAGCAGCTGCTGTTGGCTATTGGGTTTCTTTGGGGCTGATGAAGTATTTTGAAATTAAATGGTGGTGATGGGTACACAGTTCTGAATATACTAGAAACCATTAAATTGAACACTGTGGTATACAATGCAGCTGTGATACACTGTGCCAACTCATATCTCAATGCGGTGGTTAATCTTTTGTGAACAGAAGGTGCAGGCCCTAGTGGTGTGGGAAGATCTGTAAGGTATGTTCTGTGAAAAGCACCACTGTGTACAAGGGGAGAGGGAATAAGAATATATCATTGTATTTGCTTATATGTGTGAAATAATTTCCAGGAGAATGAAACTAACAACTAGAGTTACCCTTGTGGGGAGAAACCAGTGACTGGTGGGGAAGGAGACTTTATTCCTCTTTGTAGTTTTCGAACATGTAAATGTAGTATTTGTTCAAAAATAAATTGACCCTTTTTTCAAAAAAAATGAAAGAATTCAGTCATCTGAATAAAATAAGCTAGTGGTCAAGTTTAAAAGACTTCTTAATTTGGCTTCCTAGATGATATTATTGACTTTTATGAAAATGATGGTAGTGTCGTGATAAAATGTCAGGTGCCAGATTGGGTAAGTTGAATGTGTGGGAGGTCAAGAAGTAACCAGAATACAAAGATAGCTCTTGGAGAAGTTTGTTCACAAAGAGGAACGGAGATATGGAACGGTATCTAGAGGAACAAGAAAGGTTAAGGATTATTTAGCTTGGATGAGTCGAGCGTTTTTGAAAACTGTTGGCAATGAATTCAGTTGATTTGCTAAGGTTGACAGTATAAAATAAAGGAGACAACCAGAGTAATAAATTCTTACAGAAGGGAGGGTAGATCTGGGACCATATTTCTAAAATTTGAAGATATTTTTATTGGCTGTCATGAGAGACAAGAATAAGGTGACCCCAGTACTGGTAGATTTGGTAGTGGAAAGATAAGTGGGATTCCTATTCAGTAGCATGTTTTGTCAGAGGGTTGTGAAGCAAAGTTAGGGGAATTTATGAACGCAGTTGTTGGCAGTATGGGATGTTTGAGAAGTGGTTTCATAGACTGCAAAATGGAACTTTTTAGTAAATAGCAGTAGGGGAATTGCTTGCGTGGTTTCTGCATGTCACTTTATTTAGTATCTATCAGAAAGACTATGTTGTTAACTGTTTTCACAATTCTTAGGGTGTAGATTTTCCCCAGGGAATTCATGTCTGTTTCCAGGAGTTTGGCTATTAAGTGATTTGAATGAAAGAATTGACATTCTGTTTTTAAGAAGTGATTAAGTGCAGACCTAAAAAGGATTTTACTGCTCCATCAAGAACTTAGCCAAGTAAAATGATTCATTTTTAGGGATCTTAAAAGTGTGGAAAAATTTTTTTTCTTTTTCAGTTAATTTAGTGTTACAGGTATTTTATCTAGCTCAATTTTTGAACCCCTAATAAACTATATAACTGCCTTTCTTAACCTGCTTTTCAGTTAAGATCTGTGAAGGATTTTAATTCTCTTTAAAAGCCGTGCTAATTGTTCCATGTAATATTTAAGTATTAAATTGAACTTGGAATAAAGAAATAATAGACTTAAAATTATAGCGTTTAGACGTAGAAGGGTTTTAACAATTGCCTAGGGCAGTGGCACCTGACATTTTACAATGTAAGAGCCTTTATGAATGGATGTCAGGGCATGTCCTGACCCCCAGTAGCTGTATGAGTGTAGTATCCGTGGATGGCGAAGCATGTCCATAATGATTAAAAGCTTCCCTAAATTTAAGAATTCTATTTTGAAGTAAATTTGTGTTTCCAAATCATATCTACATGCAAGTGAAAATTCTAGTACATAAATTGGAAGCTGTTATTTATTCCATCCACAGACAGTTTGTGGTGTCTTGTCATAGGCTGCTGTTATAGAAGTGCCCTAACTGGGCTTTCATGGATAGAAATTTACTTTCCCACATGTTAGGAGATGAGAGGTTGGACTTCAAGGCACCAGGTTTGAGACACGCCTCCAGTGCCACGACCTCAGTAATAGACAAAGAAAACCATGCTTTTAAGTGAGATGACATCCATGGGCACAGGACTTAGGATTCCACCGTGGATTTTGAGAGGACACGCTACAGACTCTAACAAGCAGTACCTGTGCTAATTCCTAAAGCTTTGAAGAGCTCGGCAGCCCCACAGGGGGAAGGCACAAAGGGTGGGAACAGCTGGAGTCCTTTGCTCATCTCCCCACCTGGTCCCCGGCTCGCTCTCGCTCTCGTGTGGAGGCTTGACAAGATTAAGTGCCTTGTCTGGATCATGGGTAGTTAGTGGCAAACAGGCGATTATGGTTTTTGCATTGAATTATAGCAACAGTGGGAGTCTGATAAATAGAATGGAAGACTAAGCACGTCTCCCTGAGGGACCAGCTTATGGTGGGAGAATAATTGAATGAATGACGAGTGGAGTCTCAGCAGAAATTTGCTCCCTATGCAATTGGTTTCCAAACCAGGGATCTGCTTTGAAACAGTAAGACGGTCAGCTGAGAAATCTGTTCATCTATCTTTTTTTTCCTTTTTTGCATATGATGTGATATGTTGATTTCAGGACACTTTCCTCCTTTCTTGGCTTTATTCAGAAAGAGTACACTTTAAAAAGATTATCTTTCAAAGATTAGAAACTGTATTTGTCAGTGTGCTTAACTGCTTTTCATTCCAGCTTTGCTTACATGGGCGTTCTTCAAAAGGCGGGTGGAAAATCACCACCCAGTTTTTGACGCCCCCTCGCCCTCGTATATAGACATATCGACAGTTGATTAATTTTCTTCCCAGACATGAAGGTCTAGAAAGGAAGATTAGGTGAGCACTTTGAATAGCCTGCTCTGTGTTTAGTGAGACTTAACCTATCCTGGCTGTCAAGAAGTTTATTCTTTTTTTTATTCTTAAATCACTTTATGGGGGGCTCATACAACTCCTTATCACAATCCATACATACATACTTCCATTGTGTCAAGCACATTTGTACATTTGTTGCCATCATCATTCTCAAAACATTTTCTCTCCACCTAAGCCCCTGGCATCAGCTCCTCATTTTTCCCCCTCCCTCCCCGCTTCCCCCTCCTTCATGATCCCTTAATAATTTATAAATTATTGTTTTGTCATATCATACACTATCCGGCATCTCCCTTCACCCACTTTTTTGTTGTCTGTACCCCAGGGAGGAGGTTATATATAGATCCTTTTAATCAGTTCCCCTTTTCTACCCCACTGTCCATCCACCCTCCCGATGTGGCCACTCTCACCACTGGTCCTGAAGGGATCATCTGTCCTAGATTCCCTGTGTTTCCAGTTCCTATCTGTACCAGTGTACATCCTCTGGTCTAGCCCGATTTGTAAGGTAGAATTGGGATCATGATAGTGGGGGCAAGGAAGCATTTAGGAACTAGAGGAAAGTTCTATGTTTCATCATTGCTATACTGCACCCTGACTGGCTTGTCTTCTCCCCACAACCCTTCTGTCCAGTTGCCTACAGATGGGTCTTGGGTCCCCAACCTGCACCCCCCCACATTTTCAGTGATAGGAATTTTTGTTCCTTGATGCTTGATACCTGATCCCTTCAACAGCTCGTGGTCAGACAGGCTGGTCTGTTTCTTCCATGTGGGCTTTGTTGCTTCTGAGCTAGATGGCCACTTGTTTACTTTCAAGCCTTTAAGATCCCAGACGCTATATCTCTTGATAGCCAGGCACCATCAGCTTTCTTCACCACATTTACTTATGCACCCATTTGTCTTCAGCGATCCTGTCAGAAAGGTGAACATCATTGGAATGCCAGTTTGATAGAACAAAGTATTCTTGCATTGAGGGAGTACTTGGGTGGAGACTCAATGTCCTTCTGCTACCTTAATACTAAACCTATAAATATATGCACATAGATCTATTTCCCCATTCTCGTATATAAATATATTTACAAATGTACATGCCTTTATTTAGACCTCTGTAAATGCCCTTTGCCTCCTAGTTCTCTCCTCTATTTCCTTTTACTCTCCTTTTATCCCGCTATTGTGCTCAGCCTTCATTTGGGTTTCAGTAATTCTTCCTGGTTACATTTCCCTTGATCATGCCCTACCAGGTCTCCTACACCTTCCTCACCACTGATTTGGATCACTTGTTGTTCCCTTGTCCCTGGGTTTGTTAACACCACTTCCTTTCCCCGTACCTCCCCCTCTCCCATGCCTTCCCCCCACCTCCGAACCATCGGAACGTTGTTTTCTTCTCCAGATTGTTCATCCAGCCTATTTTATTTAGACAGAGCTGCGGAGATAATAGCATGCACAAAAACAAGACAAAGCAAAGCAACAAATGAAAACAAAACAATAACAAAAAGCCAATGACAAAAAAGAACAACAAGAAAGAAAAGGCATATAGTTAGTTCAAAGACTATTTGTTAGCCTTTAGGAGTATTTTCTGGTTGAATCTGATGGGGTTCCAAGTCCTGGCCCCAAAGTCTATTTTTGATATTCCCTGAGGACTTCGTTGCTCTGTTCCCCTCGCTTTTCTGTTGCACGCCCTTAGTGTTTTCCCTCGGTGTGGGATCAGATCGGGTGCTGTGTCACATTTCACAGTGTCTCCAGTGTTGTCCCCTGTAGGGTTATGGGTCCCGGTTTAATTTTTAAAACTTAAACTCCTGTCAGTACCTACTCGCCCTTGCTCCTAATTAGGAATATGAGAACTACTGATATCTGGGTTTCACCCTCCTCTTTTCTGAATGCACATCATTTTAGCCACAACTGCCCTGTGTTTTTTCACAAACAGCAGTGGCTTCAATGCTCTACCTCCTCCTTCCCAACCTTTCTCTTTAGGTTTTAAACTGTCAGGGATCATGTGCGTGAAAACTAGAATATTTTCGGTAGTTGTTTTGGAGCACAGACTACCTGGGATGTCTTAAACCAAGATGAATGCAGCCCAGGCCCAGGACGCATACATGGCTTTCGAGATGACCCTCCTCTGGTCCTGAGTCAGCGCCTTCAGTGAGGTGTGAACAAGGTCCCGTCTAGTGCAGGAGAGAGGGGCCTGGCTGAAGCTGAAAAGAAAGCACGGCCTACTGATGGAAGGAGGCAGCTGGGCTGCACGGTGGCCCCAGTTTTCTCCAGTTTGCTGTTTTTCAGCTCTTCCTTTTATGTAATGAGAGCAGAGTTGAGCAATCTGTTTGAGACGCAATCAGAGTAATTTTGTGTCCTCGGTAAAGAGTGCTTATTCTTTTCACATTGCCTCCTCTGATTGGTCTAACTAAGGAGGTTCCAGGAAGCCCATTTATAGTAGGCAAAACCCATCAAATTAGCAGCCAGAATGCCCCCACCCTGTTACTCCTCCCATAAAGGGTATTTAGCAGAAAAGATCTTTTTAGTCCAAGTCTTTAAAGCTAAGAAAAGGTTGCTTTGATTATGAATGTGGTTCTGAAAGTAACCACCAAGAAACTCCAGTCCATCTGTCTGTTTGCGTTGTGATAATGGCTCACCGAGGGCTGTCAAGCCACTTACAGCTCCCAGCCCCCAGAGGACAGAGACCTGCCCAGAGTCTTTCCACAGCTGTACTCTTCACGGAAGCAGACTGCCTCCTATTTCTCCCACAGGGAGGTCGTACCTGCCACTGTCTGACGAGCAGCGTGTGCTGAACTGCGCCGCCTGGGCTCTTGCTGTAGTGAATCACTAAAGTCTGGGCCGTGAGGTGTGTTCTAAAGAAGAGAGTGTGAGTGCTTTCGGAGGAAAAGGTTGCTCAGGCCGTCAGCCCCCCTGCATGCCCCTGCTTTTGTGAATGTGCACGTCGGTCCTGCTCTTGGTAGCACGATAGCAGAGGAGTGAGTGGCTTTTGAGCAAGAACGCAGCCTTCAGCCGAGGGACATTGGACACTGCTAAGTCAGGTGCAGGGAGGTCAGCTAGCCCTTAAGAAGGTGCCCGGGAGGGATGGTCCAAGCCGGGGTTCCCCACACTAGGACTGGGGTGTGTAAATACTCACTTTCTATCAATGCCCAGTGGGACCACAGTGTGCACAATGCAGGGCTAGCCCCCTCCCAAGTTGTGGGAGCCATCAGGGACCGGGACTGGGTGTTTGGTCCTGGGCCGCCATCATCACAGCCTAGGTGGCTTCTGGGCCATACCTTGTAGTTAGAGGTTGCTGTAACATACAGGAAGTGGTAAATGCCTGTATTTATTGTGTAATTACTTTAGTAGGCATTTGGGAATGCTGGAAGATATGAAAGGAGGCGGTGCTTTAAACATAAGGATCTACTTTCTAGTGATCATTTTCCCCTTAAAATTGTCATAACTTAGATCCTTAACTCAAAGACGACATATTAATGACTGTTAGTAACTATTGAAGAAGATGTCCTTAACTTTGTAAAATTACTTAATGAAAATTGCCCGTATGCTGTCATGGTTTTCCTATAAGTCATTTGAAATACAGAGGTTGAAAGTACCAGTGTATATATCATTTCGTAATTAATTAGTAAGCTGCATTAGTACGCTTCCTCTAGGACAGTGGTTCTCCACCTTCCTAATGCCTTGACCCTTTAGTACAGTTCCTCAGGTTGTGGTGACCCCCCGACCATAAAATTATTTTCCTTGCTACTTCATAACTATAATTTTGCTACTGTTATGATTCGTAATATAAATATCTGACATGCAGGATGTATTTTCATTGTTACACATGGAACATATTGAAAGCATAGTGATTAATCACAAAAACAATGTGTAATTATATATTGTGAAATGTTTACTTCTAATGACAAGTGAAAGTGTGTCTTGAAGCACTGTGTAGCATGGGTCACAGTCTTCACCCCAGGTACTCTTGTAGATGGGCGTGTCTGCATATGGGTGGACCTGCCTGGAGATGGACAGAGCAGTATTGTCTCAGTTCCTAAGACCACCAGGAATAGTGTTTTCCAGTGGTCTTAAGCAACCTCTGTAAAAGGGTCCTTTGACACACACACCTCTCCCCAAAGGGGGTTGCGACCTACAGGTTGAGAACCATTGACCAAAGGGCATCTTTGAATACATGCAAAAGGTTTCAACAAATCCCTTGTGCACTGAGTTATCACGTAAAATAACCTTTCATTTAGTGGAGCAAGTGTGGATTCAAACCCACCACACCAAGTCATTGCTGACTGGTAGCGACCCATAGACCAGGTGCTACTGAGACTAAATCTTTTACCTGAAAAGGCAGCCTCGTGTTTCTTTCATAAAGCAGCTGCTGGGTTCAAGCCATCAACCTTAAGATTAGCAGCCCAAGACTTAACTCATTGCACAACCCCAGCTTACATCTTTTGAGAAATGATGCTTGCTTTTCACCTATAAGCACGTTTCACCTTTATTTCCCCCCTCTTTGATACTTTCTGCCGACAGTACTGAATATTCCCAGCATGATGAGTGGAAAGGAATATGCTTCATCAGTAGTTTCTTCACAGTCTGATCCCATGGCATATGCTTGTTGCATAATTTATTTTAAAAGAGGGTGGGCTGCTGGGGAAAATATGAAGACCTGATTTCACTGACTGACTGCTTTTTGTGAAGCATTGGGAGGATCTAATAACCTTTTTTTTTTTTTTTTTACTTTTTAAATTCTAGGAAGGCAGAGGTATAGTTTTTATACCCAATCAGGATTTAAAAAGAAATGTGGTGCATATTCCTAAGCCAGTCCTTAGAATAACATTATTCTAAGCTACTAACTTACAGGATGTTTGGGCAGTTTGTATGAGCTCTGGGGCATTTCATGATGGAATTTTTCTTTATTGACAGGTGCATTCCTTGTAAAGGCTCGAGGTTTCCTCCCACCCTGCCACGACCCGCTGTGGCCGTTTTACCCTTTAAACTTCCCTACTGTCAGACTGCAACAGAGAAAGGACAAATGGAGGTATGTGGGCATCCGGCTTTGACACACTAAATTTGATAAGACCGCTGGGATCAGTGGGCGCTGGTGGTGTTAGCTGCTGCAGTTTCTGACTTAAAATGACCCTATGTACAATACCACAAAACACTGCTTGGCTTTGTGTCATTCTCACGATTGTTCATGTGTGTGAATCCATGGTTACGGCCACTGTGTCCACCCATCTCACTGAGGAGCTTCCTCTCTTCCACCTCTTAGTTTATCAAGCATGAGGTCCTTCTCCAGGGACTGGTCCCTCCTGTTAACAGATGGGAAGCCCATGAGGCAAAGTCTGAACTGTCCTCATTTCTAAGGAGCATTCTGGCTGTACGCTTTCTAAGAGAGATTTATTCCTTTTTCTGGCAGTCTCGGTATAGCCCATGGTCCAGCCTGTGCATCGCGACCCCTTAGGGGGTCAAATAACCCACCCTTTCACAGGGGTCGCTCACCTAAGACCATCGGAAAACATTTCTGGTGGTCTTAGGACCCGAGACACCACTCCTCTGTCTGTCTTCAGGAGGGTCCTCCCACATGTAGATACACCCACATATGCGTGCCTGGGGTGAAGACTTACCCCTATTATACCATGCTTCAAGGCAAAATTTCATTTATTTGTGTGGATTCAAACCAAATCAAACATTAGAAATAAACATTTCACAATATATATGTTTTTGTGATTAATTACTGTGTTATAATTATGTTCCATTTGTAACAATGAAAATACATCCTGCATATCAAATATTTATATTACAATTCATAACAGTAGCAAAATTATGAAGTAGTAACAAAAATAATTTTATGGTGGGGGTCACCACAACCTGAGGAAGTGACCTAAAGGGTCACAGCATTAGGAAGGTTGAGAAGCACTGGGACATCCGATGTTCTTCACCCACACCGTGATTCAGATGCATTGATCCTCCTGCCTTCCCTGTTCGTTGTCTACTCTTGCATGAAGAGGGCTCATTGGACATACCATGGCTTGCCTCAGGCCGCGGTCCCCTGGTGGCATCTGTGCTGTAGAACACCAGAGGGCTTTTACAGCAGATTTGCCCATTGCAATCTGTGCTCTGATTTCCTGACTGATGCTTCCATGGGCATTGGCGGTGGATCTAAGTAAAATGAGGTCCTTCACAACTCTTGGCTGTTTTCCATGGACCATGACGCTGCTTAGGTCTGCCTTGTAGGAGTATGGACACCATCCAGTCACTGACAGCATTGGACTTTAGAGTGGAGCGGGTTTGAAATGTTCTTTTTGATGATAGATGGGATGTTGTTCCTCTTGAATTCGTTCTTTCTGGTGTAGTAGGCTATGGGATTCACTTTCTCAAACTGGCCACTGCCTGCCCATCGCAGCTTACTGATCCTCTGGTTCATTTTGACAGCCGGACATTTCCCTACATTCCTCTTGCGCTCCCCTCACTAATGGGCATTTTCAGCTGTGTCCTCTCGTACTTCAGTTGTGCCGCATCAGCGGATGAAGGTCCTGAAAGCTTTACTGGATTGACAACACGAAGATTGCCTCTACTTGGAAGAGGCATCCCTTCTGCATCTGTGTTTTCAGTGCCAGCCTGGGACCTATCTTCCGGCACTGTGTCAGTGTTTGGCCAGCATTGGGAAGGTTTTTGCTTTCCACTGGCTTTTTTTTTTCTCACAGTAGATCAGCAGGTCCTTCTTCCTAGTCTGTTCTCACTCTGAAAGCTTTGATGAAGCCCGTTTGTCTCAGCCACCACGGTGTGACACACGGACAGGTGGGTGGTGGCAGGGATGAAAGAAGCTTGCTGATTGATGTAATTGCTTTCCAAGAACCTTGTTGCTCAGACAGATAAGCCCTGCAGGCTCATGGCAGCGCCTGAGGGACTGTCTCCACGCATGGCCCACCCTCGGCACCCTGCTTACTTCACCCTAAGTCGAGCCTTAGTTTGCCTCCTCAGACCCTGGTTAAGCTTTCAAGTTGTTGTCAGTCTGATCCCCTACAGAGAAGGAGCTCTGGTGGCCTTGTGTGTTGGGCTGCTAGTCGTAAAGTCAGCAGTTTGAAACCTGGGAGTAAGACAGGGCTTTCTTCTCGTGTGAAGAGTTACGGTCCTGGGCAGTTGTACCCTGTGCTGCAGGGTCACTATGAATCAGCATTGACTCGGTGGCAGGGAGTTTTGAATTTCTGAGAGACACAAGTGAACCCCATTTCAGTTTCTGAGAATCCTACAAACTCTCTGAGCCTTCCCTCCGATGGCTAGAAACTGAACGCTGCACGTCCCCCCACACCCCCACCCCACCCCCGCGGCAAGAAGCTAAGTCAAGGCCTGTGGCCCATGGGGGTGTGAATTGTAAAAGAGGCTCTAGAAAAGCAGCTTTCAGGAAATAGATGGGAGCACATGTGCTAAGATAACTATTTAACATCTCAGTGGTGCTAAGGCAAGTGTTGCCTCGCTGTCTTTTTCTTTGTTTTCATAGGAAGAATTTTGGCGTTCGGTTATGTTTCACAACTACCTTGATTATTTAGCTAAAAATGACTATGAATATGAAGAGAGCATTAAGGACCAAGCAACTAGAGAACAACAGGAGCTTTTATTGAAAATGCTTGCGGTGAGTAAAATCACTGTACTGACAAAAATTAATGGTAAGCAGTTTCCTGTGGGTTCAATGTCTGAACGGTCAGTAAATTAGCACTCTTTCCCCAGGCTGACTCTCTGAAGTCATAGCCAGTGGTGGGTGGGTTTGTTTGTGTTTCTTTTTTTTATGAGATATTATTTTTATTTAATTTCTTAAGCTTTTTTTTATTTTATTAGGGACTCATACAACTCTTATCACAATCCATACATACATCAATTGTATAAAGCACATCTGTACTGTTTGTTTTTCTTTCAATTTAAAAAAAAAGGTTTGCTTTTAACAAAGTGCTTACACAGTTAAGCACTTTCACTTAAATGTGTTTGTTTTGTTGTTGTTGAGAGTAAATACGGCAAAGCACACTCCAATGTGACCACTCCTGCCTGTGCACACTCCTTTTCCTGAGTCCGCTCAGCCTCACTGACATCACTCACTGTCCCATCTTCTCAAGTTGCCGAGATCAACTTGATCCCATAGAGAATGTGATGCTCAAGGCAACCTCCCCCCTGCCTTTTTAAAGTAGTAAAGCTAATCTGTGACTCTGTTTAAGAAGACTCCAGGGGCTAATTTTGGTTTAAGGCTTAAAGATTATCTCCAGGCAATAAATAATTTTCAAGAGTACGTTCACCTCCCCTCCATAGTTTTAGAAAGTTCAGCGTTCACAAAAATGTGTAGTTCTGTTCTCATTCCATACCCTCCCTTTTGATAAGGATTTTTTTAATGGAATCTTGTATCAAAATGTTCAGCAATAGTAGCAGCTACTCTCCATTTCTTCTGGTCTCATGGCAAAAGGCCAGTTGTTCATAAATTTGGGCAGGATTGCGAAGCACAGCGTTTAACTCTGGAGGCACCTTTTTGGCAACACGCGACTGTTGTGTGTCAGCCCACTGCTGCAGTGCAGCACAGGCGGGGCTGCTAGGAGCACCTGGGATTCATTGTGTTCTGCTCTGATTTGCTTTGGGGTAATTAGGCGTTCAGAAACCTTTCACTATTGCCAGTTTTCACCAGCCCCGCGTTCAGTTACCTTACCGCAAAGGTAAGGTCAGCCACAGTTTCAGTAGCTCTGCACAGTAGTCCTTAAAAGGATGACCCTTCCACTAGCCGACAGCCCCCCTTCCCCTTCCCTTCTCAGCCACCAGCAGCTAAGCATCACCTGGAAATGCCTTAAAATGAAAGTTCTCAGACTCGAGCCCGGGTGGCCTAACAGGCGTCTGGGAGGCCGAGGAGATGCTGATGCTCACTGCTCTAACCCCTGCTGTCAGGAAGCATGGCAAACCAAGTTTGAGGGCAGGTTGCATTTAGACGTCTGAGACTGGGCCAGTCTTAAGCACTTGGGTGAGATTTTTAGCTGTGCCTTTCTTAGGTCATTCTCCCTGTGAATTGGGCAGTGATGGGCAGTACAGGTTGGTCTATCGCTTGTGACCAGGTTTAATACCTTTTATGTTTTAGTACATTTATCTTTGGAATAAGGCATCTTCAAGCTCATATATTTGTATCATCGCTCCAGGTTTGTCTATGGGGAAGAGTATAGTATGTTATCTTTGTTGTTCATCTTGCACCGGAGGGTAAGCCCCTTGTGGGCATTGATCATTGATCATATCTTGTTAACGGCTGTATGCCAGGCACTGACAAAGTTCCTGCTACATAGCAAACAACCTGAAAACCCTCTGACACTGGTTGGCTTCACACTCCCAACCAGTAGCTTAGTGCATTGTGAGCGCCGAAGGGACCTCGACCCTTAGCCCAGGTGCCAGTGAGGGCATTCCAAGTCCACATGACCAGGGGGACTGTGCTCCTGTGTATTCCCCTAGCTGCGTCTCTGCTTAGGCCCCAAACACACCAGCCTCGCATGTTGGCACCTCCAGATGGAGAAGCCTGTTTATGGACAAGGGCGCCTAGAAAACTTGAAGAACTACAAGTGAATATGTCAGGCACCCATGCTGAAGGACCAGATGTGTTATTTAAATAACAACGGTGATCTTTTTTACCCTGAGAATTATGAGACCCTTAATAATGTTTGAAGAATGTAATTTCCTCACTTTGGATTTCATTCGATTGCTAAAATTTAGACCGAAAGGAAAATAGTGCTTTATGTTGGGAAATGGGAGAGAAAGATGGGGCTTTTTACTCCCTTAAAAATTACAGTCTACCCCTCAACACCAGCGGTGGGAGTGGCGACCCCAGGAGGGAAGGGGGTGTAGAAAGGGAGAACCGATCTTGGAGATTTATGTGTAGATGTCTCCTCTCGGGGAGATGGGCGATGGGAAGGTGGGTGAGGGGAGACGCCGGGCAGTGTAAGATAAGATAAAATAATTATTTATAAACTATTAAGGGAGAAGTGGGGAGCGGGGAGGGAGGGGGAAGGGGGAAAAAGGAAACAGCTGATTCCAGGAACCCAAGTGGAAGGTGAATTTTGAGAATGTCAAGGGCAACGAATGTATAAGGGTGCTTGCTCAATTGATGTATGTACGGATTGTGATAAGAGTTGTATGAGCCCCAATAAAATGATTTTTTTTTTTAAAAAAGAGCACAATGTTGCTTTACAAAAAAGATTACAGTCTAAAAAGAAAAGAGTTACGGTTGGGAACCCCCAGGAGCAGTCTACCTTGCCTTAGAGGGTTGCTGTGAATCAGCATCGCCCCCGTGGCAGTGCGTTTAGAGTTTCTTGGTTTATATTGAAAACCGCCCCCCCATTCATACTCACTTAGTAGCAGTTATATGCCAGTTCTGGGCAAAGTAATAACTGCTTTGTTTACAAGTATTTGTTTTTCAAATTGCCTACACTATGCCTCTTGTGGGGTGGAGCAGGGATAGGAAGAAATTGGAGAAGACCGCCTTTGAATTTAAGAAAGTCACATGCTTTCCTTCCAATTAATATCTTGAAACCATATCCCATATTTTAGTCCATCGAACCCACTGTTGGAATCCCTCGGAGGCAAACGATTTAATGCCCTCCGCTGGCAGTCAGAGGTTGGAGGTTTGAGCCTGTCCCCCGACCCCGGTACATTGGCAGAAAGGCCTGGCAGTCTGCTTCTGAAAGAGTAACCACTGAAAGCCCTCTGGAGCCCAGCTCTACTCTAGCACACGACGGTGCCATGAAGTAGAATTGACTTAAAGGCAGCTGAACGTTTGTGCCTTCTGACCCACCATCAATCATATGACACGTCCCAATTTCAGAGATGTTGCGTATGTGTTAGAGCAATATGTGGTGTATTGAATATGTTTTTCCTCGCTTTTACCCATAGCGTCCATCTTTTTATTTATTTGTTTGTTTGTTTATTGCTTAGTAAATTCCACCGCACCCCCACCCCACCCCTGTTTGTTTTTTCCAATTAGCTTTCATGTAAACTGGAGAGGGAATTTCGATGTATGGAGCTTGCTGATCTGATGACTCCAAACGCTCTGAATTTAGCCATTAAGTATGCTTCTGGCTCTCGGAAATTAATATTAGCCCAAAGACTTAGTGAACTGGCTATGGAGAAGGCAGCAGAATTGGCAGTGGCCCACGAGGAAGAGGAAGAAAGAGAAGAAGAGGATTTCAGGGGAAAGCTAAATAACAGGTGAGGAACAAAAGTATTTACTTGGTTGCATTTTCTTAAACAGCTCTGAATATTCAATTGAGTAATTCTGTTGGGTTTTAGTTACTCTCATAGTGCCTCAGAGTGGAGCCAGTCCAGGCTTGGGAGCCAAGTTGAAGAGGAGGCAGAGGCAGAGGACAGCGGAGAAGCTGATGAAGTTGAAGAAAAGCCCAAACTACGTAAGCAGAGTCAGATCCGGTTCCGAGGCAGGAAATGATGAAAGATGTCTGACTTTCCCCCATTGTACCTGGTGGGGGAAAATCAAACACCCACATTTAAAAAATATTTCTAGTTGTGTAGTATAAAAGATGGTCTTGTCCTCCTTGTTGACGCTGTTTTATCTTCATTGTTCTGTAGGCCAGAACTCGCTTTCCAAAAGTACAAACTCCTCTGATGTGCCAACTGTCAAGTCAGGTGAGAAATAACTGTAAGATTATTACCAGCTTCACAAGCAGTCTTTAAAATGATACATATGCTCAGCTACGCTGATTTATTAAATCCCAGCTGTGTGAAACTGGTCACTTAACAGATGTTTGAAGTGCTTCTTGTGTGCCCTCTCTAGCTACGTGAGGTCCACAAGGCAAGCAGACATTCCTGGCTTTTTCCCTGCCACTTCAACCGGGCAGGGCGGGGGTATGGGGCAGATGGGAGCCGGGATGGGGAAAGCATGTGTGAAGGCACCGGGCAAAGAGAAGTGGTGCTGGTGCTTTGGACATGGTGGCAGGAGCCAGATCTTAGGGACAGAGGGAGGCCATGGCCTTCAGCATAAGGTCACCGGGGACCTGTTGTCATTTTCGAGCAGGGACATGGCAGGCTGTGCTGAGGAGGAGACAGTCAAGGCAGTCCAGGGGAGGTTGAATAGTGACTTGGGCTTCAGTGGTAGAATGGGAAGAATTAAAGAAGCTTTTCTCAGGGACACATAGAGAGAGTGGGTGTTCGGGCATGGGGGAAAATGCCTCGATTGTTGGCTTGGGTCCTTGTGTGAATGATGATGCACTGGGAGAAGGGGAGGTAAGGAATCGTAGGTCCAGTGGAATCTCGCATGGGCAGTTGAGTGTTCGGATCAAGAAGTCAGAAAGGGAGTCTGCTACAGATAGAAAGTAGAAAATTGTTGGCGTGAATAGAATATAGCATTAGAACCCTGGGCGTGAAAGAGGGAGAACTGGCAGAGGATGCAGCGTGAGAAGAGAAATGGCTCAGCCCTAGGGAAGCCCTGGCATTGAAACAGGAAGTAGTAAGGGAACCACCCATAGAGCAGGAGACCAAGGGTCCAGAGAAGAAGGAGGTGGGCCAGGAGAATGGCATCTCAGAAGAAGGACCAGCCAGCTATGTGGCCTGCTTTCGAAAGGTCAGATAAAATGGTGATTGAACCAGATTGGCTGCGGAGGTCACTGGGGCTCGAGCAAAAGCAGGCTCTATAGGGTAGTAGAGATAGAAGCCATCTTTGCCGAATGCAGGAACAAAAGGACAGTGAGGGAATGGGAGCAAACACGTCAATAGCTCTTCAGGAACTGGCTTTATAGGAGAGGTGAGAGAAGAAGGTGGCTGGAGGGGTTATCTGTCTGTTGGTTTGGGGGATTTTTTGAGCCTTGAACATCCAATCAAGAGGGTAAAGTCATGGGTGGGAAGAACCACTGAAAGCTGAAGCTCCTTGAAAAAGCAGGGGAGGTAGGATCCAGAGTGTAATCACAGGATTAACCTTGGCTAAAACCGGGACCGTTCTTTCAGGGTAACAGGAGAAGAAAGTGCCGTGCTCACGGTGCGTGTGTGGTGAGTTTCTTATTGGCAAAATTAGATGGTACCTGTCTGATCATCTTTGTTTTGTCTTAGAGAACAGAAGGAGGTCATCTCTAATTGTTAATAGTTTTAAAGTTAGAAAGTACATTTATTTTCATACAAAGTATATTTAAGTTCCCTTGTACTGTTAATAGAATCAGAGTCATCTAATTTTTTTTCATCCATATTAAGAAGAATCTCTTTCTGCTTGTGAAAGGTGCTGTTACCTCTGGCCACCAAGGACGGGCAAACCCCTTCAAGGTAAACTCTTTCCAGTGACATTGTCTGTTATTTAAAGGTGTCTTCGTGCAGATGAGGATTTTTAAATGACAAGATGACCCTCCCCAGAGTGAAGTGGGTCATTGTGGGGAATGGGAGTATGCAGCTCTACCTCACACTTGGGATACAAATGATAATGTCTACTTACGGTACCTTCTAAGGGCCAGTGGTTTTGAAAGAGAGTGTTTCTTCAGGAGTGAGAAGGGTACGGTGCTTTGAGAATATGTGTATCCGTCCTAATTTAGATTGTGCTAATGTAGTACCAAAAGGTCAGCCATAGCTTCTACGACAGCACTGTAAACGTTGACAGAGCGTGAGTATCTTTGGGTTGTTTGTTGTTGTTGTTTTCCTCTCTTTAAACATAAAATGCTAAAGTATGTTTGCTCCTTAGGTGATGGCCAAGTCCAAAGAGCCAGCCCTTTCCACAAATACAGCACACTCAACTAATATTCTAGATAATATGCACAAATCCTCCAAGAAGTCCCCTGCACTGAGTCGAGCTGCAAGTAACGAAAAGTCGCCAGTGATCAAGCCTCTAATTCCAAAGCCAAAGTCTAAGCAGGTACTGTCTCAGCTCCTCCCAGTGAGTGGTCTGTCCGTCTCCTGTCAGCTTGCTCTCTTTGCCGGGCGGAAGGCAGGGGGAGCTCGTTGTTCGTAGTTGACTGCCCAGTGGAGCAGTGGTTCTCCATTCTGACTTGGCTTCATCAAGTCTGTTTGGATTCATATCAGCTCTTTGGACAGTGAACGAAAGACTGCCTAGTCCTACACCATGCTCACCAGCTCCGTTTTGCTTGAGCCCATTGTTATATAGACATTGTGCCTTCCTCAGTGTTGGCTGAGCCCCTGCTTCTCCAAGCATAATGTCTTCTTTAAAAGAAGGGATTAAAAACATATATAGCCTCGTTTCTGAAAATTGTAAGTTGGCTTATAATATCACCCGTGAGTAGTGTGTTCCTTACACAATGACGTACATGAGACCAAAAGTTCAACATCTACCCAAAGGCAGACGGCAGGAGCGGAGACCGAGTGGACCCTGGAAGTGAGAACGCTGGACCAATTGGGAAAATTGTAACCAGTGCGATGCAACACGCTGTGTAAAAATTGTTAGCGGGGAACCTAGTTTGCTGTGTGAACTTTTACCTAAAAGTATTTTTTGAAGAAAGCAATATACATACATATGCAGGCCCCAAGGACTCCGTTATTTATTGTTTGTTTTTTATTTTTTTAAACAAGTTTCCCAATGGTTCTGATGTCTGTGCTGGCTTAATAAATCGTCACCCCTTGTCCTGTATTCTGCTTTTGCCTCCTTTATAATTACGCCCCACCTTTGTCATCAGTAAAATGAATGTCCAGTTTAACTTTTCCACTTCATATGATTTTACCTGTTTAGAAAACATGGAAATTGCAAAATAGCTCTCTGGTTTTTCTCCGTGGGTGCATGTTTATTTTAACTGAAAACCTCCACACACCTCACACGTTAGTATAAGAACTTTAAAAACTTATCAACGTTTCTGCACATTGTTCGGAACCTGCCTGTGACTTGTGAAACCGCACTGGGTCTCGCTACAGGATTCGTGTTTGTTTTTACAGGTATCTGCGGCCTCCTTTTTCCAAAAAGCAACTTCCCAAGCTGGTAAGACTGATGAAGCGAAAGAAGAAACCCCTAAAAAGCCGTCCTCTGAGGCCCCCGCAGTGTCTCCTCAAAACACTGAGAACAAAAGGTTCGTCTGTGTAGGAGTGTAGAGTTCCCCAGAGGCTGTGCCCTAACGATGCATACGATTGTACAACTCCATTACTATAAATACTACTGCGTCAGCCCCGGTGCCGCGTGGTCAACACCTGTGAGTGAGGTTTAAGTGTTCATCTGGAGAAGGGTGGTCGTGTCTCAGGATGGTTAAGGGGAGGTGGGACGGACAGTTCTGATTGTAAACCAATGACTTGTATTGAGAGGAGGAGAAAGAGGGCTTCCTGTAAGGCGTGGCGGTCTTGGGAACTCACAGGGACCTTTCTGTCCTATGCTACGGGGTCCCTGGACTTGGCATTAACTCGATGGCGGTGAGTTTTGTGTGTATTGAGAGGCATTATAACGTCATTGTGAGAAATGCGGATTTCAGAGGCTGACTGCTTGGGCTTGAACATTAGCTCCCCTGCGTGGCCTTGGACAAGTTACCGCCTCCTATTCGCCCATTTATAGAATGGGTACAGTAACAAGCAGGCACACCTCCAATTTACACATTAAAATATGCTTTAGTGCGTCATATGTATGTTTTGAATTAATACACTTTCGGGGAGACCTCATATTTTATCACTGACCGGTCATTTTAGTTCATTTTTTTGTCTTGGGGTAGATCCTATATTTCAGAAACACTTGCGATGTCAAGAAAGCCTCTCTCGTACTCCTCCTCTCCAGTAACAATTTTTAAGACCAATGTCTCACCCAAGGGTGAGCCAAAAAGTATTGCCCCAAAACAACGAAACATGAAGCTGTTGTTGCTCCACGTATCTTCCATACAACTCCCGGAAGCAGTGTTCCAACTTTCCTTGGAACTCTGTGCTCTTTGGTTGACGCCGTGCCACAACGTCCCCTCCGGGGACTGCAACTGTGTTCCTCGTCAGTGGTCTGGGAACCAGTGAGCGACGAGACCAGGCGCTCGGGCGAGTGGGGTGCAGTTCCACAGCGAGGGCCCCCAACAGCGCTGGCTGCCCTTCGAGTGAGCAGGGCACTGCTGTGTGGGCCCCCTCCTCAGCGCAGTTCTTCTGCCCTTGCTGTCACAAATGCAGTGTCGTTTTTACAAGACTTCTTTCTAATAAGACCCTGTGGGCATCATGTGTCCTTTGAGGAGATTTGTCAAGATTGCCCTTAGAGTTTAAAAAAAAATTTGCCCTAATTTCTGACCTAATCTCTCGCCCTTGAATAGAACGAAACCCCTAACGTTGCTTTTTGAGAGAACATGTCCTTCCACAAAGGAGGACTGTAGTCATCTTTTTGACGTTGCATATAGTGTTACAAGGTGCCGTCAGGTTGGTTCCAGCTCGTGGGAAACCCACGTACAGCAGAAAGAAGCGCTGGCTATAGCGTGATTTCTCGGCTGGTGATCAGAAGTTAGTTGCTAGTCTTTGGCTATACAAACAGTGCTTCAATGAATACCTGTCTGGATGCCAGTTCTCAAATATGCAGATACAGGTAAAGGACAGATTTCTCTATGCTTTGATTTAATGTACACTTGTACTTACAAGAAGTATGGGCATATTGCCCTGCATTGATGTTGTATGGGTTTATTCTTATTTTCATATATCACACTGTTCGCTATCTCCCTTCCTCCCTTCTCCCACGCTTCTGTTGGTCATTGAGGGAGGGCAGTTATAAGTCAATCATTGCAGTCGGCTACCCCTTCTCCCGTCTTCCCCGACTTTCTCCCTGCCCTCATGGTATCACTACTCCCATTACTGCTCCTGAGGGTTTTATCTGTCTTGGGTTCTTTGTGTGGAGAGCTCTTTATCTGTACCAGTGTACATGCTACAGGCTAGCCAGATTTGTAAGGCAGAACTGAGGTCATGATAGGGGTGGGAGGAGTATTAAAGAACTAGAGGAATCTTTTATGTTTTGTTGGCACTATGCTGCACCTGGCTACCTTATTCTTTCCTTGTGACCTGTGAGGGGATGTCCAATTGCCTTCGGATGGGCTTTGGGTGTCCACTCCAATCCCCATTGTTTCCATGATTGTTTGGGGTCTTCTGATGCCTGATACCTGATCACGTCGACATCTCGTGATCACACAGGCTGGCGTGCTGCTTCCATGTGGGATTTGTTGCTTCCCTGCTAGATGGCTGCTTGTTTAACTTTAAGACCCCAGGCATTATATCTTTTGATAGTTGGGCACCGTAAGCTTTCTTCACCACATTTGCTTGTGCACCCATTTGACTTCAGTGATCATGTCAGGAAGGTGAGCATCACAGAATGCCAGGTTATTAGAATAAAGTGTTCTTGCATTGAGTGAGGACTTGAGTAGAGACCCAATGTCCATCTGCTACCTTAATACTTAACATTTAAATATATGTACATAGACCTATATCCCTATTGTTACATATTAATATATTTACATATGTACATGCCTATATTTATAGCTCTGTAAATGTCTATTGCCTCCTAGTTCTTTCCTCTATTTCTTTTTACTTTCCTCCCCTCCCACTATCATGTTCAACCTTCTTTCGACTCTCAGTAATTCCTTTCGGCTACATTGCTCTTGATCAAACCCTACCAGGCCCTCCTCCCCATCAGTTTTTAGATCTCTAGTTGTTCCCTTGTCCCAGGGTTTGTTGGCGTTGTTTTCCCCTCGGGATTGGGGATTGTTTATCCTGCCTCTCTTATATGGATAGACATGGTGGAGGGGGAGCCTATAAAGTAGTTCCAGGTTTGTCTGCTGGCCCTTAGGAATGTTTTCCACTCAGGTCTGATGAGGTGTGAAGCCCTGCCCACCAATTCCGAAATCTTATTTTCAAGATTCCTCAGGGACTTTGTCACTTTGTCCCCCGTGCTGCTCTGTTGTGCTCCTTTCGTGTTTCGCCCCGGGTTAGGGGTCCGATGGCCACCATTCTTGAACTGTCTCTAGTGCTGTCCCTGCAGTGCTGTGAGTCAGTGAGGGTGTCCTGCCTCGTGGCGGGGCCTCCTATTTGTTCTTACCTTTTCTCTGTTAGGCTTAGTTTAAAGATATCTACTATATTGGGACAGTCACCAATTCGTTTCCAGTTTACTAGTAACTTTACGTTAACCAGTTTAATTTGAGGGTGGTCCTATGGTGTTTGTTACCTACTTTATTCTGCATTTCACATAGATCTTAAGCAGTGGCTCTCCTTGGACTGGAGAGAAAGCGTACTTTAGGAAAGTCATGACAGAATTATTATTTAGCTGAAATGTTTGACACAAACATTTGATTTACTGACTCAGAATGGAAATGTCTAATTTTTGTTTTCTTTTTAAAAACAACTGACAAAAAAAATACAGCTGTCAGGAGATAGGGAAATTGCTGGGAACTAGACGTGTGATTGACACTGCTGCAAGGTGGACTCATGTGTGTTCATTAAGTTTTGGAAACTTCTGTTGAGGATTGCTTTTTGTTTGTTTTAGTCTTATTCTTGTAGAAAGATTACTTGAAGTTTATGTATTTTAAAAAAACTGGGCAAGTGATTATGGTCATACTAATAATCTTTTCTCTTTTTTAAAATCATTTTATTGGGGGCTCATACAACTCTTACCACAATCCATACATACATCCATTGTGTCAAGCACATTTGTACATTTGTTGTACATTTGTTGCCAGTTTTATTCTCAAGACATTTGCTTTCTACTTGAACCCTTGGTATCAGCTTCTCATTTCCTCCCTCCCTCCCTAACCCTCGCTCCCTCATGAACCCTTAATAATTTTTAAATTATTATTATTTTGTCATGTCCTTACACTGTCCTATGTTTCCCTTCACCCACTTTTCTGTTGTCTGCCCCCCTGGGAGGGAGTTATATGTAGATCATTGTGATCGATTCCCCCTTTCTCCCCCCCACCTTCCCCTTACCCTGCTGGTGTGGCTACTCATTGGTCCTGAGGGGTTTTTCTGTCCTGGATTCCCTGTGTTTCCAGCTCTTAGCTGTACCCATGTACATACTCTGGTCCAGCTGGATTTGTAAGGTAGAATTGGGGTCATGATGGTGGCGGGGAGGAAGCATTAACAAATTAGGGGAAAGTTGTATGTTTTACCAGTGCTATACTGCACCCTGACTGGCTGGCTCCTCCCCACAACCCTTCTGTAAGGAGATGTTCAGTTGTCTACAGATGGGCTTTGGATCTCCACTCTACACTGCCCCTCATTCACATTGATAATGATTTTTTCGTTCTGGGTCTTTGATGCCTCATACCTGATCCCATGGACACCTCATGATCACACAGGCTGGTGAGCTTCTTCCATGTGGGCTTTGTTGCTTCTCAGATAGATGACCGCTTGTTTGTTCTCAAGCCCAGATGCTATCTTTTGATAGCCGGGCACCATCAGCTTGCTTCACCACATTTGCTTATGCACTCATTTTGTCTTCGGCTATTGTGTCAGGCAGGTGAGCATCACAAAATGCTAGGTTATTAGAACAAAGTGTTCTTGCATTGAAGGAGTACTTGAGTAGAGGCGCAATGTCCGTCTGCAACCTTAATACTAAACCTATAAATATATGTATGTAGATTTATTTTCCTATCATTATATAAAAATATACTTACATATGTACATGCCTGTATTTATGCCTCTTTAAATACCCTTTGCCTCCTAGTCCTTTCCTCTGTTTACTTTTTCCCACTATCATATTTGGCCTTCATTCTGGTTTCAGTAATTCCTCTCAGTTATATTTCCCTTGATCAAGTGTTCCCAGACCTCCTACACCCTCTTCGCCATTGATTTTAGATCACTTGTTGTCCCTGGGTTTGTTAACACCCACTTTCTTTCCCCCACCTCCCCTTCTCCCGTGTCCCTCCGAACCGTCAGTCCTGTCGTTTACTTCTTCAGATTTTTATCCCGTCTATTTTAACTAGATAGACATGCTGAGACAATAATAGGCACCAAAAAAGAGCAAAACAAAAGAAAACCAAACAATAAAAACAACTAGACAAAAAACGATAACCAAAAAAACCGAGAGAGAGAATCCTGTAAATAGTTCCAGGTGTGTTTGTTGACCTTTAGGAGTGTTTTCTGGTCGAGTCTGAGGGGTGCCACGCCCTCACCCCACAGGGACTTCCTTGCTCTGCTCCCCCTGCTGCTCTCTTGGACACCCTTAGCGTTTCACCCTGGAATGGAATAGATTGTTTTTCTAAAGATTAAAAATATATATATTAAAAGGTTTTAAAAGTAGAATATTTGAAAAGTACTTAAATTTTAAAGATGCACAATCACTTATTCATGATAGTAATATTTTCTTCTTAATCCTCATTAAAGTACTTATACTTTAATACTTAGTGGGGTTTATATTAGAGATATAATTTTATACCCTATGTTTTTGTTTCCATTCAAAATTTTATTGTCAACCTTTTTCTTTGCTATTTATGTCACTTGTTTTTTGGGTGGGTGTAGACTAGTTATTTGTAATCGGTTCCGCTACAGTGTCGGTGAAGCTAAGTGTGGGGCTCTGGGATCAAGCTGCTTGGCCGTTGAATCCCAAGCCTGACTCGCTGGGACCTCAATGGTTCTCGACCTTCCTAATGCCGTGACCCTTTACTACAGTTACTCCTGTTGTGCTGACCCCCCAACCATAACATTATTTTCGTTGCTACTTCATCACTGTAATGTTGCTACTGATATGAATTGGGGGACCCCAGTGAAAGGGTCGTTTGACCCCCCCCCCAAAGGGGCCGTGACCCTCAGGTTGAGAACCCCTGTAGGTGCTCCTGAGTAAGTGATCTTCTCTTTGAGCTTCCAGTTTCTCCCCTGTGCAACGAGACACTAGTCGTGCCCACCTCAGAGGGCTATAGCTTCTCGGTGAGCATATACATAAGAACCGTGCTTGGCAGAGAAGTTCCCAGTAAATGCTGACCATCTACTGCGTCAGAGTGAAATTGGATTGTATGATATGTGAATTATATACCAATCAACCTCTGGGGAAGAAAATGCTGACAAGGGGGTGGGGAGTGAACTTGAATAAAATTTACAACTGTGCTGTGTCCGTGCTTTGTCTAACGACAATGCAGGGCCAGACTCCCACTTCTAGGTTGTCTGTGGGAGGAGGTAATGGGACAGGGATTTCAAGAAGCTGTGAAGTTTCAAGGAGCCGGCTTCAAAAATAATAAAAACTTACCAGGGTCATGTGGAAGAGTTACTGAAGCAGAGGGACCAGGTGATATTGCGGACTTTGGGACTATTGACATTCATAAAAGAGTCTTTTTTAAAAGTGTGACGTGCATGGTTACTACGCTCAGAAACTACTAATGTAGGTGATCTTTTGCATTGGATCTTCTAAAAGGGTTTTCAGTTCTTCATCCTGCAGTCTCCAGGCAATTTTAAACACAGCTGTTCCTCACTTAGGAATTCTCTTGTTATCTGACATTTTGCATGGACATCAATAGTGACAAACCCGCTCATTGACATCATTGGTGTGGCAGTAACAAATGCCACAGTGCAAGGTAAGAGCGGCACTGGCAGTGATGGTTACAGTGATGCCTTAACTGACAGGGGCATGAGTCTCGGTGGCTTAGCCAGCCTCCCTCCTCTTGTAAGCCAGTGTGGCCACCCTCCATGTTCTCACGTTGCTGACGTTTACATAACGACCCCAACCGCATGAGTAAGTGGATTAGGTGTAGTACGAGTATCGGTAAGCATATTGTGGCTCCTGTCTTCTTTATAGAGGTGCACAAAGACTAACGGTCAAGTACTAACTTGGAAAATTAAAAGATACTTTGAAGTATGTCTTAAGTATGAATTTGTCCCTCATAATTACTCTTGTAGGCCCACGACTGGGTTCCAGATGTGGCTGGAAGCAAACAGAAGCAGCATTTTGTCCGACAGTCCAGACATCTCCGATGAAGCAGACATAATAAAAGAGGGGATGCTCCGCTTTAGAGTGCTGCCGGCTGAGGAACGGAAGGTAAGGATGAGCACACTGACAGCTCGCTGAGTTCTCAGCGTTTAAAATCCTCCTGGGAGTGGAGGGCCGCAGAGCAGCTCTCAGAGAGATGCCAGCTTTGAGCATGTAGATGTGTGTGAATCATTATTCGGTGATGGTGGCTAAGTTTTGCACGGTTATGGTGTTGGCATTTATGCAAGTCCCTTTGTCCTATGACTTAGGGGGCTTCTCTTTCTCCTCCCAATAGAAGTAGCATTAGTTAGAAACCAGAAGCTTGTTAGGTTAATAAGTATAAATGAAACTAATTTACATATTTGGGGTCGGTTTTGTTTTTGTCTTTTTACTAATTTACAGTCTAAGACTAAAACTTTGCAGCAAAAAATTTGAAAACTGTCTATTTGCACCAACCCAAAACCAAGCTCACTGCCATCAAGTCGATGCTGGCTCATACGACCCCATAGGGCAGGGTGGAACTGCCCCAGCCAGTCGTTTCTGTGAATGTTACTCCTTTTTTTTAATGCTTTTATTGGAGGCTCTTACACCTCTTAGCACAAACCATACATTCATCTATTGTGTTACGCACATGTACATTGGTTGCCATCATCATTTTCAAAGCATTTTCTTTACTTGAGCACTTGATATCAGCTCCTCATTTTCACCCTTCCTCCCTCATGAACCCTTGATAAGTTATAGATTATTATTTTCATTTCTTACATCGTCCTCTGTCACCCTTCACCCACTTTTCTGTTGTTTGTCCCCCTGGGAAGGGTTATATATTGATCCTTGGGGTCGATTCCCCCTTTCTCCCCCCACCTTCCCCTAATCCTCCTGGTATCTCTGCTCTCCTTGTTGGCCCTGAGGGGTTTATTGTCCTGGGTTCCCTGTGTTGCAGGCTCTTATCTGTAGCAGTGTGCATGTTCTGGTCTAATCCGATTTGTAAGGCAGAATTGAGGTCATGTGATAGTGGGGTGGGGGGCAGGAAGCATTAAAGAACTAGAGGAAAATTGTGTGTTTCATTAGTACTATACTGCACCCTGACCGGGCCATCGACTGTTATGGGAGTAGATAGCCTCATCTTTGTCCCACAGAGTGGTTGGTGGTTTTGAACTACTGACCTTGCAGTTAGCAGCCCAACTTGTAACCACTACGCCACCAGGGTTTCTTGTCTACTTACACACTGACTAATAAGTGAGGATACTCCTTTTGGTAGAACCGAGGTTTGTTCACCTGGGGGGATGAGGATAGTCACGTGTAGCTTTGTCTGCCTTGTGCTTCTTTGTAAGCAGACCCTCAGACTTCACTTCTGTGGGGAGGCAGCATGCCTCGTGGACACCTAGTGCCGCAGATACTTGCTGTGATAAACCCACTGGGTTTGATGAAGAGCTTAATTGCATGGCGAAGAAGCTAACACTGGTCCAGGCACCTCTGGCCCCAATTAGTGCTTCATTTACAACTTTGTGATTTCCATTCTTCTTAAGTCCTTATAAAAGGATCAAAATTAGATAAAGAATTAGATGAGATGGTATCAGAATATAACTTTAATCTTACAAAGGAGGAAGCAACTGGGCAGAAGTTACGATTGTGAGGAGTTTAGTTTTTGTTTTTAAACTTAAAAATGTAATCTGATTTTCAGGTAAGCCCTAAACATTTACAGAGATGTAAGCTGTTAGTGTGGGCGTCTTTTCATCAAGAAAGGAGCCCTGGTGGCAGCGTGGGTTGCTCGTTGGGCTGCTAACCACAAGTCAACAGTTCGAAACCACCAGCTGCTCTGTAGAAGGAAGCCCAAGCTTTCAACTCCCTTGAGAGTTGCGTTCTTAGAAACCCACAGGGCAGTTGTCCTTAGTCCTGTGGGTCTCTGTAAGTCAAAATGCACTCCATGGCTGTGAGTCCTTTGTGTTGTTCTTTCTCGAGTACATAAAGATCAAGGGAAATAAAGTCAGAGGAGAAACTATTCCAGATTTAAAGAGATTGGAGAAATCAGATGAAATGAAACGGGTGGACTGTTTGGGCTCTTGCTGAGTAAATAAAAGTCAGCCGCAAGAGAGTGTCCTGTCTGACTCAGTTACATACTATTCCTGAAGTGCCGCAGTGACAGGGATGGGGAGCAGATTGGTGGTGGCCAGGGGTCAGGGCCAGCAGTGAGTGGTTGTAAGAGAACAACGTGCCGTCTCCTTGTGGTGAGACTGTTTTGTATCTCAACTAGCAAATGGACAGACCTGTGATAGCAAATCTAGATATATCAAAATACATACATACAAGTGAGTAGAGAAATAAAATTTTGGACTCTTGAGTAAGATGGATGGATTGTTGTGATATCAGTGTTCTGATGGTAGCATTGTCTGGCTTTACAAGATGTCACCGCTGGAGAAAGGGCATGGGGTTGTTTCTGCGTCCTGTTTTATAGCTACATATTCATCTACAATTAGCCCTAAATTTAAAATTCCATTTAAAAAAACACCCACAGCTGTAGTGTTTTGTGCTTGGCAACATGGTTAAGCACAAGCAGAGTTTCGATTGAAATACTAGAGAATCTGAAGTTTTTCCATGAGGGCGCTGCAGTTAGGTGAGGAAAGATTGGCCGGCGAGGATTAATGGACAGTGCGGGCGCTAATCGTGCTGCCGTGTGTTCAGGGGTGTTTCTTTACTGCTCTGTGACTGCCTCTGAACCCTTTCTCTTCACCCCACTGTGCTCCCCCAGGCATGGACTGACAGGGCCAAAGGAGGGCGTGCAAGTGATGGAGCGGAAGCGAAACCTCAAAAGCGGCCATTGGATGAAAATAACGGGTCAGAAAGCCAGAGAGAAAAGGAGAAGGTGAACTTGTCCAAAAAGCGAAAACCTGTAGATATTTCTACAAATCAGAAACTATCGACTTTTGCATTTAAGCAAGAATGATGGGAAGAAACTGGCATTCCTATTTTTTTTAGGACCCTCATTGTGTATCTCTTGAAAGTGTTGAAAGGAAGTTGTCTTGAAAAGGTAATGTAGTAATCCCACTGTGTGGAGCATGTGTGAAATCTGTCCCAAAGTGGAGGGCCATTGGAATCACTTCGGTGTGCTCACTGACTTCCGGTCACTGGCTTGCCCCAGTGGAAGCCAGTTTGGTTTGGTTTCTTAGCTGGCAAACCGTCAAAGCCCAGATGTTTAAACCTCTGCATTGAAGTGCTTTCTGTGGATTTCAGCCCTCAGAGTATTTCATGTACTGGAAAGTCCCTCGGTCAGCCCCCAAGTGTGTGTGTCACCGCACTGTCACCACAGACTGTCCCCGTGCCTGCACTGGACCTCCGGGACCACGTTTTGTCGTGGCTCCGACACCTGTAAATAATTTTGTAGATGAGACTTGTTCTTTTCTAGCTTTTGGAAATTGCTTCATACCAGGTTTTCCATTTGTCTGTACAGCCTGGTGTTTAAAAAATAAAGAAAACTGTAACAATGGCATGTTTGTCTCGTGGTCTTCAGCTCGTATTTCTGTACCTAAGATGTTTCTGGAAAGTACATTGTGCATTCACTCCTACCACCCTCAGTCATCGCCCCCTGCAGTCTGCACACGGGAGAGAGGAGGAAGATCGACACTTTGCTCTGGGACTTGCTAGCAGCGTCAGCAGGATTTGCCTGACCAGTCTTTGAAGACTTGATAAGAAAGTAGTTAATGAGTGAAGTTCTACAGTCTTTGAATGAATATGGTTCAGTGAATTATTCTATACACTGGTGGTTAGTAGACCAAGCAGTGATTAATAAAAATGCCGTCCCATAGGCACAAAGTACTAGGAGGGGGAAATAAAAAAAAACCAGACGGCTTAAAACTAATGATAGTTTTATACCATTCAGGGGTCCTCAAACATTTTAAACAGGGGCCCAGTTCTCTGTCCCTCAGACCATTGGAGGGCCAGACTATAGTTTTAAAAAAAACCAACTATGAACAAATTCTTATGCACACTGCACGTATCTTATTTTGAAAAAAACGGGCAAAAACACCCGGCAGGCCTGATAAATGTTCTAGGTGGGTCACATGTGGCCGGCAGGCCATAGTTTGAGGACCCCTGTGTATCATAGGTTTCTGAACTTGGCCTACTGGCCCCTTTACAGAAGAAAGGAATTACTCAGTGCCTTCCCGGCCATTAAAAACGTCTGTGATGGCTCAACCCAGCGTGGGCATCTGCTTTTGCAACCCCTGCCTCCTCGTTCTAATGCCCTTCCCCTAGGGGGCAGTATTGTCCACTCCTTTAGGGTGAGAGGAACACAGTACGCTGGGAACTTAGTGCACAGAGGCGAAGGATCGCCCTCACCCTGAGATGACGAAGGGTAGGCGGGAGTAGGTTTCCGATCATTTGTTAGTAACTAATGTTGAGGGGGATTAGAACACACTGCTGAGGAATACAGATTCCAAAGCCAGACTTACCAGGCTTGAATATGAGCTCCAGTACTTAACCCAGCTGGTTGGCCTTGGGTAAGTGCCAGCTTCCATCTACTCATCTGCAGAAGGTATGCTTATAGAACCTACTTCAGGGTTATTTTGAGAATTAGATGAACGCATTTAGATACCAGGGACATGAGGGTTAGCTATTGCTCCCAAGTTGCTTTGTCATTGGGCTTGGTTCTGAATTCTGGATGCATTAATTTTGATTTCAAGGTCTTGGAGTAAAGGCTTACACTTTGGAAAGTCTCTTGGTGGGCATGTATATTGTTAATATTTTCTCAGGCAGTTTGTGGTATAATACAGTAGTGTATAATACAGTCTGAGTGTTGTATTTCAAATCAGATAGGAATCTGATGGATTTGCGAGAGGCTTTTATTAACTGCCTAGTTTCTATGACTGAAGGAAGGTTTTGTGTTGACTTGGCTCGAGTTACAAATCGGAACTTTGTACAGAAGGGTTGTCTTTCTTTCCTGGCTATACAAGATTGTTCTCTTTTTGATGCTTTCTCAGAGAGCTTTTCAGTGAAAATACATTTCAGAGGAGCCCTGGTTGGGGTTGTTTAGTGGCTACGTTGGGCTGCTAACCTCAAGGTCAGCAGTTCGAAACCACCAACTACTCCAGGGGAGAACGCTCCCACTTGCTACTCATGTCAAGAGTTAGCCTTGGAAACACACAAGGGTAGTTTTACACGCTTGTACAGGGTTGTTAAGAGTCAGTCAACCCAGTGACGGTGAGTTTTGTTTGTCCTTTTTTCCGTGGTATCCATTATGTTGCCTCGTCTAAGCTTGTATACATGACAGCTTCCCAAACAACCATGGGAAATGAAATTTTAAAATATCGGAATCTTATTATCCCAGCAGTGCTGTGATGGTCATCCTGTTATATTCTGCTTATGCTCGCTTACCTGAGGACACCCCTCACAGGTGCGTCATCCTTGGGGCCCGCCCTCTTGAAGCTGTACTATTTCTTTATTTTTCGGTAAATGAAACCCAGGGATATTAAGCCAACGGGGAAAGAAAATGTAACAAGGGTTTTGCATATGAGGGAATATAGAGGGGTGGGGGAGATAGGGGGGAAAATGGTGTCAAGAAGTCCAGGAAGGAGAAGCATGATTGTGGAAGAAAACGTACAATTGTGTTTGACTTGATTGAACCATGAAATGTTATGACGCGTATTGGCTTCCAAGTTACAGCAAATAGAAAAGGAAAAAAAGCATAGATCAAGGAATGGGTTTGGGGCTCAGACTAAATCCTAGCCCCAACTTAAGAACAAGAACAATCCGTTCTCACATCATGACCCTGCTTGATACTCACCTTCGTGAAATGGTCCCTGAAGTTAAGGTGCTACAGCAAAGTGTGGTGAAGAAAGCAGATGGTGCCCAGCTGTCAGTCAGAATAGTGTCTGGGGTCTTACAGACTTGCACTAAGCAGACAGTCATTTAAGTGAGGCATCAACTAGGTCCACACAAGAAGCCTACCAGCCTGGGGCTCCAAGATGACGATTTAAAATTAACATGAGGAAAAAGCATCAAGGTAACAATTCATGAACACCCACTCTGTGGAGGGCCAGTGAGCATGGTGGGAGTCCGAAAGCTGTCTTCAGAGCACGTGGGCAGACTGAGCCACTGGCAGATCCGCACTAGCCACAGCAAGCGAGCCGAACCGTCAGGTAGAGAGCATTGTGCTGGGTCAAACTCGACACTTGGCCAGCTGACCACCTTATAGATGTGACTTGAATCTGTTCTGGGTGCAAGTATCTCTTACTGGTTCCATGACACATTTCTTCCCTGGCGTTTTGAATGTTGTTGGGAGTCGTTTCCTGCTCACGCGTTACTTGTATTTTGTCTGTACCCTATTATGTTTTTAACCTTGGCACGGTTTTGTTACTGTTTCTGCTGGATCTCCCAGCTGTGAAGCACAAGAGGAGTGGATGCATAATGATAATAACTCATCCGGGGGCTATAGAGGTGGGAGGGTGGGTGATAGGGAGGGAAAGGGGACTTGGGCAATAAGTAATGGAGCGGGCAGGGAGCACCAGAGCCGATTGTGATTGTACCGCTCATTTTAAAGGCGATATAACCAGGGGAGGGGGCAGTCTCTAAAATTGATGTGATGATTGTGCAATTCTTGAGATGGTTGAACTATTAGAAAGTCATGTGCCAATAAAACTGTTGGGAAAAAGCATAGTAATGAACGTTTTCCATGAGCTTTTTGAAGCCACCTCCTAATGTTCAAAGTTGCTTAATGCTGAATTTTTGGTCCCAAAGTACTGATTTCTCAAAGAGAAGGTTATTTTACAGCTTTACACTCAGGCCGTCGTCCAGTTAGTCCAGAGGCCAAGTGGACGAAGGTTGGATTTCCACCAGCAATTGGGCCTATGATTTTCCCCAGTTTCATGTCGTTGCTACCATGGACCAGATGTCAGGTGACCCCACAGGGCAAGAGGGTAAGACCCATCCTTGTAGAAAGCTTCTTAGTAGGTGACCGGTTGTCTTACCAGCCTTTTTTTGTTTGTTTTCCATGTGTTACTAGAAACCCAAACACTGCCATGGAGTCAGTTCTGACTCATAGTGACCCTGTTGTAAAAGTATATCATTTCCCCTCAGGTTTCATTTAGGAAACTTTAAACCTGTGGAAAGTTTGAAATAATCTAATGAACATCTACATGCCCGCTGTCTAGATGGACTTACTGCTGACATCTTACCCCAAGCAGCGTGGATGGCACTGGTGCTTTCACTGTGTCAGCCTGTAACCTGTGCGTCAATGAAAGTACAAGTCCCAAAATCCACTTGCAGGGGCCACACACCTGTACAGCCTCCGATGAGTCCCCCCTGACCATAGTCAAGGGATGTGACTAGCCTTGGCATTGGACAGAGCATTGTAAAATTGATTATGGCAGATGTAGTTAGGTCCAAGTGTCATATCGTTTGATCTCCCTTCTGACCCATTTCAAAGTTACCTCAGTTAAAAACAGTTGAAGGGGGCAGTGCACATGGATTACGTCTCCAGTGGATCCCCTCTGACCGGAGACCAGCCCATGAGCGGAGTGCGTTGGCAAATGTAGTTAGGTGAAAACTCTAACACCACCTCATTCGGTCTCCCTTTTGACCCATTGAAAATTCTAGCTTTTTTCTATTTTCTTTATGATTGAGGTTTTTTTAAATGTTTTATTTTGTTGTTAGTGTTTTTGTTTTTAATAACATTCTGCATAGGTAAATCTATAGAGACAGTAACGAATGGCTTCATGGGGGTTTGGCAGGGGAGGTTGGGGGAAATGGTGAGCTCACAACAATGAGCACAAGAGGAGAAAATGCTTTAAAACTGATGATAATTGTACAGCTCGATGTGATTGAACTGTTGAATTGTATTTTATGTGCCAATCAAACCGTTCTAAATAAATAAAGGTCTAAGTTACAAGCCAATCTCATGTAGGAGCATGGATGCAAAATCCTAGCCACGATTTTAGCACGCCGGCTCCAACAGTATATCCCACAGGGGCGTATTACTTATCCTGTGGGCTGGATCAAAGAACATAAAGTTGGTTTATTAGAAAGCTAGTAAAACTGATAAAAGGACAAGTGATTAAAGAACAGATATCAAGGCTGAAATGTAGCTGGCTATAAAGTTTTTGAAAGGCTGTCAGGATTAGTAAAGTTCTGGTTTTAATCGGAAGAGAATCAAATCGTAGGGAATTTATTTCTTATTTTTTAATATATTTTTTTACATTCAAATCATTTATTTAAAAACTCTGTGGCTACAATGACCGTAAAGCAATTCTGGGCTGAATACCCAAGTATTCTTGTCTGATGAACATCTTCAGTGAGGTTTGGCCACCATGGTTTTTCTCTGTCACTGCACTGACTATGCATCACTGCACGGAGTCACTCGCAGACTCTAACACACCTCAGGGCTCTGGGAGCAGGAGAGTAATACAAGCATAAATCTAAGCTTCTGCAAGATTGATCAACAGGGGGAGATGCTATCATGCTCTTCATTGTTAAACAGCTCTTCTTTTCCTCCTGGTGTATTTATATCTCACCAAGCGCCTTACGGCAGGGACCCTGCTGGTGAAGTGACTGGTATGGTTTCTAGTGCAAGCAGTAGAGCCTGCTAGCTTGCCACTGGAGCTAGGTGGCCCTCTCACTGCCCGTTCCTTAAACTGTAATTTCAGGCTGAGGTCTCAGAGAGCCGCCACTGGCCACTGGCACAGAAGGAAGCCCTCATTACCACTTGCCAGCACTGCTTTATGCCACAGCTGAACTAGAAATGAGGTGAGCCCAATATCCCTCCCAGAAATTTGGAATGTGCACCCAAGCCGAGTCAGTTCGTCTGAGAACCTGAATGATAGGTCATGGCAGAGGTGAGTGCCAGCCGCAGTGGAGGGGGAGTGAAAATGGGCAACCAAACAAAACTGTCACATCCACCTTACATTGCTATTGGGACTTAAAACCCCAGAGAAAGATGAATGAAGAATAATGTCAAAGAAAATACTCTGCCCAGAGTTGCAACTGGTCCTATAGAAACAGCTGGATTGGAATTGATAGAGTTCTGAAAAGGGAGGTGCCTTCAATATAGTTCAGTGAGATAGATACCATGGCATCATTTTCCTCAAACAATAGTGGCTGATTAAAAATATAAAAACAGTTTTTATACAATCTAGACACGGGCAGTTCTAGCCTTTCCTATAGTCAGTATCAACTCCATGGCAGTGAGTTTGTTTGGGTTTTTGGAGATTTTTAAAGATGTAAATAATGTCAAAAACAATCCAATTAAGACTGGACAAAAGACAAGTCCAGGACTCATACAGATGCCAAATAAACACATGGAATGATGTTCATTATCACTAGCCATTAGAGAGAAGCAAATTAAGACCACAAGATTGCACTCCGGACCTGTCAGAATCGCTGCAATGAAAAATAGTGACAACAGCAAATGCTGGTGAGGGAGGACGCAGAGAGATGATTTCACTCACACGCTGCGGGTCCCAAAGTGCTGCGGACACAAGATCGTTTGGCAGCTCCTTTCAGAACTAAAAGTGAACTCGTGACCCTGCAGTTTCACGTGGTAATGTGCATGCGACTGTTTGCTCCAGCTCTTTGTAACAGCCCCATTGTAAAGCAGCATGTGCCCTCCAATGCATGAATGGTCCAACTGAGAGTGGCGTGTCCATAATGGCACATACTACTCGGCAGCACAGAGGCAGCTCGAGTCATGCAGCAACTTGGGCGAAGCTCAGTGGAAAAAGCCAGCCTCGAAGGATACATATTGGATGGTTCCATGTGTATAAGCTCACTGCCATCGTGCCAATCCATAGTGACCTCAGTAGCACAGTAGAACTGCCCCCATGACTTGCCAGGGCTGCACATCTTTATGGGAGAAGGCCTCTTTCTCCAGTGGCTGGTGGGTTTGAACCACCCACCTTGCACTTAGCAGCCCAAAGCAGAACCCACTCTGTCACTTACATTTGCATAACAGGCATTCCCCCATGTAGATCATAACAAACTAGAGATAACATTGAGAAGAATGGCAATTCTAGAACACTACATTGGTGCTCCTGCCTGAACCTATACATGGACTAAGCTGCCGTTGTTGGGGGAAATACTGCATGGTTAAAATCGGGAAAGATGCACGTTAGGATTGTATCCTCTCACCAGACTTATTCTCATGTACTTTGGACATGTTATCAGGAGAGGCCAATCGCTGGGAAAAAATATCATGCTTGGTCACATAGGTCAGGGAGAAAGAGGCAGGCATTGACATAGTGCCTGGAACAAAGGACTGAAACAGGAAGGATTGTAGGGAGGTGCAGGACCAGGGAGTGTTTCATTCTGATGTACATTTGGTCTCCGTGAGTCGAAACTTACCTTCTAACAAACATTCCTGCAATAATGTCACTGTAGACATGGTGTGTCAGTCTGGGTAGGCTAGAGAAACAAATTCACAAACACGTATAAGAAAGAGATTTATATACAAGAGCAATTGTACATCAAGAAAAGATCCCAACCCAGCCCAGATCAAGTCCATAAGTTCGATATTAGCCCATATGTCCGATACCAATCTATGAAAGTCCTCCAGACTCACAAAGCATGCAATAACACTGAATGCAGGAAGATCACAGGGCAGTTTGTGGAAAGTCTGGTGGGTCCAGTAAGCATCTCAGCATTCGCAGGGGTCTCCACGTGGTTCATAGTTCCATGTGTCTAGTCAGCTTCAATGTCTCCCAGGGAATGAGCAGAGAGAGAGAGAGAGTCTCCTGCCTCCAAGGAGGAAATAACGGAGTTCCCAGAATCCTCAAGGTCATACTCACACAGAGGCCTCATTGGCTATGACTTGATTGACAGACTTGACTCCACCCTTTCACTCTTAATCCTCTCAAATTGACAAGTGATTATAAAACTCCCACAGATGGAGAACAGAGTAGTGATTGCCACAGTTAAATAAAGATAAAGGGAGGCATAGGTGTAGCTATAAAGGAGTGGCATGCAGGGTCTGGTGATAATGGTACTAGGTGTGTCTTGATTGTGTTGGCTCTGCAAGGCTACATGTCATAAAATTGCCATAGAGCAACACACAAAAGAAGATGCGTAATGACAAAATCTGAAAGAGCTACGGATCGCGGTCAATTCCATGGTTGTGATATCCTACAGTTGTATAAAATGCTCTAAAGGAGGCGGCGGAAGAAAGCAGCCAGGATTTCATCTCGCGGTTAATGAAAACCCGGGATGTGGCATCTGTTGATAACTTTTGTTCCCGACTCCCCGGAGGGCCACAACTCTTCAAGAGCGGATATTATGGTTTTTGTATCTACACCGGGTGATCAATATATGCTTCTCTTGTTGACATGGTGGAAGATTGTGAGCCCCGTCTCGGGGATGTTTGTCAGTACATCAGGAAAAGTTGTCATACTATTTTTAAGTCATTTTATTGATTTGAAGAATCAGGGGTGAACTTTAATTTTTTTTAACTTAGAAATTTTAAGCTTAACATAGCAATCTACTCTCCAGTAAATGCTGGCACACAAATATTTTTATTTAATAGTCAGAGGACACTATCAGACAACCTTTTGCAAACGGGAGCAGCCGAGGTTGTCACCAAATATCGAGTGATAAAGTGCTTCCTGCTGAATGACTAATTGGATGAGAATACCATTATTACCCCTTTTTGTCCTCCAAAATCGATAGTTCACTTGTTGATTGCTCAGTTTGAGAAAATGAGTTTAGGGATTCATCATTTGAAAGCGTCCATTACCAACTCCACTGTCATTCAGTCTGGAGAGCTGCTGCCCAGCTCTTTGTACCTCTCTTTCGATTCATCTCATCATTTGGAAACAGCTTGCCCTGTTGATTCCTTGCTCTTTGCCCGGTAGCTAGGAGACAAAAAAATTCTGAACTTTTACTATGAAAGCTAAAAACAGACTAGAGAGATGGTTTCTCCAATTCTTTTATACATTCTTGGGAAATGATGTAATCCTTTGAGCAATATTTTTTTTCTTGAGTTTTTTTTTAACAATTTATTGGGGCTCATACAATTCTTATCACAGTTCATACATATACGTACATCAATTGTATAAAGCACATCTGTACAGTCTTTGCCCTAATCATTTTTTTCTCCTCTTTTCTTTTTTTACATTTTATTAGGGACTCATACAACTCTTATCACCATCCATACATATACATACATCAGTTGTATATAGCACATCCATACATTCCCTGCCCCAATCATTCTCAAGGCATTTGCTCTCCACTTATTGAGCAATATTTTTAAAAACAAACAACAACCTTAATTTTTTTAACCATTGCGTCATCATCCTGGGTGAGCCTGTCATTTCCCTGTTTTCTTATCATGTTAGTCTTTAAACACACAAACAACGATAGCTGGGAAAGACTGAAGCGCGTGATCAAAGGACCCCTTAAAGGATGACATAGCAAAACATGAAGTAGGCAAAGGCATTTCACTAAGATTGTATCACAGAGCTTAGCTTTAGGAAAGCATCAACAATGGACCCATAGGGGACCCATATAGAATGAACCGTGGTCTAATTCTTTTAAGTAATTATTTGTTTGCTCGAAGATCTCTAAAAACCATTAAAATCATGAAATACCTCTTTAAAAAAAGAAGAAGACTCCAGGGGACATTTTCGGTTTCATTAAGGATTATCCCAAGGCAATAGTTCCAGGAGTTCATCCACACTCCATGGCTGTAGAAAGTCTAGAGTTGATGAGGACTTAAATTCCCTTCTTCCTTTCCCCTATTTTAGGGAGCATTTCATCAAAGCGCCCAGTAATGGTAGCTGGACACCATCTAGTTCTCCAGGTGTTCTTGGAAAGGAGACAGTTGCTCACAGAGGCAATTAGCCAGTCATTTCCCCCTCTTCTCCCCAACTCTTCTTTTGCTCCACGTGAAAAGGAACCAATTGCTGTTTTGTCCTTAAACGGCTGCTTGCAAGATGGTAAGACCCCAAGTACGATGCGTGCATCAACAAGTTAGAAGACAGACAGAAGCACTAAATGTTTTCAGGCCAATTAATTGTGATGCCCCTCTGAAACCAAGAAATCAAACCCTCTGAAGTATTTGTACACAAGCAACCTCAGCTATTTTTTGTCATTATAAATAGATCTATTATACAACATTCACCAGTTCAGTTTTTGACAGGTGTACAACATACTGATAGCAATTACAATCATCAGCTATGAAAACTATCCCATAATACATGACACCATATCTGATTGAAGCATTTATCTTTAGCCAGATAAAACTCAGAGCCCCCACATGGTGATAGATTAGAACCAGTTTGTTTTCTCATCAGCTTTGGCTCATCAGCCTGTGAAATATTCATAACATTGCAGTTAATTTTCACAAATACTTGGATGACTAGGTGGGACAAATGCACAGTAGCAGTGGTGATGCTAAAAATACAAGCACACCCCAAACAATAAAGACGTGGCTTTTCATGTCTCTGCTGAGAGGCTCCGTTCCTTTTGTTTCTATTATAATCCCCCATTGGTTTGCTTTTTTGTCCTTAATGCTGGTAAGACTGGCTGAGCGAAGGTCAAAAGGCCTGGGTGCAGCTGCAGCTCTGAATTGTCGGGTTCCACAGAGCACTTGGGTTCTTGTACGAAGAATGGCTCCCTCAAGACCATAGCCATCTGTCAGCCCCTCACACACCTGGGCTCGTATTGAAAG
This sequence comes from Tenrec ecaudatus, assembly GCF_050624435.1. Lineage (NCBI taxonomy): Eukaryota > Metazoa > Chordata > Mammalia > Afrosoricida > Tenrecidae > Tenrec > Tenrec ecaudatus. The sequence continues at coordinate 50,348,571 of NC_134543.1, forward strand.
GCTAGCTGCAAGACACAAGCAAATGAACACACTGCAAAACTGGGCCTGGCGACATTTCCCAGCACTTTCATATCTCTCGACCTTCTCTCTGAAAACCTGGGACTCACTTGATGAGTTGCTGACCAAACCTGTTCTCCTTTCTTCTTTAGAGCCTGTTCAGTCGTCCATGGGGAAGAAATGATCGGTCAGAAGTGGACACACACAAAATGGGCGATGAAAGCAGAGGTTGTGAGGTAGAGGGATGTTGGGCCCAGCACCCGTGAATAAGAGAAATAAACTTAGGGAGGAAAGAAGAGGAACGTATAATGAAGTAAAGCAGATAATGATTCTGTAGGTCTGGCGTGGGGCCTGAGAGGGTGCATGTCCAATCCCCTGTTGAAATGAGGTGTGTTAGGTTGGGTTGTCTAGAAGCACAGTCAGTGACAGGCATATCATGTAAGAAAGAGCTTTTTATCAAGAAGGCGGCCCAGCTCAGTCCATCTCAAGTACACGGTCCAGAAGAGGGAAGGGGAAGACCACAGGCTGTGGGTGCAGAGTCGCGTGGATCCAGGGTCTGTGGCAATATGGCAGGGTGGCGACAACCCCCAGGTTAGCTCCCAGGGCAGCATCTGACATGGGCCAACCCCTCCCCCTCACCCCCCCCCACTCCCAAGAAGCAGACACAGAGTCCCTTGAAAGCCGAGAGGGTGAAGGGGCTGAGAGAGAAGTTCTCAAAGTCTCTCTTACAGAAAGGCCACACCCGCCAGGAAGCATCATTGGATTCTACCCCTACCTCCACACACATATCATCAAGTGGACTTAAAATCCCACCCCCACGAAGGGAGAAGACACACTAGAGAGTTTGGGTCAAAGAGAGGACCAGAACACCCCCCAGAAAGTGGGAGGGGCTTCAGCCTGAGCAGGTGAGAGGTGTCAGTCAGGAGACCCGGCAGCTCCAGGGTGATGAACAAGATCCGTTCCTAGTTATCTAAGTGGAATTCGCAGGGGAGTTGGAACTGATGCATATTTTTTTGTTTAGTCTTATTTCAACCCAGGGGTAGGGAGCCATATTGCTGCCAAGAGCCATTTGGATATTTATAACATGGCTCAATCGTGGGCCACACAAAATTATCAACTCAAAAATTAGCCTGTTCAATCTACGGTATGAGGGAAGACGACTTGTGCTAAAATTGACGGCGAAGAGGGCATAGCTTTCCTGGTCGTGTTTGATCAGCCAAAGTGTATCTGAGAGGAATTTCTGAGAGGTGAATGCTGGGTAAACATAATAGTGGGGTTGGAGTAGGAAAAAAAGAAGAAGAAGATATATAAATGTATGTGTATTTGTTTATATGAGAGGGTACCCCCACCCCCGGAAAAAAAACTATGCTTATTTGTTTGGGTTTGTTTTTTTTTTAATGTGAGGAGGATAGTGCATTTGGAGTTCATTCCACCAGGTCAGATGTTAATCACACTTTCTATATAGAGGTTCTGAAAAGATTGCATAACGGTGTGCAACCAAAAAAGGCTGGATTTGTGGCAGACGGGGGACTGGTTTTGCCACCACGACAATGCATCTGCTCACACAGCCATCTCAGTGCACCAGTTTTTGGCAAAAAACAGCATGTTTCTCTTGCCCCACACACCTTACTCATCTGACCTCATTCTGTGGTACTTCTTTTTGTTTCTGCGAACGAGGAGGGACGTGAAAGCACCGCGATTTGCAGCAGAAGAGGTGAAGAAAAGAATGAGGGATGTTTCCCAGAATGGAATCACAGATTTGACAAGTGTATTAAGTGTAATGAAGAGTAGTTTCAGGGTGATAAGGTTGTTTTATAAAAATATTAAATACATAACTTTGGAGGGGGGAATTTCCAGGGGTTTTTTTTGGGGGGTGGTACCCCTCCTATGGTTTCATCAAGTCTTCTACAATGTAAATTGATAGCTCTAAAGAACACAAAGAGGCTTAAAAAAAAAAGCATTTTATGAGTCCACTAATGTGAGAAGAAACACCAATTAAACCAATCTTAGAGCCAATGCCTGACTAAAGGGGAGAAGGCTAACCACCTAAGGACCATACATCACCTCCTCCCTGTGGTGCGCCCAGAAGAGCAGCTTCAAGGAGACCTCACATTGCCTGGGGTCGCTCCTTCAAGAGCGGGGGAAATGGGAGCTGGCCATCCACTTGAGGCTATACAACCTTGAGACAAGACTGGGACAAATCAAGTCTCTCCCGCCGCCCCTCCCCCCCCCTAGGATCGGAAGGAAATGCTTGCTGGAAAACCAAGCTTAGAGCAGGGGAGGAGAGCATCTACATTGTGGAGGAGACACTGATAGTTCTCTTGGTGAGTCTGGTGGGTGATGGGGAAGAAGTAACCTCACATCGGGAAGGGTGCTAAACAATCACTGAAGGGAATCTAGGGAGACAATGGACCAGACTCTGCATACATCTCTACCCAACCCTCGGTGAACCGTGCCATAGACCAAGCAGCATACCACCTTGGACGCTGACTGTGCAGGCAGCCTGGCATAAGGCAGAGCTACACCAAAGGGGCTTAACACTATCACTGAAGACAAAGCGGGTGCATAAGCAAATGTGATGAAGAAAGCTGATGGGTCCCAGCTATCAAAAGATATAGCATCTGGGGTCTTAAAGACTTGAAGAAAAACTAGCGGGCATCTAGCTGAGAAGCAACAAAGCCCACATGGAGAAGCACACCAGCCTGTATGATTACAAGGTGTCGATAGGATCAGGTATCAGGCATCAAAGAACAAAATATCATATCATTGTGAATGAGGGAGAGTACGGAGTGGAGACCCAAAGCCCATCTGTGGACAACTGGACACCCCCTTACAGAAGGGTGGTGGTGAGGAGACGAGTCAGTCAGGGTGCAGTATAGCACCAGTGAAACATACAACTTTCCTCTAGTTCTTAAATACTTCCTGCCCACCACTATCATGACCCCAATTCTGCCTCACAAATCTGGCTAGTCCAAATCATGTGCATGGGTACAGATAAGATCTGGAAACAGGGAATCCAGGACAGATAAACCCTTCAGGACCAATATTGAGAGAAAGGTGGGGGTAGATGGGGAAATTGCTCACAATGATCTACCTATAATCCCCTCCCAGGGGGATGGACAACAGAAAAGTGGGTGAAGGGAGACATTGGACAGTGTAAGACATGAAGAAATAATAATTTATAAATTATTAAGGGTTCATGAAGGAGGGAGGGTGGGAGGGGGAAAATGGGGAACTGATACCAAGGGCTCAAGTAGAAAGAAAATGTTTTGATGATGACAACCAATGTACAAATGTGCTTGACACTTGGATGGATGTATGGATTGTGATAAGAGTTGTACGAGCCCCCAATAAAATAATATTTTTTTAAATGTAGTGGGTCACATGGGGGGTTGATTTTGTGAAAAGTAAACCTCAATTGTGTGTATTCCATGGGCAAATGTTGGGGTATGGAGAGGTCCCCAACTTTCAAATGGGTCCTCAGCTGTGATTATGCGATCGTGGAAAATATTAAAAACAT